>NC_052151.1:77147582-77492582 GCF_902713615.1 Scyliorhinus canicula
CATTGCCTTCACCCCTCCAGTGCCTTCACTCTCTCCAGTATCTTCAGTCTCTCCAGTGTCTTCACCCCCTTCAGTGTCTTCACCCTCACCAGTGTCTCCACCCTCTCCAGTGCCTTCACTCTCTCCAGTGTCTTCACCCCCATCAGTGTCTTCACCGTCTCCAGTGTCTCCACCCTCTCCAGTGCCTTCACTCTCTCCAGTGTCTTCACTCTCTCCAGTGTCTTCACCCCCATCAGTGTCTTCACTCTCTTCAGTGTCTTCACCCCCTTCAGTGTCTTCACCCTCACCAGTGCCTTCACCCTCATCAGTGTCTCCACCCTCTCCAGTGCCTTCACTCTCTCCAGTGTCTTCACCCCCCTTCAGTATCTTCACCCTTACCAGTGTCTTCACCCTCTCCAGTGTCTCCACCCTCTCCAGTGTCTACACCCTCTCCAGTGTCTTCACTCTCTCCAGTGTCTTCACTCTCTCCAGTGTCTTCACCCCCTTCAGTGTCTTCACCCTCACCAGTGTCTTCACCCTCACCAGTGTCTTCACCCCCTTCAGTGTCTTCACTCTCTCCAGTGTCTCCACCCTCTCCAGTGCCTTCACTCTCTCCAGTGTCTTCACCTCCTTCAGTGTCTTCACCCTCACCAGTGTCTTCACCCTCACCAGTGTCTTCACCCTCACCAGTGTCTTCACCCCCTTCAGTGTCTTCACTCTCTCCAGTGTCTCCACCCTCTCCAGTGCCTTCACTCTCTCCAGTGTCTTCACCCCCTTCAGTGTCTTCACTCTCTCCAGTGTCTTCACCCCCTTCATTGCCTTCACCCCTCCAGTGCCTTCACTCTCTCCAGTATCTTCACTCTCTCCAGTGTCTTCACCCCATCAGTGTCTTCACCCTCACCAGTGTCTCCACCCTCTCCAGTGCCTTCACTCTCTCCAGTGTCTTCACTCTCTCAAGTGTCTTCACTCTCTCCAGTGTCTTCACCCCCTTCAGTGTCTTCACCCTCACCAGTGTCTCCACCCTCTCCAGTGTCTTCACCCCCTTCATTGCCTTCACCCCCTTCAGTGTCTTCACCCTCACCAGTGTCTTCACCCTCTTCAGTGACTTCACCCCCTCCAGTGCCTCAGTCTCTCCAGTGTCTTCACTCTCTCCAGTGTCTTCACCCCCTTCATTGCCTTCACCCCTCCAGTGCCTTCACTCTCTCCAGTATCTTCACCCCCATCAGTGTCATCACCCTCTCCAGTGTCTCCACCCTCTCCAGTGCCTTCACTCTCTCCAGTGTCTTCACCCCCATCAGTGTCTTCACCCTCTCCAGTGTCTCCACCCTCTCCAGTGCCTTCAACCTCTCCAGTGTCTTCACTCTCTCCAGTGTCTTCACCCCCATCAGTGTCTTCACTCTCTCCAGTGTCTTCACCCCCTTCAGTGTCTTCACCCTCACCAGTGTCTTCACCCTCACCAGTGTCTCCACCCTCTCCAGTGCCTTCACTCTCTCCAGTGTCTTCACCCCCCTTCAGTGTCTTCACCCTCACCAGTGTCTTCACCCTCTCCAGTGTCTCCACCCTCTCCAGTGTCTACACCCTCTCCAGTGTCTTCACTCTCTCCAGTGTCTTCACTCTCTCCAGTGTCTTCACCCCCTTCAGTGTCTTCACCCTCACCAGTGTCTTCACCCTCACCAGTGTCTTCACCCCTTCAGTGTCTTCACTCTCTCCAGTGTCTCCACCCTCTCCAGTGCCTTCACTCTCTCCAGTGTCTTCACCCCCTTCAGTGTCTTCACCCTAACCAGTGTCTTCACCCTCACCAATGTCTCCACCCTCTCCAGTGCCTTCACTCTCTCCAGTGTCTTCACTCTCTCCAGTGTCTTCACCCAATCAGTGTCTTCACCGTCTCCAGTGTCTCCACCCTCTCCAGTGCCTTCACTCTCTCCAGTGTCTTCACTCTCTCCAGTGTCTTCACCCCCTTCAGTATCTTCACCCTCTCCAGTGTCTTCACCCCCTTCAGTGTCTTCACCCTCTCCAGTGTCTCCACCCTCTCCAGTGCCTTCACTCTCTCCAGTGTCTTCACTCTCTCCAGTGTCTTCACCCTCTCCAGTGTCTCCACCCTCTCCAGTGTCTACACCCTCTCCAGTGTCTTCACTCTCTCCAGTGTCTTCACTCTCTCCAGTGTCTTCACCCCCTTCAGTGTCTTCACCCTCACCAGTGTCTTCACCCCTTCAGTGTCTTCACTCTCTCCAGTGTCTCCACCCTCTCCAGTGCCTTCACTCTCTCCAGTGTCTTCACCCCCTTCAGTGTCTTCACCCTAACCAGTGTCTTCACCCTCACCAATGTCTCCACCCTCTCCAGTGCCTTCACTCTCTCCAGTGTCTTCACTCTCTCCAGTGTCTTCACCCCATCAGTGTCTTCACCGTCTCCAGTGTCTCCACCCTCTCCAGTGCCTTCACTCTCTCCAGTGTCTTCACTCTCTCCAGTGTCTTCACCCCCTTCAGTATCTTCACCCTCTCCAGTGTCTTCACCCCCTTCAGTGTCTTCACCCTCTCCAGTGTCTCCACCCTCTCCAGTGCCTTCACTCTCTCCAGTGTCTTCACTCTCTCCAGTGTCTTCACCCCCTTCAGTGTCTTCACCCTCACCAGTGTCTCCACCCTCTCCAGTGCCTTCACTCTCTCCAGTGTCTTCACTCTCTCCAGTGTCTTCACCCCCATCAGTGTCTTCACACTCTCCAGTGTCTCCACCCTCTCCAGTGCCTTCACTCTCTCCAGTGTCTTCACTCTCTCCAGTGTCTTCACCCCCTTCAGTGTCTTCACCCCCTTCATTGCCTTCACCCCTCCAGTGCCTTCACTCTCTCCAATATCTTCACTCTCTCCAGTGTCTTCACCCCCTTCAGTGTCTTCACCCTCACCAGTGTCTCCACCCTCTCCAGTGCCTTCACTCTCTCCAGTGTCTTCACTTTCTCCAGTGTCTTCACCCCCATCAGTGTCTTCACCCTCTCCAGTGTCTCCACCCTCTCCAGTGTCTTCACCCTCTTCAGTGACTTCACCCCCTCCAGTGCCTCAGTCTCTCCAGTGTCTTCACTCTCTCCAATGTCTTCACCCCCTTCATTGCCTTCACCCCTCCAGTGCCTTCACTCTCTCCAGTATCTTCACCCCCATCAGTGTCATCACCCTCTCCAGTGTCTCCACCCTCTCCAGTGCCTTCACTCTCTCCAGTGTCTTCACCCCCATCAGTGTCTTCACCCTCTCCAGTGTCTCCACCCTCTCCAGTGCCTTCAACCTCTCCAGTGTCTTCACTCTCTCCAGTGTCTTCACCCCCATCAGTGTCTTCACTCTCTCCAGTGTCTTCACCCCCTTCAGTGTCTTCACCCTCACCAGTGTCTTCACCCTCACCAGTGTCTCCACCCTCTCCAGTGCCTTCACTCTCTCCAGTGTCTTCACCCCCCTTCAGTGTCTTCACCCTCACCAGTGTCTTCACCCTCTCCAGTGTCTCCACCCTCTCCAGTGTCTACACCCTCTCCAGTGTCTTCACTCTCTCCAGTGTCTTCACTCTCTCCAGTGTCTTCACCCCCTTCAGTGTCTTCACCCTCACCAGTGTCTTCACCCTCACCAGTGTCTTCACCCCTTCAGTGTCTTCACTCTCTCCAGTGTCTCCACCCTCTCCAGTGCCTTCACTCTCTCCAGTGTCTTCACCCCCTTCAGTGTCTTCACCCTAACCAGTGTCTTCACCCTCACCAATGTCTCCACCCTCTCCAGTGCCTTCACTCTCTCCAGTGTCTTCACTCTCTCCAGTGTCTTCACCCAATCAGTGTCTTCACCGTCTCCAGTGTCTCCACCCTCTCCAGTGCCTTCACTCTCTCCAGTGTCTTCACTCTCTCCAGTGTCTTCACCCCCTTCAGTATCTTCACCCTCTCCAGTGTCTTCACCCCCTTCAGTGTCTTCACCCTCTCCAGTGTCTCCACCCTCTCCAGTGCCTTCACTCTCTCCAGTGTCTTCACTCTCTCCAGTGTCTTCACCCTCTCCAGTGTCTCCACCCTCTCCAGTGTCTACACCCTCTCCAGTGTCTTCACTCTCTCCAGTGTCTTCACTCTCTCCAGTGTCTTCACCCCCTTCAGTGTCTTCACCCTCACCAGTGTCTTCACCCCTTCAGTGTCTTCACTCTCTCCAGTGTCTCCACCCTCTCCAGTGCCTTCACTCTCTCCAGTGTCTTCACCCCCTTCAGTGTCTTCACCCTAACCAGTGTCTTCACCCTCACCAATGTCTCCACCCTCTCCAGTGCCTTCACTCTCTCCAGTGTCTTCACTCTCTCCAGTGTCTTCACCCCATCAGTGTCTTCACCGTCTCCAGTGTCTCCACCCTCTCCAGTGCCTTCACTCTCTCCAGTGTCTTCACTCTCTCCATTGTCTTCACCCCCTTCAGTATCTTCACCCTCTCCAGTGTCTTCACCCCCTTCAGTGTCTTCACCCTCTCCAGTGTCTCCACCCTCTCCAGTGCCTTCACTCTCTCCAGTGTCTTCACTCTCTCCAGTGTCTTCACCCCCTTCAGTGTCTTCACCCTCACCAGTGTCTCCACCCTCTCCAGTGCCTTCACTCTCTCCAGTGTCTTCACTCTCTCCAGTGTCTTCACCCCCATCAGTGTCTTCACCCTCTCCAGTGTCTCCACCCTCTCCAGTGCCTTCACTCTCTCCAGTGTCTTCACTCTCTCCAGTGTCTTCACCCCCTTCAGTGTCTTCACCCCCTTCATTGCCTTCACCCCTCCAGTGCCTTCACTCTCTCCAATATCTTCACTCTCTCCAGTGTCTTCACCCCCTTCAGTGTCTTCACCCTCACCAGTGTCTCCACCCTCTCCAGTGCCTTCACTCTCTCCAGTGTCTTCACTTTCTCCAGTGTCTTCACCCCCATCAGTGTCTTCACCCTCTCCAGTGTCTCCACCCTCTCCAGTGCCTTCATTCTCTCCAGTGTCTTCACTCTCTCCAGTGTCTTCACCCCCATCAGTGTCTTCACCCTCTCCAGTGTCTTCACCCCCTTCAGGAGCTTCACCCTCACCAGTGTCTTCACCCTCACCAGTGTTTCCACCCTCTCCAGTGTCTTCACCCCCTTCAGTGTCTTCACCCTCACCAGTGTCTTCACCCTCTTCAGTGACTTCACCCCCTCCAGTGCCTTCAGTCTCTCCAGTGTCTTCACTCTCTCCAGTGTCTTCACCCCCTTCATTGCCTTCACCCCTCCAGTGCCTTCACTCTCTCCAGTATCTTCAGTCTCTCCAGTGTCTTCACCCCCTTCAGTGTCTTCACCCTCACCAGTGTCTCCACCCTCTCCAGTGCCTTCACTCTCTCCAGTGTCTTTACCCCCCATCAGTGTCTTCACCCTCTCCAGTGTCTCCACCCTCTCCAGTGCCTTCACTCTCTCCAGTGTCTTCACTCTCTCCAGTGTCTTCACCCCCATCAGTGTCTTCACTCTCTCCAGTGTCTTCACCCCCTTCAGTGTCTTCACCCTCACCAGTGTCGTCACCCTCACCAGTTACTCCACCCTCTCCAGTGCCTTCACTCTCTCCAGTGTCTTCACCCCCCTTCAGTGTCTTCACCCTCACCAGTGTCTTCACCCTCTCCAGTGTCTCCACCCTCTCCAGTGTCTACACCCTCTCCAGTGTCTTCACTCTCTCCAGTGTCTTCACTCTCTCCAGTGTCTTCACCCCCTTCAGTGTCTTCACCCTCACCAGTATCTTCACCCTCACCAGTGTCTTCACCCCCTTCAGTGTCTTCACTCTCTCCAGTGTCTCCACCCTCTCCAGTGCCTTCACTCTCTCCAGTGTCTTCACCCCTTCAGTGTCTTCACCCTCACAAGTGTCTTCACCCTCACCAATGTCTCCACCCTCTCCAGTGCCTTCACTCTCTCCAGTGTCTTCACTCTCTCCAGTGTCTTCACCCCATCAGTGTCTTCACCCTCTCCAGTGTCTCCACCCTCTCCAGTGCCTTCACTCTCTCCAGTGTCTTCACTCTCTCCAGTGTCTTCACCCCCTTCAGTGTCTTCACCCTCTCCAGTGTCTTCACCCCCTTCAGTGTCTTCACCCTCTCCAGTGTCTCCACCCTCTCCAGTGCCTTCACTCTCTCAAGTGTCTTCACTCTCTCCAGTATCTTCACCCCCTTCAGTGTCTTCACCCTCACCAGTGTCTCCACCCTCTCCAGTGCCTTCACTCTCTCCAGTATCTTCACTCTCTCCAGTGTCTTCACCCCCATCAGTGTCTTCACCCTCTCCAGTGTCTCCACCCTCTCCAGTGCCTTCACTCTCTCCAGTGTCTTCACTCTCTCCAGTGTCTTCACCCCCTTCAGTGTCTTCACCCCCTTCATTGCCTTCACCCCTCCAGTGCCTTCACTCTCTCCAGTATCTTCACTCTCTCCAGTGTCTTCACCCCCTTCAGTGTCTTCACCCTCACCAGTGTCTCCACCCTCTCCAGTGCCTTCACTCTCTCCCGTGTCTTCACTCTATCCAGTGTCTTCACCCCCATCAGTGTCTTCACCCTCTCCAGTGTCTCCACCCTCTCCAGTGCCTTCACTCTCTCCAGTGTCTTCACTCTCTCCAGTGTCTTCACCCCCATCAGTGTCTTCACCCTCTCCAGTGTCTTCACCCCCTTCAGTGTCTTCACCCTCACCAGTGTCTTCACCCTCACCAGTGTCTCCACCCTCTCCAGTGTCTTCACCCCTTCAGTGTCTTCACCCTCACCAGTGTCTTCACCCTCTCCAGTGTCTCCACCCTCTCCAGTGTCTACACCCTCTCCAGTGTCTTCACTCTCTCCAGTGTCTTCACTCTCTCCAGTGTCTTCACCCTCTTCAGTGTCTTCACCCTCACCAGTGTCTCCACCCTCTCCAGTGCCTTCACTCTCTCCAGTGTCTTCACCCCCTTCAGTGTCTTCACCCTCACCAGTGTCTTCACCCTCACCAATGTCTCCACCCTCTCCAGTGCCTTCACTCTCTCCAGTGTCTTCACTCTCTCCAGTGTCTTCACCCCATCAGTGTCTTCACCCGCTCTCCAGTGTCTCCATCCTCTCCAGTGCCTTCACTCTCTCCAGTGTTTTCACTCTCTCCAGTGTCTTCACCCCCTTCCGTGTCTTCACCCTCTCCAGTGTCTTCACCCTCTCCAGCGTCTCCACCCTCTCCAGTGCCTTCACCCCCTTCAGTGTCTTCACCCTCTTCAGTGTCTCCACCCTCTCCAGTGCCTTCACTCTCTCCAGTGTCTTCACTCTCTCCAGTGTCTTCACCCCCATCAGTGTCTTCACCCTCTCCAGTGTCTCCACCCTCTCCAGTGCCTTCGCTCTCTCCAGTGTCTTCACTCTCTCCAGTGTCTTCACCCTCTCCAGTGCCTTCACTCTCTCCAGTGTCTTCACTCTCTCCAGTGTCTCACCCCATCAGTGTCTTCACCCTCTCCAGTGTCTCCACCCTCTCCAGTGCCTTCACTCTCTCCAGTGTCTTCACTCTCTCCAGTGTCTTCACCCCCATCAGTGTCTTCACTCTCTCCAGTGTCTTCACCCCCATCAGTGTCTTCACCCTCTCCAGTGTCTCCACCCTCTCCAGTGCCTTCACTCTCTCCAGTGTCTTCACTCTCTCCAGTGTCTTCACCCCCATCAGTGTCTTCACCCTCTCCAGTGTCTTCACCCCCTTCAGTGTCTTCACCCTCACCAGTGTCTTCACCCTCACCAGTGTCTCCACCCTCTCCAGTGTCTTCACCCCTTCAGTGTCTTCACCCTCACCAGTGTCTTCACCCTCTCCAGTGTCTCCACCCTCTCCAGTGTCTACACCCTCTCCAGTGTCTTCACTCTCTCCAGTGTCTTCACTCTCTCCAGTGTCTTCACCCTCTTCAGTGTCTTCACCCTCACCAGTGTCTCCACCCTCTCCAGTGCCTTCACTCTCTCCAGTGTCTTCACCCCCTTCAGTGTCTTCACCCTCACCAGTGTCTTCACCCTCACCAATGTCTCCACCCTCTCCAGTGCCTTCACTCTCTCCAGTGTCTTCACTCTCTCCAGTGTCTTCACCCCATCAGTGTCTTCACCCGCTCTCCAGTGTCTCCACCCTCTCCAGTGCCTTCACTCTCTCCAGTGTTTTCACTCTCTCCAGTGTCTTCACCCCCTTCCGTGTCTTCACCCTCTCCAGTGTCTTCACCCTCTCCAGCGTCTCCACCCTCTCCAGTGCCTTCACCCCCTTCAGTGTCTTCACCCTCTTCAGTGTCTCCACCCTCTCCAGTGCCTTCACTCTCTCCAGTGTCTTCACTCTCTCCAGTGTCTTCACCCCCATCAGTGTCTTCACCCTCTCCAGTGTCTCCACCCTCTCCAGTGCCTTCGCTCTCTCCAGTGTCTTCACTCTCTCCAGTGTCTTCACCCTCTCCAGTGCCTTCACTCTCTCCAGTGTCTTCACTCTCTCCAGTGTCTTCACCCCATCAGTGTCTTCACCCTCTCCAGTGTCTCCACCCTCTCCAGTGCCTTCACTCTCTCCAGTGTCTTCACTCTCTCCAGTGTCTTCACCCCCATCAGTGTCTTCACTCTCTCCAGTGTCTTCACCCCCTTCAGTGTCTTCACCCTCACCAGTGTCTTCACCCTCACCAGTGTCTCCACCCTCTCCAGTGCCTTCACTCTCTCCAGTGTCTTCACCCCCCTTCAGTGTCTTCACCCTCACCAGTGTCTTCACCCTCTCCAGTGTCTTCACCCTCTCCTGTGTCTTCACTCTTTCCAGTGCCTTCACCCCCTCCAGTGCCTTCACCCCCTCCTGTGCCTTCACCCCTCCAGTGTCGTGACCCTCTTCAGTGCCTTCACACCCTTCCTAAATTGTTATGCCCATAATGGGAAACAATACTCCAGTTGATGATGAACTAGTGTTTCTAAAGGTTCACCATAACTTCCTTGCTTTTGTAGTCTTGTCTCCATTTATAAAGCTTAGGATCCTGTATGCTTAATTAACTTTTTTCTCAACTTGACCTGCCATGTTCAATGATTTGTGCACATATACCCCACATATATGCTCCTTCACTCTCTTTAGATTTGCATCCGTTATTTTACCTTCCCTTTCCTCATTCTTCCTATCTAATATTAGGTTAGTTAACTGTTAGTTTTTGTCGTTGAAACTGTTAATTGGGCAAATCTAGTTAAATATTTCCCAGATTTTCAGAATGTAAAGCTAATCGTTGATTTATTTTGCAGTTTCAGTTACATGAATTTTTTTCTTTTGAAAAATGGCACAGTAACAGAGTGGTTAGCACTGTTGCTTCACCGCTCTCGGGTCACAGATTCGATTCCGGCTTGGATCACTGTCTGTGCGGAGACTGCATGTTCTCCCCGTGTCTGCGTGGGTTTCCTCCGGGTGCTCCGGTTGCCTCCTGCAGTCCATAGATGTGCAGGTTAGGTGGATTGGCCATGCTAAATTGTTGTTAGTGTCCAAAAAGGTTAGGTGGGGTTACTGGGTTACGGGGATAGGGAGGAGGTGTGGGCTTAAGTAGGGTGCTCTTTCCAAGAGCCGGTGCAGACTCAATAGGCAGAATGACCTCCTTCTGCACTGTAAATTCTATGATTCTATGAAAGGAAAATGTTGGGTATCCTTGGTGGCAATCAGCAGGTACTGCACCCTTTGTCTGCCTCCCCCGATTACAAGCACTGAGGAGAATTAAGAGGTGATTTGATAGGGATTATGAGGGATTGGGGAAGAGTAAATGCAAACAGACCATTTTCAATGATTGATAGAAATAAGAGCAGTTTAAATGTAAGTTGTTGAGAACAGGGGGCAGAAGAAACCTTTAGACTGATCTTTTAAGCATTAAGCATCATTTTGCCCTTTAAAAATCATTGACAAAGAAATCACATTTGTTTTAATAAGTGGAGAATCAGTGGTTCCAGGACAGAAGAAGATCATTTGACCTGTTGTGTCCATCATGCCTTTTGCTTATTTTGGTCTTTTGATATTATTTTTCAACAGGGTTATTATCATTATTAGGGAACTGGTTGAAAGCAGTGAACCCAGCTCTAACAGTCTATTATTTTAACACTGTCAATAATTCCTACATATCAAATGGGTCACTGCAAATGCTAAAATTACAGTGATGAGAGAATCTGTGGTACAGTGCACAAGAACTGAAATAGTTCCCACCAGTGCTGACATTTCTTGGAGTTTAAGATTAAATCTCCATGGGATTTTCCCAGTTGTTCACCTTAACCTCAACAGAAGATCTGCAGAAACCACCATACAAGCATTAATTGAGGAATCCCAGTGGCTATGACTGTTACATTGCTGATATTATTACTCGCTTCAATATGGCCCATTAATTAATCGTCCAATGCCACCAACGTTCAGAAAGACAGAGATGTTAAAAGACATTCATGCTACTAAAATATTAAACATGATTATTGATAATAAATCTGGCTCATGAAAGATAAACAAATGATTAATTGTTTGCAAAAAGTACCGAAAGAAATTAAATTTGGGAGGTATTATCAAGCAGCTTTGATTTAGTCAGTAACACCTAGTCCATCTCTGAGTGTCTAAGTGACATTGACACGGTGCAAAGCAACTCCTTTTGTTTACAACAAAAACTTGCGTTCATGTAGCACCTTTAAAAAACTAAAAATCCCAAATGTTTCATAGGAGTATGCACAGATATAATTATTTGCAAGAAGTAAAAGAAGGAGACAGGCCGTAACTTTCAAGCTCTGGGGCATTGTATGGGAGGGCAGATACCCCAAAGACGCACTGGGGAACCTCCCTTGGAGGTTTGCAGTTAAGGTTTGCATGGCAATTGCCTGGAAATTGGAAATTGCCCTTGGTCAATTGATTGCCCTGTATTGGGAAGCAGAGGAAATTGCGATTTGAATCGCAAACCTCAGGTGGATCCAACTGTCAATATCAACAAAACTTAATGTAGATGGGGTAAAAATGCTACACATCAGAAGGGCAGCGTGAGCATGTCATTAATGGGTTTAAGGTAAGCAAGGTTGAAACTGAAAGTGACCTCGCAGTCTCAGTGGGTTTGGCGTTAAATGTGACCAACCAATTAGGAGCAGTAATAAATAATGTTGAATTACATAGTGGTCATGTTTATAGTGCTCTGTTAACCATACATTGAATATTCCAACAAAGAATCACATTGAGATATCCCAACATTGAGGCAATACAGAGAAGAGCCATGAGGCTGACTCTGAGGTGAGGTGATTTTAACCCTCAAAAACAGATGAGTTTGGGTGGGGTAAGATGTAAGAATGTTAAAAGTCTCGGGCGCGATTCTCCGCTCTCACGCCAGTTCGGAGAATAGCGGGCCCCTCCGATTTTCACGGTGACGCCGGTCCAACGCCCTTCCGCTATTCTCCGAACCCCGCACAAACTTCACGTCGGCATTCCCAGCAAAGGCCTCGACAGACCCCCCGACACGACCAGAAGCCCGACTTTTTGGCACCCTGCTATTCTCCGGCCCGGATGGGCTGAAGTCCCGACATCATCACGCAATGTTTTCATGCCGGCCAACACACCTGCTTTTCAAGTTCGTCAACCAGTCGTGCTGGCTGACGAGAGCTTCGAGGAGGTGAGCGCACCGCTCAGCGCACAGCTCAGCACACTGCTGGAGTCTGGCCACAACGGGGAAGGCATCCCCGCGAACGGGAGGGGGGTCCAGAGCGGGGGGGGGGGGGGGGGGGGGAGAGACGGAGTGGGGAGTGTGGGAGACTGAGGGGGGGGGAGTGTGGGAGACGGAGGGGGGGGAGTATGGGAGATGGAGGGGGGGAATGGGGGAGAAGGAGTGGGGGAGTGGGAGACTGAGGGAGGGAGTGGGAGTGGGGGGGATAGGGAGAGAGTGAGCGAGTGACTCGTCCAACCCCAGTTACAAAATGTCTGCCACCATGCCATGGCGTGCCGGTCACGAGGACACGGCCGCTGGTTCCCCTGTGGCTTACGGCCACAGGCCACTGACGCACCGGTGAGGAGGACATAGTTAACTGGCCGTTGGATGCAGAAAGTGACCAGGGGTTAGGCTGCCCGCATGTCAGCAGCGCGACCAGGCCACCGGGACACACAGGTATCCCGTGGCTGGCGGCTGCCGAGGTGTCGACTAACGTCCGTCTAACATGTCGTTTCTCTGCCCCCCACCACCCTTCTGTAGGTTAGCACAATGTCTGTGAACAGAACGGCTATGTTCAGCGCAGTGGTTGGTGCCGCCGCACTGCATTTGGCGATGCAGCAGCATCCACAGCCACAACCCGCAGTGGCTGCAGGGCCAGCTGCAGCAGCAGAGGGAAGGGCCGAGGAGTTGCCAGTTGTCGAGCAGCATGGTGGGGAGGAGGAGGAGGAGGGGGAGGAGGTGAGAGTGAGGGTGCAGCCATGGCGCCAAAGGCGACGACCAAGGCCGAGGGTGTACCGTGTCCGGATCTCTTTCCTAACAATGACGGACATCACCTGCAGGAGGTGACTCCGGCTGAGTAGGGGGACGGTGACACATATCTGTCACGTCGTGGCGTACCTCGCCCCACGTGGAACGGGGGGAGGACACGCGATCGCGGTTGCCGTCAGGGTGACGGTCGCTCTTAACATCTATGCGACCGGCTCCTTCCAGTCTCCGAGCGGGGACCTCTCCGGGATCTCCCAGTCATCGGTGCACAGGTGCATCCGTGATGTGACCGACGCCCTCTATGCCATCGCCGACCGCTACATCACCTTTCCCGAGGACCGAGCAAGTCAAGATTCACGAGCTCGTGGATTTGCCAGCGTGGCCGGGATACCGATGGTGCAGTGTGCAATCGATTGTGTTCACCTCCCCATGCGCCCGCCTGCAGGGGACAGTGAGGTCTTCACAAACAGGAGGGGGACATACTCCATGAATATCCAGGTGGTATGCGACCCCCCACATGAGGTTCATGAACGTCTGTGCAAGGTTCCCAGGGAGTGTGCATGACTCCTACATACTGGCGCAGTCGTACATCCCTGCGATGTTTGAGGGACGTCCCTCCCGGCTGAGGGGCTGGTTGCTGGGTGACAGGGGTTATCCGCTGAGGTCTTGGCTGACGACGCATATACAGAGGCCTCAGACCAATGCGGAAACCCAATACAATGAGGCCCATGCAGCAACCAGGGGTGTGGTGGAGCGCTGCCTTGGCCTCCTGAAGATGAGATTCAGGTGCCTGGACCACTCCGGAGGGGCCCTGCAGTACCAGCCGGCACGGTCGCTCGCATTGTAGTGGTCTGCTGTGCGCTGCACAACATCGCGATGCAGAGGGGAGATGACCTGCTGCAGGAGGCGGAGGGAGAAGCCAGTGGCAGTGGTGCCAGCACAGAGGAGGAGGAGGAGGAGGACAGGGAGGAGGGGGAGGAGGAGGAGGAGGAGGCTGGCGGAGTGGCGGGCGCAGCACGCAGACACGACCCAGGTGCTGGTGATGCCCAGGAGGCGGCATGACGGACCCGGTGAGGACGGCGGGCACGCGACGCCTTAGTGGCAGCACGGTTCACGCGTCGCATGCGACGTCCCCGCTGAACACCAAACCACCACCTGCATCGCTAGTCGCGCAGAGGGTCAACACACAATTGCCACCACCACAACCCCCCCCCACCCCCTCTCAGTGTACACTGCTCCACTTCGACATCACCCTCACCACTGCGGCACAACGGTATGGCACAACATTGATGGCTGTGTCAGCGGGTGTGATCAGTGCCATGTGGAATAATGACAGCCCGCTCTGCGATGAGCTGTGAGCTCAGAATCGTTAGAGAGAGTCTGACCCATGGCAATAGCTGAACCATCCACCTTGGTGGCCGCTGAGTTCGTCACGGACACTCCATCACGTGGCAGCGTGAGCTAGCTGTGGGAGGGGGTGGGGGGCGGGGGGGGGGGGGGGGGGCGTGGGGGGAGGGACTACACACCCGGCACCGAAGTTTCACCGCCTGTCAACCCCAGCGACACTCGGTCACCATCACGATTCCTGTGGCTGTGGAACAATCACACGGTATTACAAGTAAGGTGGAACAGTGCGTTTAATGTTAACAATAATTTACAGGTGCCCTAGCCCCTACAACTAAACTGTGCCCTTCACCCGTGCCAACTTACTCAGTGTCTCTCTTAGTTGCCTTACGGGCCCTACCACTACGTCTAAGTGACTCCCCAGATGATACAGCAGGAGTGGAGGAGGATTGCTGCGAATCGCCCCCTTTGACTTGTTTCTCCTTCGGCAAGCGTTTCCTGGGGCGACCAGGCCTTGATGGGCCAGGCTGCTCTGCGGGCGTCTCGGGTGAGGTTGTGCCACCCTGCTCTGCCCGCTGCCCACCCGATGCACCAGGGATGGGACGGGGGGAGGCCGAGCATTCCGGGACGTCCCGTGATGGAGTTAATGGGACGGGCCCCAAAACTTCCACCTCCCTCGGGGAGCCCGGTGGCCCCCGGGCCTCACTGTGTGACAGAGGTGCGAGCGGGGAGGTGCCCCGTCGCGCCACCGACACCTGGCGCTGCCAGTCCTGGAGGCCTGCAACGGTCTCCACCAGGATCTGAAGGTTTGCAGAGACGGAGTCCAGGGAGTTAGACATTCCCGCCAGGGACTGTGCGACCTCAACCTGTGAGTGCACGACGCCATCCAGCACATGTGTCAGGCGGTTGATGCTCTCCGCGACTGACTGCTGGGACTGTGCCATCGACTGCTGTGACTGGGCCATGACCTGTTGAGACTCGGCCAAGGCCCGCAGCGCGCCGGCAATGTCGTGTTGGCTCTGGTGCATTGGTGCCTGTGAGAGGGCAACCCTCTCCAGGGCCGAGGATGACGCGTGCACATTAAGCCCAATGCCTTGCAGAACCTGACCCATTGCCTCCACCGCGGATGCCACCCGTGCGATGTCGGCCTGGGTTGCTGCCATGAACGGCACCACTCCCTGCTCGTGGGCGCGGTTTGACTTCTCTAACAGCATCTGCAGATGCTGGAAGACAGCCCTCATCCCGTCATTGTGTCCCCGGGTTTCTTGATGCATCGGCTGTGCGGGTGGGTTGAGTAACTCCAGGAACTCGGAAAACGTCTGGGAGCTAGCTGGATGCTGGGCCTGGCCTGGCCTCCGCCAGTCCGGGCCCTCGGCTGCTCCGACTGCCACCTGCTGTACCTGCTCAGCTGTGATGTGCGACCCAGACTGTGACCCAGGAGCCTCATCACTAAATAGGCCAACCTGGGTGAGTGTCTCTGGGATGGTGGATGGTGTGGGAGATAGCTGTGCCGCAAGCTCGAGGTCGTCTTGGTTTGACGCCTCCTCTATGTCATCGGCCCGCTGAGAGGCCGCAGGGCGTTCGTGGGCCATTTGTCTCTCTCCCTCTCTCGCCGCCCTCTGGGCGTCCTGCTCCACAGATTCGGTGGGGGAGGATGGGACTCCCCGCTGATCGGGTACCCTCTGTCGTGCGGCCCTGGGTGCGGTGGGGGCAGATGCTTGTCTCCGCCTGGAGGCAGACGGCCCTGGTCGTACGGCATCACATCATAGGGAAGAGAATGAAACGGGTTATTTAGATTTGCTCGGCCGGGCGCTGGACGGTCCCAGTGGGCAGGGTGTGAAGGGACAGAGGGTGGGGGAGGTGTCCAGGGGGCAGGGTGTGAAGGGACAGAGGATGGGGGAGGTGTCCCAGTGGGCAGAGTGTGAAGGGACAGAGGATGGGGGAGGTGTCCCAGTGGGCAGGGTGTGAAGGGACAGTGGATGGGGGAGGTGTCCCAGTGGGCAGATTGTGTGAAGACACAGAGGATGGGGGAGGTGTCCCAGTGGGCAGCGTATGAAGGGACAGAGGATGGGGGAGGTGTCCAGGGGGCAGGGTGTGTGAAGGGACAGAGGATGGGGAAGGGGGTGGGGTGTTTGTCATGCAGGGTTGTCTCACTTGTTGCAGCTCCGCCAACCTCGCATTGCACGACCTCCCGGGTGGCAGATCCCCCAACAAGGTCCAGTGCCATCTGCTCGAACGTGGTGAGGGGGTGTAGAATGGGCGAACCCCCTCCAGTCTTTTTCCGCTCACGAGTGTTGTGAGCGGTCTTGTCCTGTTGGGGGAGGGGCATAGGTAGATCATCACAATACGGCAGGTATCAGCAGTCCGTTCAGATACTGGCACAGGTTGGGGGTCAAGTTGTAACAAGACCATTGCATCTCTCCAGGGGGGCCAGAGCGCTGGGTCTGTGTCTATTAGTGAACCACACTCCACTCACTCTGCCCCAATCCCCCTCCACCCCCCCGTGCCAGGGGGGAGGTGGGTGATTAAGTAAAGGGTGGGGAGGGATGGTTGTGACCCGGGGGCATCCTCTTGGCACTTACCATGGCAGCCCTGGTGAGGTTGTGCAGCTTTTTGCGGCACTGCTCCCCAGAGCGCGGGGTCTGCCCCACAGCACTCACGACAGCAGCCACCTTTCGCCAGGCCTGGCGCACCACGCTTGCAGGGTGGCGATGCCCTCTTCTCGGGCAGATGATGCCCATCCTCTGCTCAACTTCATCGAGCAGCATCTCGACGTCAGCCTCTGTGAACCTCGGGGCTGCCCTCCGTGGCTCCGACATCTCTGGCCTCCCGTTGCTGTGCTCGCCCGTGCCTTTTTACGACGTCGGGCGACATCACGTAGGCGTGTTCGTGGCGTCGCCGCGTTCCGACGTCATCTGGAACGTAATTGCCGCGGCCCCGTTCCTAGCCCATTTCCCGGGTGTGAATACCTCGGGAACGGGGCCGTGTCAGGCCGTCGGCAAAGTCGGCCGTTTTCACGGGCGACTTCGCGATTTTCCGCGGGTGCGGAGAATCGCGCCTCTCAAACCTAAACACAACCCAGCTCCAATTCACTCACTTCTAAATATTTATATGAGGCGGTGTGGCTCAGATTTGATCTCAGTTTTAAATTGAAAATAGTAGCAAGTGGGAAGGATTGCTGAACCAACCAGGGATGTCTTTCCGACACGATATATGGGCTGGAGGGTGGGGGCACAGTAATGATCCCCCTGCCCATCCACTTGGCCCATCAGGCTAACCCGTTTCCCATCTTCAAGCCCACAATTCGCCATTGATCCCCCAAGATCCCATCACCCTCAAAGCCCCAAAGTCTCACTGAGCTGTCTCATCCTTTGTAATCTCCCAACTCTTACCACTTTACCTCCTCCACCTCATCTTTCCTCCTTTAGTTCTCAGGGTGGCACGGTAGCACAGTGGTTAGCACTGTTACTTCACAGCACCAGGGACCCGGGTTCGATTCCTGGCTTGGGTCACTGTCTGTGCAGAGTCTGCACGTTCTCCCTGTGTTTGTGTGGGTTTCCTCAGGGTGCTCCGGTTTCCTCCCACAAGTCCCGAAAGACATGCTGTTAGGTGAATTGGATGTTCTGAATTTTTCCTCTGTGTACCCGAACAGGTGCCCAAATGTGGCGACTAGGTGATTTTCACAGTAACTTCATTGCTGTGATAATATATGCCTACTTGTGACACGAATGAAGATTATTATTAGATTATGAGCTGCCTATATCACCACCAGCACCATCCTCCCACTCACGGCTCCACCCTCGATGGTTCCAATGTCACCCATCTCCAGTTTTCCAATTCCTATTCCCCAACAATATTTCACAACTCCCTGACAAACCATTCCCCCCAGCCCACTCCATTCACCTTTCCCTCTCCAACATCAGCCTTTCTTTTCCCTCACCTGAGCCTCCATTCTCCCACCAAATCCAACCTTTTGTTCTCCCACCACCCTGACACCTATGAGGGGGCAGATATTGTAGCTACATGTCCTAATGGCAGCAATGCTGAAATCAAAAAGAAAAGTGGCATGGATACATCTGCCAACTAGGAACATGATCGCAGGCAGAAATTTTGTCCCTTGAATTTGTAGACAAAGCTAATTGTTATCTGGACCACAAGTTTACTATCTTTTCTGTCCTTAGTTAGGATGACCTCTCATCCCAATCATACATTCAAGTAATATACTTTGTGACTCTAGACCCACAACAATGGGCATTGGAGACATTGGCAGGTAAAAATCTATGGCCAAATCATAAATTGGGTTGGTGACATTTGAGCAATGTTACATACACGACAAATCTTGCAACAACACAGTTGCTGCCATGATTCCCCCTGAAACCAGATAATATTGCAAGACCCCTTCCAAATATTGCAGACTCAAATTGTTTCATGCTTACCATTACTAATACTAGCTTTCAATTTCAGATTTTGTGAATTGCATTTAAATTCTGCCAACTTTCCTGGTGGGTTTTTAATCCATCAGAACATTAACCTAGGTCTCTGGATTACTCGTCTAGCAGCATTATCACTGCAGCACCATCACGGCACAATAGTAGCCTAGTCAGAGACCTTGCCAATAACTGGTAAATAAGTGATCTACTCCAAGCTTCGCAATGGCAAGCGATCAATAGGGCGGCAGAGGAAACGCTATAAAGACACTCTGAAAGCCTCCCTAAATAAATGCAACATCCCCATTGACACGTGGGAATCATTTGCCTTAGAATGCACAAACCGGAGAAGGTGCCAATCACCTTGAGCGTAATTGGACGCTGAAGCCAAGCAGAAAGAGAATGCAGAATCCAGAGCGTCCCACCCACCTCATCAAGCACCGCCTGCCAAACCTGTGGCAGAGTCTGCGGATCCACGTTCAGACTATTCAGCCACTGCAGAGTTCACCTCCCGGGAGTGGAAGCAAGTCATCCTCAGTCCAGAGGGACTGCCCAAGCGAGCTGATAAATAAGATTGTCTGAAATTCGTCTAGAGTGTTCATGCAAACAAGGCAGCAGCAAATCAGCAACCTATTTTACCTCCTTCCTGAATTTCTTACCTATCAAATTCTAAACTATAAGTATTATCACATAGAATTATACACAAGGGAGGCTCTGATTCTTCACTGGTTTGCCTCCCACAGTCCAAAGATGTGCAGGTTAGGTGGATTGGTCATGCTAAATTGCCCTTAGTGTCCAAAATTGCCCTTGGTGTTGGGTGGGGTTACTGGGTTATGGGGATAGGGTGGAGGTGTGGGCTTGGGTAGGGTGCTCTTTCCAAGAGCTGGTGCAGACTCGATGGGCCGAATGGCCTCCTTCTGCACTGTAAATTCTATGATTCTATGATTTTATGATGGCCAGTTTAATTCACTGGAAAACATAATTGGGCAGGGTGTAAAGCGGATGACCAACTTGCTATTTTCAATTTATATTACTGCCCAAGGACAATTGTGACACTGCAACCTCTCTAGTAAAAAGGGACAATGTGAACATTGCTTTTTCACTGATTCTGTAACGTAACTGCCGCAGAGTGGCAATCTCCGGGTGTCGGGTGTGGGGTGGTGTGGTGGGTCCCCAGGGTGGTCGTGTTTGCGCGGTGTGTCCTGTGCGAAGCTGGGTCTGGGTTTTTAAATAGTTACTCTGGAGTTAGAAATTTTTGTTCCTTTTAACTCTTTCAGAGTAACTATTAGGGTGAAACTGGCAGAACCCCCAAGTTAATGATTTAAATTGATTTTGCCTGATGGTTCCCAGCTCCAGCCCAATTGTCCAGAGGAAGTTAAGTTAGCACTTCTGGGCAAAAGCCTGGTAAACCCTTACATGAAAGCTTACTGGAGGGAGTTCCCTAAACACAACACTGGGGAACCCGACGAAAGTGTTGTATCTTCCGAAAATGAAAGGATTGATGATCTTTTGTCAGAATAGAAAGGTCAACATGAAAGAATAAACCTACCTTTCTCTTAGCACTGAAGTTGCCTGACCGGCTGGGGTTTCCAGCATTTTCTGTGTTTATGTTATCATCTAGATTTGACTTGCAACAATTACATTCTTTACAGCACCATCAATATGTACCAGCAATGGCTTCTTCCAAAAGACTACAAAAGGTGTGGTGATGGTATGGATTTTTAAAAAATCTAAAGTAATCGTTGACTTCATTTATCACATATTCTCTTTTCAAAGTCAGAGCCCAATTTCAATTCGTGATTTCAATTCACGTCACTTAATTAAATTGTAATTGGCAAGCCTTATTTATTAAATGCTACATGTAACATATGCCTTACATTAAATATTTCATCTTGAGTCCAAAGGTTCTTGGAGAGGGGGTGGTTCACGGAGAAAGAAACAGAAGATAAGAGATGCTTATACCCAGGAGATGACAATGATAGAGCAGGGAAGGCAAGATACATCTGGGAAACAATGTAAAAATAGCCAGAAGGTGGATAAGGATGTAGAAAATGCAGCTGAAGAGAAAGTGAAAAGGAGTATGGACAAAACAAAAGGGTACAAAAAAAATCCAGAAAGTAAGAGTGAAGAAGTAAACACATTCAGGGAAGCAGAGACTGCTCTGTGAAACTAAATTTGTTCTGTTCTTGACCAGGTCATGGGAAGGAGACCTTCGTATTGGGAGGACACATCCATCCTGAAAAGAGAACAGGTTGACATTGCCCACTGCACTCCAGTTGAATTACGCTTCCTGACAATGTATCATCGAACAAAACTAACAATGGTGGAGAGATCTATAGCCAACTCTATTCTGTCCTTTTTTGCAAGAAAAGGAAGCATCGTGGTGAGAAGTGCTTGAAAAGGTAAGAACTTGTGGGGGGGGGGGGGGGGGTCAGGGAATATTGGGGGAATAGGGAAGTTGCAGTGGGGGGGGGGGGGGGTGCTGGTGCTAGCAAACAGCAGAGTTACAAAATCACACAAGGAAGAACTGTTTTCACGATCACACATGCATCAGTAGTCACGGAAAAGTTTCTGCCTCATTTGCCTGTCCACCCACCCAGTTGAATAATGACTCAGGGATGAGGCAGCTCACATGGGAGATGAAAGGCAGTTGGGTATGAAAGTGTAACGATTTGAGAAAATAACAGATGATCTGAAACACAGTCTGGAATCAAAACAGGAAAAATACAGACAAAAAGGCTTATAGAATAATTCCTAAAATCTTGCAAATAAATTATGCTATTGTGTCAGCATGGCACCCACACACTTAGCACTTTCGAGCTTTATTGGCTGAATGCTATTAATAAAGTAGCTATCTGAATATAGCTGTATTTAACCTTCTGTTGCATCAAAACGAGTTCCTATAAATCTGCGAACTGCATGACAATGATCAAATTAACAGTCTACTGAGGTAAACTGCCCTTTAGGCCTAAGGAAAATAATTAGTCGCCTCCCACCCTTCCTTTTCTGCCACCTATAAATATCATTGAAATACTGTGGACGGCTAACATTATTGCAATCTTCAACTTTGCTTTCAGAAATCTCTCCACTTCATAAAGAAAGGAAACAGACTTTCTTGTTTGTTTTATCGGTATGAAAGTCTTACGCAGTAAATAACTATAATAAATCCATTCATTCCATTTTTCACTGGCCATGAAAGTTAACTCCAGGAACGCCATTTCAGAACTAATGCAGTTGTTAAAATAAAATCTTCAGTTTTGGCAAGTCTTTATTTTAGATCAATTAAAATGCACTTCACCACAAGGTAAAATCACAAATATTTGTAGGAGTAGGGTGAAACCATAAAGTCCCTTGTCCAGGTCAGATCCACATACCCAAACACAACCTCTGCTCCCTGTCGAAATATGAATTAAACCCATTTGGCCTTTCCTGATAACGAATTAAAAACATTCCACCAGAGATTCCACATTCTTCCAGCCCATAAATTCGGCTGCCCTATGTAACAAAGGAAGCGGTAAGGCACTATCTCCTTGCCCATTTTCTGACAGTACTGGTGGTGGGGGGAGGGACTTAATCCAGCTGCCCAAAAATGATGTGAGTGTTGGTTAAAGGCACCATGCAGATGATTACTTTTGAGGAGGCTGTGGCGTAGTGGTATTGTCACTGGACTCGCAATCCAGAGACCTAGGGTAGTGCACTGGAGACCCGGGTTCGAATCCCACCAGGACAGATGGTGAAATTGGAATTCAATAAAAATTCGGAATTAATAGTCTATTGATGATTTTCATTTCATGATGATGAAACCATTGTCCTAAAAATCAATCTGTTTCACTAATGCCCTTTAGAAAGAAAATCTGCCAACCTTACCCGGTCCAGCCTACATGTGACTCCAGACCCACAGCAATGTGGTTGACTCTTAAATGCCCTCAGGGATGGGCAATAAATGCTGGGCCAACGATACCCACATCTCATGAATGAATAAAAATAACATAACTACTTCCGTTCCATCAGCCTTCAATGCCAAGGATTCCAACGCATTTCTAGAAATACAATTTCTAGATGGAGGATGTTGACAGAGCATTGAAAATTTAGATGCCGGAGATGGTGGCAGCAGCAGCATCAACAGATGCTCAAGGCGGCAGCCCATGTGCCAGATCCTGCCCCACACACCGAGGACCCAGCCGTCCATCAGGCCAGGGAGGGACCCAGAGGGGGAGTCCACCAACGACCCAGGGTGTGCAGGCGACGCTGGTCATTCGAACAGATGGCGGACTGCGCGTGCCGCAGGAGGCTCCACCTCAACAAGGAGACGGTGCAACACCTGTGCCATATACATGCGGACTTGGCACCATATGGAGGAGGAGGACACTTATCTCGCTTATTTCCCTTAGTCTATCCTTCTTTAAAAGTTTAAAAATCCAAACTTGACAATACCTCGGTACTTCACAATTTACAGCTGTTACAGTCTTGATTTTTTTTTTACAGCTTTTACAGACTCGATTACAGTTTTTACAAGCAAATTTAGTCAAACTACCAAAATAAACCTGTGTGCTTATTTACTGCTGAATAATGTCAGCATAGCTCAGGCCTCACAATTAATCCTGATCATGATAAATTGATCACTGGAGAATAGGCTGCTCACTAAATCTACTGTCAATTTGAACAACAGAAAAGGGCCCCCTGCTAGACCACTTTGCACAGATTAAACCACTGTCCAGAAATATCTTCAATTAAAATGATTCACAGGAGTCAAACTGTAGGCAAGATACAGCCTCATCAGCATTTTATGTTGCATGTAGCTGAGTTGATTACGTGGAGCTGACAGTTCTCCCTGCCCATCTCAGTCCTGGAAGTTTGGCAGTGGACACACTGCTCATTGAAGCAGCTTTGCTTCCTTTCCAACTCTTCCAGCCCGGTATGTATTTGGGCTGAAATTATTTTGGATATCTAGTACAATTGCTGGCCCTTTGCTGACACCTAAGTTAGGCTCCCAGAATACAAACAACTACAAGAAGGTTTAAACAGCTGCATAAATGAAATGCAATGACACTAAGACATCACCAATAAATCTATGCAATCACTCATTCGATGCACAAAAACTGGCTCCACTTTAAAGAACAAGAACCAAGGTAAGAGTTTATATGTAAATTACTAAAATACTACCACAGGTTCATGAATCTGTAAAGATTGCAAACAAAGAATTGGAGTTCATTTCTAGAACCACTGACTACAAAAGTAGGGAAGCATGTTAACTTTTTATAATACCTTGGTTACACCACATTTGGACTCCAGTGTGCAGTTCAGCTCTCCGTTCTACAAAAAGAATATTGAAGCATTAGAGAAAGGGCGAGAAATATTTATGAGGAGGCTACTGAAACTGGAATGAATCAACTCTGAAGGGAAATTGAGCACTGGGAAAATCCCGCCAGCACCTACAGTGGGAAAACTCACCGGGCTGGATTCTCCGGTCCCCCAGCTGTACGTTTTTCTGCGTTGTGCCGTTCACTGGCAGGTCTACGCGGCCGGCCCGCTGATTCTCGGTCCAGGATGGGCCGAGTGGCCGTTGTGGAAACGCTGAGTCCCGCCGGCGCAATTCTAATCTGCTCTCAGCCGGTGGGAACTAAGCGTGGTAGGTTCGGGTGGGAGCCTGTGGGGGCGAGGGTGGCTCTGACACCCGGGGGGTGGGGGCAGGGCCTCCGATGTGGCCTGGCCCACGATCGGGGCCCACCGATCAGCGGGCCGGCCTCTCTGGCTTGTGGACTCATTTCCTACGTATCGGCCCCTGGAGCCCTACGCCATTATGCGTCGGGGCCGGTACATTAAAGGAGGCCACTGCACATAAGCGCGTTGGCGCCGGCGCCACTGCACATGCGCGGATCCTGCGGCGCCCAGTTCGCGCCGAGATCAGCAGCTGGAGCGGCGCAAACCACTCCAGCGCCGTGCTGGCCCCTTGGCGGGGCCAGAATTAGTCCTGGGAGCGGCCCCTTACCGGCCCAGCCTACATGTGACTCCAGACCCACAGCAATGTGGTTGACTCTTACATGCCCTCAGGGATGGACAATAAATGCTGGGCTAACGATGCCCACATCTCATGAATGAATAAAAATAACAAAACGACTTCCATTCCATCAGCCTTCAATGCCAAGGATTCCAACACATTTCTAGAAATACAATTTCTAGACGGCGTTTACGATGGTGTGGACACTCTGACTCTGGATAAGAGAATCCCACCCATTATCTGTCCTCAGTGGGGCACTCCTTTTAAACCCAACCCCAGCACTCCCCTGTTTTTCTTCCAAGTCCATTCGGGCGGGGGGAGGGGTCTGCCAAGAAGAGAGCACCAAGTTTCACACAAAGAGCCCTCTTTGTGGATGGTTCGAGCACAGTCTGTGTCCATCATAGTGAGTGCCAGCTCACTCCATAAGAGGATAGAGCTACATTGTCAAAAGATGAATGACCTCCATGCAGTCAGGGTAAGTCCGACTCCTCGGACGGGATTCTGCCTTTGAGAGAATAAGTGCTGGCACCAGGACTGAATGACAGGTGTTCCCCGGTGCCGATAGGGGTGCCAGTCCAAGGCCATTCAGGTCACGCTAATGGGGCAGCAATCGCGCCACGTGGAACGAGTACAATTCCAATCGATTTGATTCGTTGGGTTTGGGATTGGCACTGGAGAGCCTGACAAGCTGGAGCTGCAGATAAAAGTACTCCGCTCCCCACACACACATTCCAGCCAAGACAATGGCATCACAGAGAGTGGCTTGCAGATGCAGAGCTGGAGATACTGCTGGATGTTGTGGAGGAGAGACAGACAACCTCTTACCTGGAGTGGCAAGGAGGCTGCCACTCTCTGTGGTCAACAGGGCCTGGGCGGAGGTGGCAGAGGTTGTGAGTACTGTGGGCCCCACCGGGAGAACCAGCCAACACTTCCGGAAGAAGCGGCCCAGATGAGTCACCACCTGCGTGCCCCTGGCACCACCCTCGTTTCACACACCCTACCCCCATCGCAATGCAGCCCCCAACAAGTGGATGTGTAGGCAGTGTCGCATGAGGATGGGCAACCCTCCCTAGGCCAGCGGGGGTGAGTCTCCTCTGGCACCAACCGCCCCCCCCCCCCCCCCACACCCCTCACCCCTTAACCACCCAGCCCACACCCTGCAACCCTCAACACCATGCGGCCCCTACCAGGTGGATGGCTAGGCAGTGCCTCAGGAGGATGGGTAACCCCCCAGGCCAGCCAGGGTGTGTCACTACCTCACTGCCCTGGCACCATCCCTGCTTCACACACCGCACACGCCTTCCACAGAGGGTGATCGAACCCCATCTGCTGGCGCCCCACCCTGCACCACACAGAATCATAGAATCCCTACAGTGCAGAAGGAAGCTATTCGGCCCATCGACTCTGCACCAGCCCGTGCTCCGACAGAGCACCCTACTGAGGCCCAATCCCCTGCTCCTGAACCCATAACCCTATCTAACCTTTTAGACAATATTAGCATAGCCAATTCACCTAACCTGCACATCTTTGGACTGTGGGAGGAAACCGGAGCACACAGAGGAAACCCACGCACACACAGGGAGAAAGTGCAAACTCCACACAGACAGTGAGGTCAGAATCGAACCCGGGCCTCTGGCACTGTGCGGCAGTAGTGCTAACCACTGTGCCACCATGCCGCCCGAAACATGCCAACAGGCCACGAACCAGAGAGACCCTGTGCTGTCCACGTCCGAATGTCTCACACTGTGCATTATGTATCCCGCCAGGAGAAGATGGCAGACAAGAATTGGGAGCGGGAGAAGGCCGAAGGGGGCCCGCCGACATATGGGTTCCCACCGCTGGGGAGCAGAGGGCGATAGGCCTGGTCAGTGGGTTGCGAGAGTGGGCAGTCGCCGAGGTGGTGGTCGGCGTGGAGCAACCAAATTAATTACAATGGCCCTTTGGAATGTAAGTCACCCCCTCCACCTGGAGGGACCCCGAGACATAGACATTCAGGGCGCCCTGAAATTGACCGTGAAGAAGTGCTTCGAGAGGTTGGTCATGAGGCACATTAACTCCATAATTCCAGGATGCCGAGATCCATTGCAATTTGTAAACTGCCCCAACCGGTCCGCAGCAGACGCCATCTCCCTGGCCCTACACTCAGACTTAGAGCATCTCGACAAAAAGGATACCGACATCAGATTCCTATTTATTGACTACAGCTCCGCCTTCAAACCATAATCCCAGCCAATTCATATCAAAGCTCCAAAACCTAGGACTTGGCTCCTCACTCTGCAACTGGATCCTCGACCTTCTGACCCACAGACCACAATCAGTAAGAATAAACAGCAACACTTCCTCCACAATAGTCCTCAATACCGGGGCCCTGCAAAGCTGCGTACTTAGCCCCCTGCTATATTCCCTATACACACACGACTGCGTGGCAAAATTTGGTTCCAACTTCATCTACAAGTTTGCTGATGATACGGCCATGGTGGGTCAGATTTCGAACAATGATGAGTCCAAATACAGGAGGGAGACAGAGAAACTAGTAGAGTGGTGTAACAGCAACATTCTCTCCCTCAATGCCATCAAAACTAAAGAGCTGGTCATTGATTTCAGGAAGCAAAAGTACTGTACACACCCCTGTCTGCATCAACGGGGCCAAGGTGGAGATAAGAACATAAGACCATAAGAACTAGGAGCAGGAGTAGGCCATCTGGCCCTTCGAGTCTGCTCCGCCATTCAATGAGATCATGGCTGATCTTTTGTGGACTCAGTTCCACTTTCCGGCCCGAACATCATAACCCTTAATCCCTTTATTCTTCAAAAAACTATCTATCTTCATCTTAAAAACATTTAATGAAGGAGCCTCAACTGCTTCACTGGGCAATGAATTCCATAGATTCACAACCCTTTGGGTGAAGAAGTTCCTTTCTAAGCTCCGTCCTAAATCTACTTCACCTTATTTTGAGGCTATGCCCCCTAGTTCTGCTTTCACCCGCCAGTGAAACAACCTGCCCGTATCTATCCTATATATTCCCTTCATAATTTTATATGTTTCTATAAGATCCCCCGCCCCCCGCATCCTTCTAAATTCCAACAAGTACAGTCCCAGTCTACTCAACCACTCCTCACAATCCAACCCCTTCAACTCTGGGATTAACCTAGTGAATCTCCTCTGCACAGCCTCCAGCACCAGTACATCCTTTCTCAGGTAAGGAGACCATAACTGAACACAATACTCCAGGTCTGGTCTCACTAACACCTTATACAATTGCCGCATAACCTCCCTATTCTGCAGGGGAATGGCCACAGGAGAGTCCTGCACTACTGGCCTTGCTCTCTTGCTCTGTTTGGTGGTCACCCATTCCCTTCCTGCCTGCGGAGTCTGAGCCTGCAATGTGACCACCTCTCTATATGTGCTATCCACGATGCTCTCCGACTCGCGGATGCTCCACAGTGTCTCCAGCCGCCGTTCCAGCTCTGAAACTCGAGCTTCCAGGAGCTGTAACTGGATGCACATCCTGCACACATGCTGACCCTGGAACTGTCTCCAGCCTGCCACATGGAGCAAGAGGAGCAGACTACGCCTTGGAGCTGTCCTGCCATGATTTATTCCTTTAAATTAAACTTTTGAAATTAAACTTTTGAAATTAAACTTTTGAAATTAAACTTTTGAAATTAAACTTTAGAAATAAGTTTTTGCGTTGGATTATATCCAATCTCCTGTATACTATTTAATTAGCTTTATCCCTGAGTATTTATCTTGCTTGATCTGACAACAAATTAAATAGTTATTTAATTGAAATTTAAAAAGTTATTTAAATCAACTTAAAAATAGTAATTTAAATCAACCCAAATAGTTGTTTAAGTGAGATTAAAAATTTTAAAAATAGAAATTCAAATCAACTTGAAAATAGTAATTTAAATCAAATTGAAACTAGTAACTCCACAAATATTCAAACTTAACCCTGTCTGCCTTTCAGCCAATCAGGTCACAGTCTCCTGCGATGTCTCTTTACCGGGTTTTTTTCAGTTTGAAATAAACAAACAGACAAGCAGTTGTCCTACCGGCAGCGCAGTGTCCCGGCAGGTCCACTCCTCTCTGCTCAGCCCCGAACCTGGTGCTGCCTTTATCCTTCCCCGCAGCGCAGTGTCCCGGCAGGTCCACTCCTCTCTGCTCAGCCTCGAGCCTGGCTCTGCCTTTATCCTTCCCCGCAGCGCAGTGTCCCGGCAGGTCCACTCCTCTCTGCTCAGCCTCGAGCCTGGCTCTGCCTTTATCCTTCCCACAGCGCAGTGTCCCGGCAGGTCCACTCCTCTCTGCTCCCGGATGGTAAGTCATCCCGGAGATGGCTAACAGCTTCAAATTTCTAGGTGTGCAGATCACCAAAAATATGTCCTGGTCCACCCACATCGACGCTCCCACCAAAAAAGCACAACAGCGCCTTTACGTCCTCAGGAAACTAAGGATATTTGGCATGTCCATACTGACTCTTACCAACTTTTACAGATGCACCATAGAAAGCATCCTATCTGGCTGCATCACAGCCTGGTATGGCAACTGCTCCGCCCAAGACCACGAGAAAACTCAGAGAGTCGAGAACACAGCCCAGTCCATTACACAAACCCACCTCCCATCCATTGACTCTATCTACAGCTCCCGCTGCCGGGGGAAAGCGGGCAGCATAATCAAGGATCCCTCCCACCTGGCTTACTCACTTTTCCAACTTCTTCCATTGGGCAGGAAATACAAAAGTCTGAGAACACCCACGAATAGATTCAAAAACAGCTTCTTCCCCGCTGTTACCAGACTCCTAAATGGCCCTCTTATGGACTGTCCTGAATAATACTACAGTCCTGTATGCTTCACCCAATGCCTGTGTCTATGGGCGGGATTCTCCAATAATGGGAAAATGTCCCCATGCCGGCGTGAAAAGCAGCGCCAGCGACTCCGGCGTTAACAGTCCCCGATAATGGGGAATTCTCCCCTTCCTAGGGGGCTAAGTTGGCGCCAGGGTGGTCTCCGCAGCTCCAGCCGGCGGGGAACAGCCCGCACAGGTTCGCGCATGAGCGGAATGGCAGGTGTGATTCTGCGCATGCACAGAACGGCTAGCGTATTTCCACACGTGTGCATTACGGCCGGCTATTTCCGCACATGTGCTGTGGTTCCCTTCTCCTCGCCGGTACCTAGGCATTATGGCGGAGCCCTATAGGGGCCCGGTGCAGAGTAAAATAATCCCCCATGGAACCCAGCCATCCTGCCCCGATCGCAGGCCAGGCCACCCGGGGTCGGATCCCCCCCCCCCCCCCCCCCCCCCCCAAAGGACAGCCCCCGCAGACTCACCTTCCAGGTCCCACCGTGTGGGACTCGGAGTAACCCACGCTGGCGGGACTCTGCCAAACTCGTCGACCACTCGATCCATCGGGGCCCGGAGAATTGCTGGGGGTGCTGCCCTCAGTGGCCCTCGACCGACACAGCGGGAATCCGGCGGCCGTCCAAGAATCAGAGCTGGAGAATGTGGAAGCCGGCGCCGGGCCGGCAGGGCGCAATTCTCGCCTCCCCCCACCCCGGGGATTCTCTGACCCGGCCTATGTATTTACATTGTGTACCTTGTGTTGCCCTTTTATGTATTTTCTTTTATATTCTTGTACTAAATGCTCTGTTTGAGCTGCACCCAGAAAAATACTTTTCACTGTACCTCGGTACACGTGACAATTAACTAATCCAATTCCAATTGCTTAATGGCCACTGAGAGTGGGCATCCTCCTCCATATCCCCGCGGTTCCATGTGTGCTATAAGCTGGCAGCAATGTTGCATGGTCTCCCTGTGCAGCCGTAGTCATCAGCGACATGCTCGATCCGACAGGTCCTTGAAGGACAGGTGCTGCCATAATACATGAGGCCTGATGTGGTGTCCCCTTCCCACCTCCTCCTCAGCCTGTTGGACAGCTAACTCGCCAGCCTCCCCAACTGCTCCTGCTCCTCTGGGACAGGCTCCTGTTCTGCAGGGTCCTCCCCAAGCAGCTCCTGTTTGTGCAGCTTCAGTACATCCACATGGGCCGTCACGGCCTGGCAGATGCCAACCATTCCTGGCTAGACTCCAAAATCCATCATCTGCTGGGGTAAAGGGCAGACATGCTAGCATGGTGAATACTCCTGTCCTCATCCAAGTGCTTGCACTGCAGCCCTGCCCCTGCATGTAGCCCCCCACACGCCCCATTCTCAAACCCACCCGCACCCCCAGGCGTTCCTCCGACACTGCGTTCCACACTACACCCCAAGCTCAAACAGTGCCTGGCACCAGGTGGGGCCTCTCACTCCACTATCCATCCCAGCCAGCAGGAGTACCAGTGGCTGGCACTACCCATGTCTGCTGTGGTGTCCTTGGATGGACCATGTGATACACCGCCAGCAGGGTGAGGGGGTGGTCACCGTGTGCCACTGACCGGTGCCATTCTTGGTGGCATGCGTAAGTCAAGGCTCATGGATGGGGCTGAGCGAAAGGTTGAGCACCTGTTGGGATGGTAGCTGCGGTGTGCTGTGCATCCTGTGTGCGATGCATGGCTTGTACCTACCTGTCTGGGGGAACGATGAATGGGAGCAAGGCACAGTGGGCATGCAAGACTTGATATTGGCCGGTGGTCCTGCAGGGTGGCCTAGCTGATAGTGGCATGGTGCGGCCTCCGTCCTGAGAGGGACAGTGTGCCAGTACGGGTATCAAAGGCCACGGTGCATGTGCTCACTGCTTGGATTGCTCTCTGCATTTACCCTGCTCCCCATGAAGTGGGACAGACACTTGGATGGGTGCACTGAGGAGTGCCAGCACCCGGTAGGCCACTGGCTATGCTGGGCCATGCACATCCTGTTGATGGGTCGGCTGGGGACTGAGGGTTCCTAGGGGGTTGTCCTGGGGGTGGATGGGGCACCCATACAGCTGGTGGTGCTCTGCATATTGACAGGACAGAGTGAGCAGTTAGCTGAGTGCGCAGCCAGAGGGCTGCCTTGCGAACTGCAGCATAGGCGGTCAAAAGCCAAGCCACCCTGATCCCACGGGACACCCCAAACCCACAGAGACCCCCAAACGGGCGGAGACACCCCGATCCCACAGAGACACCCCAAACCCACGGGGACACCCCAAATCCACGGCGACACCCCAAACCCACGGAGACACCCCAAACCCACGGAGACACCCCAAACCCACAGAGACACCCCAAACACACAGAGAAACCCCAAACCCACGGGGACACCCCAAACCCACGGGGACACCACAACCCCACAGAGACACCCCAAACTCACAGAGACACCCAAAACCCACGGAGAAACCCCAAACCCACGGGGACACCCCAAACTCACAGAGACACCCCAAACCCACGGGGACACCCCAAACCCACAGAGACACCCCGAGCCCACAGAGACACCCCAAACCCACAGAGACACCCCAAACACACAGAGACACCCCAAACCCACGGAGATACCCCAAACCCACTGAGACACCCCAAACCCATGGGGACACCCCAAACCCACGGGGACACCCCAAACCCACAGAGACACCCCAAACTCACAAAGACACCCCAAACCCACGGAGACACCCCAAACCCACAGATACACCCCAAACCCACAGAGACACCCCAAACCCACGGAGACACCCCAAACCCACAGAGACACCCCAAACCCACAGAGACAACCCAAACCCACAGAGACACCCCAAACCCACGGAGACACCCCAAACCCACAGAGACACCCCAAACCCACGGAGACACCCCAAACCCACAGAGACACCCCAAACCCACGGAGACACACCAAACCCACAGAGATACCCCAAACCCACAGAGACACCCCAAACCCACGGGGACACCCCAAACCCACGGGGACACCCCAATCCCACGGGGACACCCCAAACCCACGGAGACACCCCAAACCCACAGAGACACCCCAAACCCACGGAGACACCCCAAACCCACGGAGACACCCCAAACACACAGAGACACCCGAAACCCACAGAGACACCCCAAACCCACAGAGACACCCCAAACCCACGGAGACACCCGAAACCCACAGAGACACCCCAAACCCACAGAGACACCCCAAACCCACACCCCACACCCCAACCCCACAGAGACACCCCAAATCCACAGAGACACCCCAAACCCACAGAGACACCCCAAACCCACGGGGACACCCTGAACCCACGGAAACACCCCAAACCCACGGAGACACCCAAAACCCACGGAGACACCCCAAACCCACAGAGACACCCCAAACCCACGGGGACACCACAAACCCACGGAGACACCCCGAGCCCACGGAGACACCCCAAATCCACGGAGACACCCCAAACCCACGGAGACACCCCAAACCCACAGAGACACCCCAAACCCACAGAGACACCCCAAACCCACAGAGACACCCCAAACCCACGGGGACACCAAAAAACCCACGGAGACACCCCGAGCCCACGGAGACACCCCAAACTCACAGAGACACCCCTAACCCACAGAGACACCCCAAACCCACGGAGACACCCTGAACCCATGTGGCACCGTGAACCCACGGTCCATCTCCTGATAACCCCCCTGCTACTCCCCCCGGCCCTGAAATATGTCCTCCAGCCAGTGTCAGCCCACTGTTTTGGAAACTGTTCTTACCTCCTCTCTCTCTTCCCCTCAGCAGACATGGTGCCCTGTGCCTAATTTTAAACAACACTGCACTGGAGGCACATCCGCCGAGAAGGGGTGGGGCATCCTGGGAGGCTGGCGACTACCAGTTTGGACCGTTAATAATATATTAACACATGCTACTGTGCGTTTAGCATGCCCACGCCAGTGTGGGGAGTGCAGTGCGTTCATGATGCCAGCGAGGCACCGGTGTGCCCGGCCCTGACCTTGATTTTCCGCTGGCACCTGATTCTCCATTCGATCACAATTTGCGATTCTGTGTTGCTGAATGGAGAATCCACCCCCTCATATCTCCCATGCACCCTTTCACACACCCATCACACTTCCAAGGTGATCTCTCTCACAGCCACCCTAGGGGTTCTCAACACGTGTCATGGAAGCATTCCCCTCCCTCCCCCACTCTCCATGCTTCCCACAGTAGAAAATCTGCACCCCACATTCTTTCTCCAATTACCTCCCATACATGCCAAACTTCACCATCTGACCCAGTAGGATTCCTGCCTATGCTCTCCCCATCTCCCCATGGGGCCTCACGGTAGCATGGTGGTTAGCATCAATGCTTCACAGCTCCAGGGTCCCAGGTTCGATTCCCGGCTGGGTCACTGTCTGTGTGGAGTCTGCACGTCCTCCCCGTGTGTGCGTGGGTTTCCTCCGGGTGCTCCGGTTTCCTCCCACAGTCCAAAGATGTGCGGGTTAGGTGGATTGGCCATGCTAAATTGCCCGTAGTGTAAGGTTAATGGGGGGATTGTTGGGTTACGTGGGTTTAAGTAGGGTGATCATTGCTCGGCACAACATCGAGGGCCGAAGGGCCTGTTCTGTGCTGTACAGTTCTATGTTCTATGTTCTATCTCTCTCATTGCAGGACAAACTCGAGCACAACTGACATGAATGGCACCGCCCAAGAGAGTCAGAGAAGGGGATGGTGGGAGTGAGCATTGAGGGCAGTAGGTTTATGCTACTGGCTGGGGAGAGTAGTTGGAGCTGGCCAGGAGATGGGCTGTGGGGTTGGGGTGGATAGACATACAAAGAACAAAGAACAAAGAAAAGTACAGCACAGGAACAGACCCTTCGGCCCTCCAAGCCCGTGCGACCATGCTGCCCGTCTAAACTAAAATCTTCTACACTTCCAGGGTCCGTATCCCTCTATTCCCATCCTATTCATGTATTTGTCAAGATGCCCCTTAAATGTCACTATCGTTCCTGCTTCCACCACCTCCTCCAGCAGCGAGTTCCAGGCACTCACTACCCTCTGTGTAAAAAGCTTGCCTCATACATCTACTCTAAACCTTGCCCCTCGCACCTTAAACCTATGCCCCCTAGTAATTGACCCCTCTACCCTGGGGAAAAGCCTCTGACTATCCACTCTGTTTATGCCCCTCATAATTTTGTAGACCACTATCAGGTTGCCCCTCAACCTCCGTCGTTCCAGTGAGAACAAACCGAGTTTATTCAACCGCTCCTCATAGCTAATGCCCTCCATACCAGGCAACATCCTGGTAAATCTTTTCTGCACCCTCTCTAAAGCCTCCACATCCTTCTGGTAGTGTGGTGACCAGAATTGAACACTTTACTCCAAGTGTGGCCTAACTAAGGTTCTATACAGCTGCAACATGACTTGCCAATTCTTATACTCAATGCCCTGGCCAATGAAGGCAAACATGCCATATGCCTTCTTGGCTAACTTCTCCACCTGTGTTTCCCCTTTCAGTGACCTGTGGACCTGTATACTTAGATCTCTCTGACTTGCAATACCCTTGAGGGTTCTACCATTCACTTTATATTCCCTACCTGCATTTGTCCGGATTAAACTCCATCTGCCATCTCTCCGCCCAAGTCTCCAAACAATCTAAATCCTGCTGTATCCTCTGACAGTCCTCATCGCTATCCGCAATTCCACCAACCTTTCTGTCTTCTGCAAACTTGCCAATCAGACCGGTTACATTTTCCTCCAAATTATTTATATATACTACGAACAGCAAAGGTCCCAGCATTGATCCCTGTGGAACACCACTAGTCACAGCCCTCCAATTTGAAAAGCACCCTTCGATTGCTACTTTCTGCCTTCTATGACCTAGCCAGTTCTGTATCCACCTTACCACCTCACCCCTAATCCCGTGTGACTTCACCTTTTGTACCAGTTGACCATGAGGGACCTTTTCAAAGGCCTTACTGAAGTCCATATAGACAACATCCACTGCCCTACCTGCATCAATCATCTTTGTGACCTCTTCGAAAAAGTCTATCAAGTTAGTGAGACAGGACCTCCCCTTCACAAAACCATGCTGCTTCTCACAAATACGTCCATTTGCTTCCAAATGGGAGTAGATCCTGTCTCGAAGAATTCTCTCCAGTAATTTCCATACCACTGATGTGAGGCTCACTGGCCTGTAGTTTCCTGGATTATCCTTGCTTCCCTTCTGAAACAAAGGAACAACATTGGCTAGTCTCCAGTCCTCCGGGACATCACCTGAAGACAGTGAGGATCCAAAGATTTCTGTCAAGGCCTCATCAATTTCCTCTCTCACCTCCTTCAGTATTCTGGGGTAGATCCCATCAGGCCCTGGGGACTTATCTACCTTAATATTTTTCAAGACGCCCAACACCTCGTCTTTTTGGATCTCTATGTGACCCAGGCTATCTACACACCATTCTCCAGACTCAACATCCACCAATTCCTTCTCTTTGGTGAATACTGATGCAAAGTATTCATTTAGTACCTCGCCGATTTCCTCTTGCTCCACACATAGATTCCCTTGCCTATCCTTCAGTGGGCCAACCCTTTCCCTGGCTACCCTCTTGCTTTTTATGTACGTGTAAAAAGCCTTGGGATTTTCCTTAACCCTATTTGCCAATGACTTTTCGTGACCTCTTCTAGCCCTCCTGACTCCTTGCTTAAGTTCCTTCCTACTTTCCTTATATTCCACACAGGCTTCGTCTGTTCCCAGCCTTCTAGCCCTGACAAATGCTTCCTTTTTCTTTTTGATGAGGCCTACAATATCTCTTGTTATCTAAGGTTCCCAAAATTTGCCGTATTTATCCTTCTTCCACACAGGAACATGCCGGTCCTGAATTCCTTTCAACTGACATTTGAAAGCCTCCCACATGTAAGATGTTGATTTACACTCAAACATCCTCCCCCAATCTAGGTTCTTCAGTTCCTGCCTAATATTGTTATAATTAGCCTTCCCCCAATTTAGCACATTCACCCTGGGACCACTCTTATCCTTGTCCGCCAGCACTTTAAAACTTACTGAATTGTGGTCACTGTTCCCAAAATGCTCCCCTACTGAAACATCTACCACCTGGCCAGGATCATTCCCCAATGCCAGGTTCAGTACAGCCCCTTCCCTTGTTGGACTGTCTACATATTGTTTTAAGAAGCCCTCCTGGATGCTCCTTCCAAACTCTGGCCCATCCAGGCCCCGAGCACCAAGTGAGTCCCAGTCAATATTGGGGAAGTTGAGGTCTCCCATCACAACAACCCTATTGTTTTTACTCGCTTCCAAAATCTATCTGCTCCTCTATCTCCCACTGGCTGTTGGGAGGCCTGTAGTAAACCCCCAACATTGTGACTGCACCCTTCTTATTCCTGATCTCTACCCATATAGCCTCGCTGCCCTCTGAGGTGTCGTCCCATAGTACATCTGTGATATTCTCCCTAACCAGTAGCGCAACTCCGCCGCCCCTTTTACATCCTCCTCTATCCCGCCTGAAACATCTAAATCCTGGAACGTTTAGCTCCAATCCTGTCCTTCCCTCAACCAGGTCTCTATAATGGCAACAACATCATAGTTCCAAGTACTAACCCAAGCTCTAACTTCATCTGCCTTACCCATAATAATTCTTGCATTAAAACATATGCACTTCAGGCCACCAGACCCGCTGTTTTCAGCAACATCTCCCTGTCTGCTCTTCCTCAGAGCCATACTGGCCCTATTCCCTAGTTCTCTCTCAATGCTTTCACCTTCTGACCTAGTGCTCCGGTACCCACCCCCCTGCCATATTAGTTTAAACCCTCCCGTGTGACACTAGCAAACCTCGTGGCCAGGATATTCACGCATCTCCAGTTTATATGCAACTCGTCCTTCTTATTCAGGTCACACCTGCCCCTGAAGAGCTCCCAGTGGTCCAGATAACGGACACCCTCCCTCCTGCACCAGCTGTTTAGCCACGTGTTTAGCTGCTCTATCTTCCTATTTCTAGCCTCACTGGCACGTGGCACAGAGAGTAATCCCATGATTACAACCCTGGAGGTCCTGTCTTTTAACTTTCTGCCTAGCTCCCTAAACTCCTGCTGCAGGACCTCATGCCCCTTCCTGCCTATGTCGTTAGTACCAATATGGACCACGACCTCTGCTTGTTTGCCCTCCCCCTTCAGGATGCCTGCTACCCGTTCAGAGACATCCTGGACCCTGGCACCAGGGAGGCAACATGCCACCCTGGAGATTCTTTCACATCCACAGAAGTGCCTATCTGTGCCCCTGACTATAGAGTCCCCGATGACTATTACTCTTCTGCGCTTTGACCCTCCCTTCTGAACATCAGAGCCAGTCGTGGTGCCACTGCTCTGGCTGCTGCTGTTTTCCCCTGATAGGCTATCCCCCCCAACAGTATCCAAAGTGGTATACCTGTTTGAGAGGGGGACAACCACAGGGGATTCCTGCACTGACTGCCTGCCCTTTCAGGTGGTCACCCATTTCTCTGCCTGAGAGCACCATGGAGCACCATTGCCGCGTCCGGCAAACAGCCATGCAGTTGTGCAAACCGCTAACCGCCCACTTTAAACCTAGTGCCAGGATCGTATAGATGTCTCCCCCTTTGTGCCCTCTGGCCCCAGCCGACCCATCAGCTGCTTGGACACGCTCCAGCACAACCAGTGCCATCTTGTTGGCTGGATCAGTGTGTGTGGGGAGTGAAGTGTGTATATGCGGCTGCAGCATGTCAGCCTCCTGAGTGTCGATCACACACCCGGTCAATCCCGCACCATTATTCATTTGACTCGACTGTGTTCCATGCGCCACCGGTGCTAGCCCCTCAATGGTAGCGGAATCGGTCCAGGTGCGGCGCCAATTTTTCTGTTGGAAATTTCCCCGGATTCTCCATTGGTGTCAGCACTTAGTCTCAGAAACGGAGAAGCCCATTTTGTATCTCTGAACCTTCCCACCCTTTTAAAAAGTTTTTAACAGAAATGACCTGCCCACTCCTGCCCGGCTGCCCATACCAAATGTATTATGGTGAGGGCAACATATCAACAAGGTCAATTGGCTTGTGAACAAGCTCAATTGACCCTTAATCATTTGTTTAAATATGGCAGGTGGGATGGCTAATTCAGCATCCACCCACCTACCATGTTATGGTGGTGAGCTCAGGGATGGGAGGGAGGTGGGTGGGATTCCGTATTTTACGCGCACTCCTTTCCGAAAAAATGCCCGATGGGGACACATAAAACCAGTCCAGGCAGTGTAGTCCAGATTCTAACCATTCACTGAATGAGAATGTCCCCATTGCTTCTTTTGCCATTCACCTTAAATCTGTGTCCTCTGATTCTTGACTCTTCCACCAGGGGAAACTGTTTCTCTCTATCTATTCTATCCAGATCCCTGATGATTTTGAATAGTTCTATCAAATCTCCTCTCAACCTTCTATTCTCCAAGGAGAACAGCGCCAGCCTCTCCAATCTATCTATGTAACTCATAGAACTATGCAACTAAATATAGCTTCAGTACAGAGATTAAATAAACATGTGATAAAACACAACCCTAATGTACTCCTCGTTTGACTTGTATTTCATTTGACATTGTCTTTTTCATTCTTATAAAACGCTTTGGTTCCAATATAAATTGTTTTACAATTCTTCAGTCTTTCCCATTCAACCCTATGTTCTTCAGACATTCACTAATTCTATGTGATTCACACAACCAGCTTTTTCGCAGTCTATAAAACATAAGCACATTTTTTAAATCCATCTCACAGTCATGCTCACAGATAGTTCTCATGTCAAAGGTCCCTTTTCTATCCTCTGCCAGATATAAAGCCAATTTGTGTCTCAAACTGACTTATTTTTCAATTGCATTCGTGTTGTTAAGAATTACTCTCGGTCAGATTTTAAGTGCATCACTTATTAGACTAAGTGTTCTGTTGTCCCTGCTCTTATTTGCCCCTCATTTCTTTGAGGGCCGAATGAAAATAGAGTAGTTCATGCCATCTGTATGTATCTGTATTGTAAATGCCTGGGGAAAGCGGACAGCATAATCAAAGACCCCTCCCACCCAGCTTACTCACGCTTCCAACTTCTTCCATCGGGCAGGAGATACAGAAGTCTGAAAACAAGCATGAGCAGACACAAAAATCGCTTCTTCCTCACTGTTACCAGACTCCTAAACGACCCTATCATGGACTGACCTCATTAACACTACACTCCTATATGCTTCATCTGATGTCGGTGCTTATGTAGTTACATTGTGTACCTTGTGTTGCCATATTACGTATTTTCTTTTATTCCCTTTTCATTTCATGTACTTAATGATCTGTTGAGCTGCTTGCAGAAAAATACTTTTCACTGTACCTCGGTACACGTGACAATAAACAAATCCAATCCAATCCAATACTTTTGCTAGGCTGGTGAAAACTTCATGCTAACTTCATTTAAAATCTTAATCATGTCTGTTTTTGAGATTTGTGAGATATTTTCTGCTTCCTCTCTCACCCTATCATAATTTCAATCCATCTAAATGGTCAGTTTCAGCTGGTTCCCGTTATCGTGGTACAGTCCACAATAGGGCTCACACCAGCTATTATGTGGTTGGAGTTTCAATTAGAACTTTGAAAGCATAAAGTGGCAGTGTTCTCGAGGAAGCCTGGGACCTTTCCTCAAATGTTTAAAGGGCGTGAAAGTGCACTTGATATTGCTACATCATCTAGAATTGTCCTTGCGCATTTCGGTAAGAATCGACCAGGTATGGCTGCACCCCATTTCCAACCCTGATCTAGACGTCAGCTAGGATTGGAATTTTGGACCCGGAGTCCATAAGATGTTTCATTATTTTCATTAAAATCACTATTAATATATTGGACGTAACTGGTTGCATCAAGTATTTTAACATAAAACATGTTTTTATTTATGACAATTAAGCATAATGTATGTAACATTAACTGCATAAAAAGATAGACTCAATATTATCTATGAATGAAATGAAAATTGCTTATTGTCACGAGTAGGCTTCAATGAAGTTACTGTGAAAAGCCCCTAGTCGCCACATTCCGGCGCCTGGACCAGCGGGGAGGCTGGTACGGGAATCAAACCGTGCTGCTGGCCTGCATGGTCTGCTTTGTAAGCCAGCGATTTAGCCTTGTGAGCTAAACCAGCCCCTGAACACGTTGAGTTATTAATTGCATCAACGTGTTTCTTCCCTTGTAATTAGTACTCTCTGTTTCCCAAGCACTCAATGGTTTAGGGTCAGTGCAATAGAAATTTCCCTTCAATGTGTCCTCAAACAGAGTCAGCGGTCAGATTGAATGCTGGAAAAGGAAAGGACTAATGCTAATTAAATCACAGACTCGATGGGCCAAATGGCCTAATTCTGCTCCTACATCTTATGAACAAATGTTTATACAAACGATACAGTTCTTCCTGGGAATAATAGACGGTACAAGGTGATTGACCTCAAAGGGACTGAATGAACTCCTCCAACAGACGTATCACTCACTCCCATTGGTCAACAGGGGCGGGATTCTCCGACCCCACGCAGGGTCGGAGAATCGGCCGGCAGCGGCGTTATTCCCGCTCCCGCAGGGTTTTTAAATCTCTGACCGGCCAAAAACCGGCGCTGTGCAAATCCCGCCGGCAGCCTCTGAAAACAGCTGGCGCCGGCGGGATGTCATTATATTTTTAGTTTCCACAAATCTCCGGCCCGGATGGGCTGAAGTCCCGCCGACGTGGCCACGGGTCACGTCGGCGAAAATCACAGTTGCTTTAAAACGTCGTCAACCATTGATGATGGTTGATGCCGTTCAGTGTCGGGGGGGGTGGGTTGCGGCATCGGGGGGGGGGGGTGGGTGGGTTGCGGCATCGGGGGGGGTGTGGGTTGCGGCATCGGGGGGGGTTGCGGCATCGGGGGGGGGTGGGTTGCGGCATCGGGGGGGGGTTTGGGGGCAGCGGCGTGCAGAGAGGGGGCGACGGATGCCCGGGCCAACGCACCGTCGCCCACCGGGGGGGGTGGGGGGGGGGTGGGTTGCGGCATCGGGGGGGGGGGGGGTTTGCGGCCCCGGGGGGGGGGTGGGTTGCGGCATCGGGGGGGGGGGTTGCGGCATCGGGGGGGTGTTTGGGGGCAGCGGCGTGCAGAGAGTGGGGGTGACGGATGCCCGGGGCCACTGCACCGTCGCCCCCCCTCTGTACGCCGCTGCCCCCTACCCCAACCACCCCCCCTCACCCCCCACCCCTCCTCCCTCCATGCCCCTACCCCCTCCCACCCCCCCTACCCCCTCCCCACCACCCCTACCCCCCTCCCCACCACCCCGCCCCCCTCCCCACCACCCTACCCCCCCCCCCACCCCCCCTACCCCCCCCCAGCACCCCTACCCCCTCCCCCCCCCCTACCCCCCTCCCCACCACCCCTACCCCCCGCCCACCGCCCCTACCCCCCTCCCCACCACCCCTACCCCCCTCCAACGCCGCCCCCCCCATCTCTCGCAACGCCGCAACCCCCCACCCTCAACGCCGCAACCCCCCCTCATTGCCGGGTCCCCCCCCTCAACGCCGGTACCCACACACCCCCCCCCTCTCTGCTCCTCCCCCCCTTCCTTCCTCCCCCCCTCTCCTTCCTCCTCCCCCCCTTCCTTCCTCCGTTAGGGGGGGGGGTGCGGCGTTAGTGGGGGGGGGGTGCTGCGTTAGTGGGGGGGGGTGCGGCGTTAGTGGGGGGGGTGCGGCGTTAGTGGGGGGGGTGCGGCGTTGGAGTCGGGTAGGGGTGGTGAAGGGGGTAGGGGTGGTGAGGGGAGGGGGTTGGGGTAGGGGCAGCGGCGTGCAGAGAGGGGGCGACGGTGCGTTGACCCCGGGCATCCGTCGCCCACCCTCTCTGCACGCCGCTGCCCCTACCCCAACTCCCCCCTTCACCACCCCTACCCCCCTCCAACGCCGCACCCCCCCACCCCCCCACTAACGCCGCACCCCCCCCCCACTAATGAGGAAGGAAGGGGGGGAGGAGGAAGGAAGGGGGAGGAGGAAGGGGGGGGAGTGTGGGTACCGGCCTTCAGAGGGAGGGGGGGTGTGGGTACCGGCCTTCAGATGGAGGGGGATGGGGTGTGGGTACTGGCGTTGAGGGGCGGGGGACCCGGCGTTGAGAGGGGGGGGTTGCGGCGTTGCGAGAGATGGGGGGGGCGGCGTTGGAGGGGGGTAGGGGGGGCGGCGTTGGAGGGGGGTAGGGGTGGTGGGGAGGGGGGTAGGGGCGTTGGAGGGAGGTAGGGGTGGTGAGGGGGGGTGGTTGGGGTAGGGGGTAGCGGCGTACAGAGGGGGGGGCGACGGTTCGTTGGCCCCGGGCATCCGTCGCCCCCCCTCTCTGCACGCCGCTGCCCCCAACTCCCCCCCGATGCCGCAACCCCCCCATGCCGCAACCCCCCCCCGATGCCGCAACCGCCCCCCCATGCCGCAACCCCCCCCCGCTGCCCCCAACCCCCCCCGATGCCGCAACCCCCCCCATGCCGCAACCACCCCCCCCCGCTGCCCCCAAACCCCCCCCCATGCCGCAACCCCCCCCCCGCTGCCCCCAACCCCCCCATGCCGCAACCACCCCCCCGCTGCCCCCAACCCCCCCCGATGCCGCAACCCCCCCATGCCGCAACCACCCCCCCACTGCCCCCAAACCCACCCCAATGCCGCAACCACCCCCCCGCTGCCCCCAACCCCCCCATGCCGCAACCCCCCCCCCATGCCGCACCCCCCCCCGCTGCCCCCAACCCCCCCCATGCCGCAACCCCCCCCATGCCGCAACCCCCCCCATGCCGCAACCCCCCCCGCTGCCCCCAACCCCCCCCCCCCGATGCCGCAACCCCCCCCATGCCGCAACCACCCCCCCCCAAATGCCGGGTCTGTCTCTCTCCTCCCCCCCCCCAAATGCCGGGTCTGTCTCTCTCCTCCTCCCCCCCCCCTCCCAATGCCGGGTCTGTCTCTCTCCTCCTCCCCCCCCCCCAAATGCCGGGTATGTCTCTCTCCTCCTCCCCCCCCCCAAATGCCGGGTCTGTCTCTCTCCTCCTCCCCCCCCCCCCCAAATGCCGGGTCTGTCTCTCTCCTCCCCCCCCCCCCCCCAAAATGCCGGTCTGTCTCTCTCCTCCCCCCCCCCCCCCCCCATGCCGGGTCGCTCTTCTCCCCCCCCCCCATGCCGGGTCGCTCTTCTCCCCCCCCCCCCCCCATGCCCGGGTCGCTCTTCTCCCCCCCTCCCCCCCAATGCCGGGTCGCTCGTCTCCCCCCCCCCCCAATGCTGGGTCGCTCGTCTCCCCCCCCCCCCCCCAATGCCGGGTCGCTCGTCTCCCCCCCCCCCCAATGCCGGGTCGCTCTTCTCCCCCCCTCCCCCCCAATGCCGGGTCGCTCTTCTCCCCCCACCCCACTGGGTCTCTCTCTCTCCCCACCACACAAACGCCGGGACTCGCCACTTCCGCAGCTGGTGAAACTGACACCTATCGCGTCAGTCAGCTGCTGGCCCTTCCGGGAACGGAGATTGCCAGCATAAAAGAAGGCCCGGACGCCGGAGTCATGCACACCGCTTTTTCCCGCCGGAAATGGGCGTCACGTCGGTCCGCGGAGAATTTCGCCCCAGAATTCCGAAGGTTTATCTGGAAAGTAAGGATATTTGGCAATATCCTCACTTTCCAAATCAACCTTCTGAAAATTTGGAAATCTGACATCTACAAGTAGAAATATGTCTCTGGTAAAATCAGAAAGTGTATCTCTGACAAAGAGAGATAAATGAGATACGTTTAGATATACAAGCTAGGGGCAGCACGGTGGAGTAGTGGTTAGCATTGCTGCCTCACGGCTCTGAGGTCCCAGGTTCGATCCCAGCTCTGGGTCACTGGCTGTGTGGAGTTTCCACATTCTTCCCGTGTTTGCGTGGGTTTCGTCCCCACAATCCAAAAATATGCAAGGTAGGTGAACTGGCCACACTAATTGCCCCTTAATTGGAAAAAAAATGAATTGGGTATTCTAAATTTAAAAAAAAGATATACAAGCTATACGGGGCAGATATGGGTAGAGCAATGCAAATACAAATATCCATCTTGCAGATGCTGAAAGTCTGAAATCAAAACAGAAAAGGCTGGAAACAACACCAGCTCATGTAGCATCTGTGGAAGGATGCCGGGTCAACGTTTCAAGTCGATGGCGGCTTCTCATCAGAACGGAGGAAAGATCAAAAAGTAATAGACTTTGAACAAGTGAAAGGGGGAAGTAACCATTGGAGAACAAAAAGGAAGGTCTGTGATACAGTGAAGAACAACCTTATTTAACCAACTGACTCAGGGGGTGAGTGTTAACCATTGAACCCACAACCTGCTGACTCAGGGGGTAAGACTGTTCCCGACTGAAGTCATAACCTGCTGACTCAGGGGGTAAGACCCAGTGAACCCACAATCTACGGACTCAGGGGGTAAGACTGCTCCCATTATACCCCACAGCTGACACGCTAACCCTAATTAGCAATATGATTGTCTCAGAGGGTCCCATATTTGACTGTTTTTCACTCCATCAACTCAACAGGGTGGCATGGTGGCAAAGTGGTTAGCACTGCTGTCTCACAGCGCCAGGGGCCCAGGTTGCATTCCAGCCTCAGGTGAAGATCTGTGTGGTGTTTTGACATTCTCCACGTGTCTGCGAGGGTTTCCTCCAGTTGTTCTGATTTCCTCCCACTGTTCAAAGATGTATAGGTTAGGTGGATTGGCCATGATAAATGGCCCTTAGTGTCCAGGGATGTACAGGTTAGGTTATGGGGTTACTAGGATAGGGTGCATGAACGGGGCAGTGGACATGGGTAGAGTGCTCATTCGAAGACTGGTGCAGACATGATGGGCTGAACAGTCTCTGTCTTGTTGTCAATCAGCCCGGAGTCACCAATAATGTTGCTCTTTTTAATGAGTAGAATACTATCCCACCAATCGGCACCAATAATGTTGCCAAATTAACTAGATATGGCAGTTATTAATGATAATATTGCTTTTCAGAGTCGCCAGGTATCAAATGATACCACCACAAGGCTTTACCCGATATCGATCAAAGGACCACACAGCCAGTTAGTCAGTTCAAGTTAAAAGATAGTGGGCGCGATTCTCCGCAAATGCGGAGAGTCGTGAAGGCTGCCGTGAAACCGGCCGTGTTTCCTGGCAGCCTCCGCGCCCCCTCCCGGGACCCGATTCTGCTCCCCGGTCGGGGCTAGCAGCGGGGCCCCGTGAACCTCGGCATCGTAGGCTTAGCGAAATTCGCTAAGCCCGCGCGCCAAAGTTAACGCCGGCTGACGCGCACGATGACGTCAGCCGCGCATGCGCAGATTGGACGGCTCCAACCCACGCATGCGCGGATGACGTCATCACGCATATGCATGAAACCCGCGCATGCGCGGGCCGGTATGCCCCTCAGCCGCCCCGCGGACTGATCCAGCGGGGCAGCGGAGGAACAAAGAGTGCGCGGGGTTCGGACCCGCTGCCCGTGATCGGTGCCCACCGATCGCGGGCCCATGGCACCCTTGGCATGGCCGTGGTGCGGCCGTGCCAATCGGTGCCATGGTTACCCAGAACGGCACTTTGCGGCCGTTTTCACGAACGGTGAGAGCAGGTGTGTTGCCGTTCGTGAAAATGGACGTAAAGGCCTGGGAAATCGGCCCATCGGCTAGGGGAAAATTGCTGCTCGCCGTAAATAAACGGCGAGCAGCGATTCATGTCAGGGGGCGGGCGTGGGGGGGGGAGAATAGCAGGAGGTCGGGAAAAATGTCGGGAAGGCCCTCCCGCTATTCTCCGACCCGTCGTGGGGGGCGGAGAATCGCGCCCAGTTTATTTACACACAAGGATTACTTCGACATGCAACATAAAACACTACAAGTTAAACTACACCTAACAACTACAATAACCTATATTTAACTTCAGGGCAACCGGCTCTATGGAGATGAACAAGGCCTTTGTCCGGATCTTGCCTGGCTGGGTAGAAGAAGTGGCTCTGTTTCTGCTGGGCTCATCCGTCTGGTAGCGGTCGTTGGTCTTGAACTTGTCTTCTGGTTGTAATGCTACACTTGGTTTTAGGCGTAGGCCGGGGCCAAGAGAGACAGAAATCATGGCTGCATTGTCTTTTAACTGGCTTGAGTTTTCCCCGCCCCTTTTGTGGGCAGTTTCTGGGTCACTGTCAATCAATTCCTCAGGGCTCCACCCTCTGATTGGTCACATCCAATCAGGGGCTGCCACATCACTTTTGGGGTGGTCATCAGTGGCCAATCCTGGGAGGGCTCCGAGCACGACCTTGGTGCCGCCTAGTCTGGAAGGTGATGCGATGGACCTGATGGTCCCATTGTTATTTTAATCGCCTTGAATGGTCCATTTGAAGGTGTGAATTCCTGCATACTTCTGGGCTGCCATGTGCAAAGATACAAGCTGCAGCTTGTCTGTGTCCCAAACCTGACCATCATTTCCATCATTCTTTGCAGGTGGCCATCTCAGATGGCCACAGTCTGCACTGTAGCGATTCTATGATTAAGGAAAGATATATTATCATTGGAGGCAGTACAGTGAAGATTTACTTGGATGAACCCAGATATGGAGGAACTGACATATGAGACGAGAACAAACAGGTTATGTCCATACTCCTTGGTGTCCGAAGAATAAGAGGTGCTATGGTTGAAACATTTACGAGTCTTTGGTGGTTAGACCGAGTAAATGTAGGGAGGATGTTTCCACACACATGATCAAAGAATCATAGAAAAGTTGCAGCACACAGGGAGGCCATTTGGCCCATCTTCTTAATACCAGCCCGAGGACACACAGGTGTTCTTTCTAATCCCACCTTACTGCACCCGATCCATAGCCCTGTAGCTGACAGCACTTAAGGTGCAGATCCAAGTACCTTTTTAAAAAGATACTGGGCTGGATTCTCCGTTTGTGAGACTAAGTCCCCACACCGGTGTGAAAACGGTGGTCTTTTATGCCAGGAAAACTGGCGCAACACAGCCACCAATTCCCCGTTTTGCTGGGAGCTAGTAGGGAGGCAGTGTAAAGCTAGCTGCTGATACGGCCCTGAACACTCCCGGTTCCATGGCTGCGCAGGCGCAGTGGTGGGCTCCAGCGGCCACGCTGTGCTTCATGGCGGACTCAGCCCATGGACCCAGACCGCAAAAGTAATGCCCCCCTTCAGCCGCTTGCCCTCTCCTGACCGCCCGCCCACAGTGCCCCCAGCCCCAAATGAAGCCTCCTCTGCCCGCGGATCGGCCCTCCCCAACTGTGGCGGCGCCTGACTGAGTCCGCAGCCGCCATGCAAGGTTTCCAAATGATATGAACACACGTAACCCACGCCATTGGGAACTCGGCCAGTCGGGGACGGAGCATCGCGGGGCGGGTCTCAGGCAATGGCCTCAGGCAATCAGGGATACTTGGCACCACTTTTCAGGGGGCGGAGAATACAAAAACCGGCGCCGCACCCGATATTGGCGTCAAAACAGATTCTCCATCGTGTCGCCGAACGCGATATCGGTGTTGGGGACCGGTGAATCCAGCCCACTGCCTCCACCACCAAATCAGGCAGCAAATTCAAGTCTCATGGCAGAGTGTAAGACCAGAGGGAATAGTCACACAAAAAGCTCATTGAAGATAGGTTTGAGGAAGAATTTCATCTCTCTAAGAGTGGTGAATCTTTGGAACTCTTTACCCCAGGAAGCACTCCTGTGAAGTGTTTTCGGACTGATTGACAGTCCTGGAACATTTTCAGGGCTGAGATTGGTAAATTTTTAATCAGGTAGGAATTAAGAGTTACAGAGATAAGGCAGAAAAGTGGATTTAGTGAGTGTTAGGCCCGTCATGATCTTAGTAAATGGCACAGCGGGCCCAAAGGGCTGAATGGCCAAATCCTGTTCCAATCTTTTATGGTCTTATGGGGCTGGATTCTCTGTTTTAGGGACTATGTCCCAACGCCGGCGTCAAAACTGTGGACTTCCACGCCACAAAAAAACCGCTCAAACATTGCCCAGCCTCATATAAGGCCCCCACGCCCTCCAATCGGCCCATCCCCGACCAGTGCGGCCGGGGACTGAGTCCGCAGCAGCCACCATGCTATTATCCCGACCAGCAGGACCACATTAGATCCATGCTGTCAGGACTTCGGCCAGTCGGGGGCGGAGAATGGCGAAACGGGCCTCTGGCAATGGCCCCAGATAGGTGCGAGGCAGCGCCAAGGCCTGCAGAATCGGCGAATCGCTGCCGGTCCCCATTCCATGCGGGTAAATGGATTCTCCGCCCCAGCGCCGGCCGCGATATCGGCGTCAGGGTGCGGAGGATCCAGCCCATGCTCTTTGAAGGAATAAGATGTCCGAAAACACTTCACAGGAGTGCTATCAAACTAAATTTCACACTGAGTCACATAAGGAGATATTAGGTAACATGACAAATCTGGAATTATTCGAGGATAAATTATCAGAGTTGATGCGGGGGAACCAGTGGATGAGGTATATTTGGACTTTCGGAAGACTTTTAACGAAGTCCCATATAAAATGTTAGCCTGTAAAGTAAAAGCTTTTGGGATTAAGGATCATGTTTTGCGATGGATAGAAAACTGGTTGACAGACAGAAAACAGAGTCGGAATTAATGGGTCTTTTTCAAATCGAAGAGCAGTTACTTGTGGGGTACCGGAAGGATCACTGCTAGGACCCCAGCTATTCACAATATATATTAATCATTCAGGTTAGGGAACAAATGTAATATCTCCAACTTTACAGATGACGCCAAGTTGTGTGGGATGGTGAGCTGTGAGGAGGATGCAGAGATCCTTCAGTGTGATTTGGATAAGTTGAGTGAGTGGGCAAATGCATGGCAGATGCTGCATAATTTGGAGAAAGGCGATGTTATCCACTTTGGTAGCAAAGACAAAAAGGTGCCATGGCTGATGAGGGAGGGAGGAGGTAGGACACAAAGATGCGTGGCCATGGCTGGCAGGGACACAGGGGAGGGGATCCTGACAGGGAGGGGGGGGGAGGGTGGGGTCGGGGGTTGATGAGGGACAGGTCGAGGTGACCCACCACGGCACTGGGGCAGTAGCCAGGCATGGATTGCCATTGCTACGGCCTGCAAGGCAGCCATCTTCCTGTGCACCCACTGACCACCCACCTTGGGTCTGCAGAGTGGCACTGGCCATATTGGTGCCCCCACCCCACCAACTCTTCGTACCCACCCTCTGCCATACCACTCCTCCCAAAATGGCATCACGTGGTTTGCCTAAGTGCAACGCTCACGCTAGCCCCTACAGGAGGGCGTAGACAGGGGCCACGGAGCGTACCAGTGACAAAGACAGCACCAGCTGACGATACGTCTGGCAGCAGGGATGAGAGCCAGGGCCAGAGACCCCCATGGTGCCGGGTACTGGCTGGGCCAGGGGTGCGGGGATGGTGGGGAGGGAGACATGCGGGGTAGAGTCCACAGTGCTTCCCAGAGCCACTGTATAACCCGGAGGGCCTTGTTGGGCATGGGGGTACACCCCATGCCATCATGTTGGCTTTTCATTCCTGCAGACAATGGACATTGTAATACAACCAGCAATGGTGGCCTTCATCATAGTCATGATGTGGAGATGCCGGCGATGGACTGGGGTGAGCACAGTAAGAAGTCTTACAACACCAGGTTAAAGTCCAACAGGCTTGTTTCAAACACGAGCATTCGGAGCACTGCTCATATCTCTTCATTCACCTGAGGAAGGAGCAGTGCTCCGAAAGCTCGTGTTTGAAATAAACCTGTTGGACTTTAACCTGGTGTTGTAAGACTTCTTACTGTTCATCATAGTCACCGCCGCCCCGGGGGATGCCCTGCACTTGCACAAGCTGGAGTTGCTCGAAAAGGAGGAAGCTGCTGCCGCAGAGGAACAGGAGGCAGCCGCTGAGGATGGAGAGCTGGCCACCCAACAGGCGAAGGAGGAGGAGGTGCAAAGGACGTGCTGCATGAGGCCTTGCGTATACCGCCAGCGCCTGTCATTTGAGGACCTGCCGGAGGGGCATGCCATCCAAGCTCCGGCTGAGCAGGGGGACAGAGCGACATATCTGCCAGATAATGGCACACCTGGCACTGCGGGTGTATGGGGGAGGACACCCCCTCCCGGTAGTCGTCAAGGTGACGGTTGCCCTGGACATTTATGCAACAGGGTCCTTCCAAGCGCCGTGTGGGGACTTGTCAGGGATCTCACACAACTTGGTGCACAGGTGCATTTGTGCCGTCACCAAGGCCCTATATGCCCAGTCAGCACAATACATCCGTTTCAATGTGGACATGGCCCACCAGGCTGCCCGGGGAGCGGCATTCACCGCTAGTGCCAAGACGCCCTGGATCCAGGGGGTGATTGACGGGATACATGTCGCCCTACAAGCACCTGCAGATGACAGACCACTATTCACAAACTAAAAGGGGTTACACTCGATGAACATGCAGCTGGTGTGTGACCATCTGATGCGGATCATGCACGTCTGTGCCTGAGACCCGGGTAGTGTGCACGATGCCTTCATCCTGGCAAACTCAATGATTCCCGGCCTCTTCAAGGCGCACCACCCTCTGGGTCTTTGTCACATCAACCAGTGACTTCGCCATCTCCATATGGGACTGGGCCACCTCCCTCTGTGGCTATGCCATGTTAGCCAGCGCCTGGGAAATGCAACCAACACTGTCAGCCATGATCCACTGTGACTGAACCACGCTCAGGAGCATTTCTGCAATGCCGAAGTACCTCTGACACATGGCTGCCTGCGAGAGGGCTGTCTTGTCCTGGGCCTCGGCCACCACCTGCACTTGTTGTCCCAGACCTTGGACATGCTGATCCATAGCCTCAACCTTTGACCCCAAGGCCACTGGGCGAATGCCACCTGGGTGATGTTGGCTTGGGTGGCACACATGGCCGTCACAACCTTCTGCTCCTGCATAAAGTTGGACTCCTCCACCTGCGCCTGCAGGTGATAGATGTCCCTGGCTCTTCAACTACATCTCCACGATCAAAGCTGGAAACCCGCCTGGAAGGCAGCTACTCCTAGTGGTCGACCCGCTCCCCGACCATCTGCCCCCTTGGGATTTCCTACAGAACATGCACAGTGTTAGACAGTCCTACATATGCAGTCCAGGGGATGAGTTGCTGGTGGTTTCGGTGGCTAGGGCCATGGTAGTCATTATGGGTGCTGACATGCAGTGCAGGGTGGGAGTTCAGCAGCCCCCCAGGTGGGGGAGGGGGAGGTAAAGGGTGTGTGGGTTGGGGTTAGCGCCAGGGGCACAGTGCTGCCTACTCACCCTGGCCGTCCTGAGGAGGATGTGCAGTTTCGTTCGGCAACGCTAGCCGGTCCATACCGCTCACGGCGCTGACCACCTCTGGCACTTGCGCCCTGGCGAATGGCAGGCTCTTTCCCAGGCTGGGGTACAGGATCGTCTACTTCTCCTCCTCCCAGCGGGGTCTTAAGCTCAGCGAACGTAAAATGAGGTGCTGCTCTCCTCGCTGCCATCTTGTTGGCTGAGATGGTGCATGTGGGGAGTGAAGTGCCAATATGTGGATGCAGTTTGTCAGCCTCCTTAGTGGAAATGGCGACTCTGGTGAATCCCACACCATCGGGGGGGTGGGTTGCGGCATCGGGGGGTGGGTTGCGGCATAGGGGGGTGTTTGCGGCATCGGGGGGGGTTGCGGCATCGGGGGGGTTGCGGCATCGGGGGGGGATGGGTTGCGGCATCGGGGGGGTGGGTTGCGGCATCGGGGGGTGGGTTGCGGCATAGGGGGGTGTTTGCGGCATCGGGGGGGGTTGCGGCATCGGGGGGGTTGCGGCATCGGGGGGGGATGGGTTGCGGCATCGGGGGGGTGGGTTGCGGCATCGGGGAGGGGGGGGGGTGGGTTGCATGCACATTTATGCATGGCAAGAAATATGAGGGGTTCCTGATGGAATTCCGCTATCGGGCGACTATTTTGAGCAGGCGCCCCAATAGCAAGGTTCCGCAGTCGGCCATCTGCAACTCCCCCATCCACCGCACAACAGCTCCGAAACCCCCACACACACCGCACAGCACTACCCCACCCCCAGAATACCTGGGTGCCCCCCTGCCCCCAAGTCCGGAGGTGACCCAACCCACCCCCACCCAGGGACCCCTCTAATAGGTGGACACCCCACAGGGACCCCTGAAATAGCAGGACCCCCACAGGGATTCCTGTAATGGGGGACCTCCCACAGGAGCATAGAGCGCCAGTCCTGCTAAATGGACGCAAATGGATCATTAAGAATCATGTGCATTTATTTACGTACTCCTGCATGCGTGGACCCCATTCCCGCTGCCAGCTGGGTGTTGGAGCATCACGATCAGGGATTTTGCCCCAACGCCCAATTTTGCATCCCATCAGGGAACCCGACCTGGGTGTCCTGGGACATAGAATCCCGCCCTGAACTTTTAACATAACTGAACAACTATTTAACCTCTGGAACTAATTTTGTCAATTTGTTTATTAAATTTAGAGTACTGAATTAAATTTTTCCAATTAATGGGCAATTTAACATAGCCAATCCACCAAGCCTGCACATCTTTGGGTTGTGTGGGCAAAATCCACGCAAGCAGGGGGAGAATGTGCAAACTCCACACGGACAGTGACCCAGAGCCGGGATCGAACCTGGGGCCTCGGCACCGTGAGGCAGCAATGCTAACCACTCACCACCGTGCTGCGCCCTAATTTTGTCAATTAACCTCATTTACTAATTATTCTCATAGCCAATATTGATTAGCTGCTAACAATGATTTTAAGGTTTTAAACAGCAGCAAGTTCAGGATTTTGTTGTCTGCTTTCTTCCTTGAAAATTAGCAAGAAAGAATTAATTGATTCAACTCAGTAGCTTGTGTCAATTTTGAACGGGAGGTTGGTAGTGTGAATGCGTGTATAATGCAAACTGGTTGATGCAAGACAGGTTTGCCAAGCCAAATTTAGGCATCATTACCCTCTGGTCATAGAGTGGGTGGTAAAGCCCAGACTGTTCCTTGACAAAGGAGTGGGAGGGCAGGTGCCTGCTGTAAGTTTGCGCTGACATTCTGCCTGCCTTTTCAACTCTTGCTGAAGGAGCACGCCTAACCTTCCTGCCAGCATCCTCATTTCACTGATTCATCTGAAAGTGACAGCAGAACCCTGGTCCTCCTCCTCCTCCTCCCCTTCTTCCTTCAAGCCAACTGAGCACCTGGATATTCCCAAAGGGAATGCTACGACCCTGAAGTGGATCACTGTAAGGATTTGTAAAATTGGAAGTCAGACAAGCAGAAGACCCCAAGGTGGCAATTGAAAAGGCAAAAAAAAAATGTATTTCAAAAAATTTAAAACTTCCAAACAATTCAAGACAAAACACAAGGGTGTGCAACCCTCACTCCCTTGGTGACGCAAAGACATTTCCTTTATCATTGTGCCTTGGCAGCAGGAGGTGCCTATTTATACTGATCCCCTTTACAACAGACAGCAACAGCATCATGCCTTCATTTGAATTTTAATGCTGGCATGTGGACAATTGCTTCCTTTATCCAATGTCGTATCCAGTGGAAAATTGCTCAATTTGCAGGAGTGGGCGGTAACCCAGCAGAACAATATCCTAATCCTAATTTCCTGCCTCGCATGCCCAAGTAATTAGAATGGAAAATCTGAGAATTTGGTGCAGAAATAATACTGTAATCTTCGAAGGGTTAATGCAAATGTTCTCAATGGCATCTGGACACACCAGGTAATAGATACATGCAGTAAATGACACATTGTCACTTCCTTAAGATTTTTAATTAAAATGTCAGTTAAATAGGTGAAGAGCCAACATATTCAAGGAGTAATATACACAAGATATGATAACTCAGATTTTTTTTACTGTAACGTTGACTTTTCCTTTTATTTGACATTGACTTAGTCACAGTATTTGCATCTCTTTCACTTCCTGTCACATGCTCACATGAACAGAGTTCAATGATGACTAAAATAATAAATCATATATGATAGTGAGAGTCGTGGCAAATACAGGCCCTGGGTGACCAACAACAGAGCTGAAACTGAATATTTTAGACTGAATATCCAGTCAGTGGTGTACAGATTGTTTATGGCACATTTATCTACCCACAATAGAAGAGTACATCAAAGGGTAACATTTATGTGGATAATGAATGCCACTTCATTGAATTACAGACAAGTGAACCCAATCAAAGGAGTTGACATGACATCAGGAACCACAAAAGTAAAGATAGAGCAAGTTCTGTTCATCGTATGAACCTTTAAGATTTGATTATCACTTCATATTTAACTGACTGATTCCTGTTATTGTGTTGTAAATAAACGGCAGTGAATTTTCTTTCCAATTTTCCCCCCTTACGTTTACAGCGCTGACTTCCTATTGCCATTTGAAGTGGCTGCCTGTTGTTGGACTTGGAGGTTTATAGGTTGTGTGACGTAGAACCTGATAGAATGTTCTATTTGTAAGGCTGGCTTGAAGGAATATGAGCTGCAGCATTTCCAGGCTTTTATCCTCATGAGAATTACTGGAAAATTTACTACCTTGTATATAAAGCCTGGAAATTACTGTTGGCAATATCAGCAGATGGTGCTTAACACATTTGTACGATAGTCCTTTGTCTGCTACTTTAGTGGAGGTGTTAACCTATTTAAAACAAAAAGATTAGCACCTACATTATAATAGTGGACAGCGGAATGTAATTATTAACGTAGTCATTGACTAATATTGCCAACATTAGTTCCTAGGTTATTATTTTTTTAAAGTGCCATAGTGTGCATGTCAAGACCAAAAGCTTTTCTGCTTTTGAGATTCCAGTATATCATTAGCAGGACACAAGGGCCACTTGGCCCTTTGGCGCATTCTTGACCCGAACTGATCTTCTGGGACCGGCGTTGTTTAAATAATATCAGCAGGTACCTGGCGAGATTCTGCTTTCGTTAGGGAGCCCACCTCAGGGAATGGAAGCAAATCTCTGGAGCAGATCTTTGGAGCCTTCTGCAATGCAACGGAACAGCTTGCCTTCAGAACAGCTGAAAATTAATGCAAATTATTTTAGTGGATTGTTCCTGAGGAGCTGAATCGGTCAGCCTGCAATTGATCCGACTTCTTCTGGGCCATTAACAATTTAAATTCCCTGCTCTGTGCACCACCACAATGCTAACACCAGGAATTAAACAAGTAATTTTAGTAGCCAGCGTTCTATGTCAAATATGTATCATTTGTGTATCTTTTTGAAGCTGTCTGCATATGTTAGAGTCAGCATAACTCCAACAGAAAATGCTGCGCCAAATATCAACAGTAGTGGTGACATTGCTCTGTGTACTGATAATTTGAGTTTAATGTTATTATATTAAGTCTATACAATATCAACCAATGGCACAAAAGTATTGGACATGATTAAATCCAACAATGATCCTTACATTAAAACAATAGCAGGTTTTTTTGTAAGAGACCTTGTGACTTAATGTTTTACATTTTTTGGAACCTCACTCACTCCACAACAAAGTCTTAACTTTCCATTACCAAATTTTACCTTATACAATTTAGTAAGTACTAATAATGAGTAACTTTGTACTGTAAAACTGCTGGCATGGGGCTTGGCCTGTTGGGCACATGGGTCAGAATCAACTATTACTTTGTAAGGATGGTTCTGCAACCTATGCTCCCATCTGGTGAGGTTCCACATGAATGATGGAGCTTTATAAAATTAACTGCACAATCTTATTTATTGTGGAAAGAAAATAATCTAAAATGCCCACTATTGTATTGCAAGACCATTAATCATCTCATGTTTTAAGGAAATAATTTGCACACATGTAGCGCTTCATACATACTCAGTATCATTCAATCAGGTTTACATACCTACAACAGTACTAAAAGTAACATCCATTGTGACTGTGACAAAAGGAAAATTTCCCTCCTTGACCTTCTTGACCTGTCTACAGCCTTTGAAGCAGTTGATCATATTATGCTCCTCCAACACCGCTCCACTGTCATTCATCTGGGTGGGAGTGCACTCACCTGGTTCCATTTTTGTCTACCTAATCATGTCAAGAGAATCACTTGCTCCTGCATTGTTACCTATCGTGTCCCCTAAGGATTACTCCTCCCATTTGCATGTACACGCTGCCCCTTGGCAAAATCATCTGAAAGCACAACATTGGCTTTCACGTGTACATTGACAACACCCAGTTCTATCTCACCACCACCTCTCCCAACTTCTTATCAGGTACCATATCTGACATCTAGTACTGCATGAGCAGAAATTTCCACCAATTCAAATACTGAGAAGACCATTGTCATTGTTTTTGGTCCATGAGCCAAACTTTGTTCCCTACCTACCAAATGAATCTCTCTTCCTGACAACAGTCTGAAATTAACCCTTGTTGGCAATCTTGGTGTCCAATTTGACCACAAGATCAGCATCTGAACATCACAAAGACAACCTCTTTCCACCTGTAATATTTCCTGACCACCCTGATCTGAGCTCATCTGCTGCAGAAATCCTTATTCTTGTCTTCATTAGACTTGATAATCCCAAAACGTTCCTGGCTGGTCACCCACGTTATACCTTCCAACTTTGCTGTCCAGCTTCTTAACTTACACCAAGTCACCTGGAACAGATGAGATGTAACTGAGGGTACTGAGGGAAATAAGGGTAAAAAATGTGGAGGCACTGACCATAATCGTCCAGTTCTCCTTAGATACAGGTAAGTGCATTAAATCACATGTTTCAGTGATTAGAATGCATTTAGATCTTGGAATACATTTACATCTCTTTGATGTGGTCAATTGTTACAAACATTAGGGTTTCACCACTTTAGGCCACTGAAGCATGAAAGGATATGAATGGATCAAAGCTGCAGATGGATTTTATGAGCTGTCAATCACAGATCACTAGTCGAAAGCTATGAATGGCTTGCAGATAATTGATCTGTGAGAACCAGGCGCAGGCAGGCCTGTTCTCGAAGCCCGGCGCTGAGCTGATTTTCCTCCAACGTCCGATTCTCCGTCCCATTGGAGAACACATTCTGGGCGCCTCGGGATGGAGAATCCCACCCATCCAATCCCCACATGTAGAATGAGGCCATTCGGCACTTCGAGTCTGCATCGACTCTCTTAATGAGCAGCCCACGTAGGCCCCTCCCTTGCTCTATCTCCATAACCCCACCTAACCTGCACATCTTTGGACACTTAGAGGCAATTTTAGCATGGCCAATTCACCTAACTTGCACATATTTGAACACTAAGGGTCAGTTTTGCATGGCCAGTCCACCTAACCTGCACATCTTTGGACTGTGGGAGGAAATCAGAGTACCCAGATGAAATTCACACAGACACGAGGAGAACATGCAAACTCCCCAGAGACAGTCACCTAAGGCTGGAATTGAACTTGTGTCCCTAGCGCTGTGAGGCAGCAGTGCTAACCACTGTGCCACCATGACTGGCTCATGTATCCTCAGTTACATCTCATCTGTTCCAGGTGACTTGGTGTAAGTTAAGAAGCTGGACAGCAGAGTTGGAAGATATAACGTGGGTGACCAGCCAGGAGCGTTTTGGGATTATCAAGTCTAATGAAGACAAGAATAAGGATTTCTGCAGCAGATGAGCTCAGATCGAATTGACTCATTTTATGATTCTTTGTTCCCCCATCATCCCTGTACAGCTTAACCTGCATTAGCTCCTGGTCAATACATGTCTTGTTTTAAAAATTCTCCTCCTTCCTTTCAAATCACTTCACTATCTTTGTAATCTCCTTCAAGTCCTACAACTTGCTGAGATATTTGCGCTCCTCTGAATCGAGCCTCTTCTGCATCACCAATTATAATTGCTCCACCATTAGCGGCTGTGCCTTTTAGTTGCCAAGGTCAAATGTCTGCGCTTCCTTACACCCACCTCTTTGAGCAAGCTTTTGGTCATCTGACCAATATCTTCTTATGTGGCTTGATGTCATATTTTGTTTCACAATGCGCTTGTGAAGTGCTTTGGGATGTTCCATTACATTAAAGACACTGATGTTGTTGCTGTTGTTGCAGCATGTTCCAAAGAGCTTCACAGTTAATGAATTAACTTTAAAGCATGGTCACTATTATTATGTGGCAGTCTCAGCATACAGTTTACATACTGCATTGCACAGAAAAGATAATTTAATGGTGTTGCTGGAGGGAGTAATGGTGATGAGATCTCTTTGCTCTTGGTTAGAGAGTACAAGGGGATTTTTTTTTTTACGGTGACCTGAGCAGGCAGACAGGCCTGATGTTTAATATCTAATATCTGTGACAACATGGCACTCCCTCATTGTCAGGTCAAATTATGTGTTCAATTCCACAGCAAGATTTGAATTTATGAAGCTTGAACTCAGAAGAAAGAGTGCTGTCAATTGAATCTTCCCAACACGGAATTCGGTGGCACACTTGTTAAATGCGTCAAGTAACTTGCAACGCTCTTTGATGCACCTTGAGAAGATCGGTCCTTATATCTTAGTTTTAATTAAACTAAAAACAAAATAAAACAGATTCAAAAATTCAACATTAGTTACAGGAGGTGGGGAACGTGCTGAGTGAAGAAATTACTGAGGTTACTGCTTCGCTCAGTGTTGCTGCTGGGTTTTCAGGATCCCTTCTGTCCGAGGCACTGAACCTTACCAGCTTAATTCACTGGTACATTGGCACTAAGGAGAAAGAGGGGACAACCCATGTCACACAAAACTGCAGAAATATAAAACAGAAACAATACAACAAATGTAAGCAAATGAAAGTAACGGAAATATTCATTCGAGAAGGCAGAATAATCACACCTATAATCAAGACACTCAATCCCTCATTTCCTTTTCAATAAACCAAAAAAAGCAACAAAAGACGGTGCTCTCATAGTGGGAATTAATTGCACAGTCTTAACTTTTCTTTGCAGAGAAAATTAAAGATCTGCTCTTGCCAACACTTGAGCACAACCTTGCAGACACTTAAACGCCGAGGAGGGTGTGACATCCTGCCCTATCTGCCTCCTGCTAATTAATCACTCTGGTATTTAAGACCACTCAAGCAGGCAAATAAATGGAGAATAATTAGTGTATCTTTGTTCTGACCCAATTATGTTTGCAAGGCACTGAGGGGAAGTTGAAAACTTGGGAGAAACGGAGGTATTAGTATGCACAGCATCCCTTCTGTTATGTAAGTTCCGGGGAGATTAAGTGGAAAACCAAATTAGCAGACTTGTGACTGGGGTTAAGGCTCGGAAACACAGGGAGAACTCTCTTCTTTCTCCTTTCCTTCGTGCATTATTACACAGTGTTTTCAACTCCGGACTCCTACTGAGATATTAATTTGCCATGGTCCCATTGGTAACATAGCTATGCCAAATCCAACATAAGTGCCAAGCTCAGTATATTTTTCAGTTTATTTAAATTGTACCTTTTTCACATCTCAGGCAAATCATTAGTATTAAGCTCTTTTAAAGCAGCTATTTAATGAAAAACAAGACCATAACTTATGGCAACAGTGCAATGAATATTTTAAAACAGTAAAGTTTTAAGTGTAATGTTTTCCCCTGTTGCATATACAAAATAGAATAAATATAACTTATTTAAATATTGTTCCCTCCATGGGCTTTAGCATCTGGTAACAGCATTGTTACAGCACCTGAGTATTGGTTATGGTGTAGCTAATTTTAAAATTCACAATGATATTATGCTTTTGCTATACTGGTAGTGAAGGTTACAATGCCAGCTCCTGGCGGGAAATGGATTCACTGAAAGGTCGTGCATTTTACTAACCATATGCTAAGCAAATCAGGAGGAGTACATGCTTGTACACACATTTGAAAAACTATCTGATGCCATGTTTACATATTACCCTTCAAAAAGCAATCTCAAAGACAGAAAGGACCAGGAAGAGAGGGAGAAAACTAGTTCATGGGTCCTTCCTAGCAGGGAAACAATCTATACTGCTGTCAATGCCTTATGCAGATGCTGGTGGACAATTATTCTGACTTGTGAGACCAGACTGCCTCTTAAAGCTATTCTCCTCTGGACAAGATTTGTTTTTGGGATTGCATCAGTGTGCAATTTAACTGTGAGCATTTTGATGCCAATGCCAAAAGTGTTGATAATGGAGGCATTTAAATCCTACAGTGTCAATTATTTTTAAAGCAAAGAATTACTTTTCATGACAATGTGAGCTGAAACATTTTTTCACATTCTTTGCAACATGTACCAAGTCAAGGGGGTGGAGATTCCACTTTGAGCTCAATCGGTAATTTCCATGCAAATTGCACTTCAAATTGCATTGTTTTTCTGAAGTTGTAGTCAAACCTCTGCCCAAACTCTTGTGTAAGAACGCAAACACAAAAACAGCACAGTCAAGCAATGGAATAGAATGTGAATATTCTTCATCCCTTGTACTTTAAAAATTATTCATTGATTCATTTAAGAGTGATAACCTGGTGCAGTTTTATCAAAACAGCTGAAAACAGATCTGTCATGAAAAATAAATTTTTGAATTAAGAGTGTCTGGACGAACATATCTGAATAATCTAATTTTAAATCAGCGACTTAAAAACTATGCTAATCCATTGATTAGCTTCACTGGTGGACACACTCAGCTCCTCAGTAAATTAGTATTTCAAAAAACTTTTAGCACATGCCTATTTATGCCCATGTGCCTAAATACACTTAATGGTGGGATTCTCCGTACGTGCCCACCTGCCAACCGGTAAATCCCGCCCGAGGTCAATGGACTTTTCCATTGTCCACGTCTCGCCTGTGACGATCTTGCGGCGTGCAAGGCGAAATAATCTGTCTGTGTGGAGTCTGCACGTCCTCCCCGTGTGTGCGTGGGTTTCCTCCGGGTGCTCCGGTTTCCTCCCACAGTCCAAAGATGTGCGGGTTAGGTGGATTGGCCATGCTAAATTGCCCGTAGTGTCCTAAAAAGTAAGGTTAAGGGGGGGTTGTTGGGTTACGGGTATAGGGTGGATATGTGGGTTTGAGTAGGGTGATTATTGCTCGGTACAACATCGAGGGCTGAAGGGCCTGTTCTGTGCTGTACTGTTCTATGTTCTATGTTCTATGTTAATCCAAGCGTCCCATCGAAAGGTTGCAAATGGATAGAAGTGCTGAAAATTTACATACTCCTTATTTGAATCTGTGGCATGGCCAAATTTATGGGTGAGATTGGCTATGAGCACCATGTTTTTAAATCGGGATTAAAGAACACGGAAACACAATTTATGTTTGATGTAACATGCATTTAAAACACAATGAGTATTTGCACTGATGGCCATTGAGAGCCAGTTAGCAGAATCTCTAGGCCACAATTCAGGTGGAACATGCAAGAGGTTCCTCCAATTGCGTGGAGCCCTCCGTTCCTCAGACCAATCATTCTGCTTGTTGTTCTGAGATATTTCCAATTTTGTGCAAATTTAGAGATAGTTATGGCCTGAATTTTTGCTTCCGCGTCGGGACATTGCTAAACTCCACAAACCCGCCGCAGGAAAAAGTGCCCCAGAAGTTGGGATTTTCCTTCCAGGGTAGTGGGGTTCTCTGGGAGTTGGGCTGGATGACACTGGAATGAGTGTGGAAGCTGCTGGGGTGTGGAGGCACGTTAGGTGGAAAGTCTGCCTTTGTGCTCCAGCACAAAGCTTTGGAAAATAAAACAGTCCTCCAGCCTTCACCCCTCACCTGCCCCTACACATTCCCCATGCCACATTCGTGCCAAACCAGCCTATAGCCTCTCATGCCCTCCATGCCACATCATGGCCGGGATTCTCCCTTACCCGGCAGGGCGTGAGGTCCCGGCAGGACGGAATGGCGTGAACCACTCCGGCGTCGGGTCTCCCCAAAGGTGCAGATTTCTCCGCACCTTTAGGGGCTAGGCCCACGCCGGAGTGGCTCCCGTTCCGCCGGATGGCGCGAACAGCCTTTGGCGCCCCGCCAGCCGGGGCCGAAAGGCCTTCGCTGGCCGGCGGAAGTCCACGCATGCGCCGGTGCGTTAGCAGCTGCTGACATCATACCGGCGCATGCGCAGGGAAAGGGTTCTCTTCCGCTCCCGCCATGGTGAAGGCCATGGTGGGGCGGAAGAAAAGGAGTGCCCCCACGGCACAGGCCCGCCCGCCGATCGGTGGGCCCCGATCGCGGGCCAGGCCACCGTGGGAGCACCCCCCCCCCCGGGGCCAGATCGCCCGCCCGCGCCGCCAATCCCGTTGGCACCATACGTGCTGTGATTCCCGTCGGCAGGAAAGGCCTGTCAGCGGCGGGACTTTGGCCCATCGCGGGCCAGAGAATCGCCGCGGGGGGCCTGCCAACAGGCTCAGCGCGATTCCCGGGGGGGTCGGAGAATTCCGCCCCTCATCCTTCTTTATCCTCCAAGTCAATTTACTGACAGGTTATGCCAACCTATTCACCTTTCATCCACTATCCTATCCCCTTACACCTACCATGCCAACTCACCTCGTATCCACCAAGGAAGAAGCCAAGAGCAATGCTGAGTTGAAATAATATAAAGTTCTAAGCGTCTATTGATCACTCTATTTTACTTTAATTCTCATTCACAAACAGTTATCACCATATTTACATTCTATCAATGACATAATCCCCCATAAGAACAAACATTTTGTTCAAGTGCATAATCCACTATAAAAACAAGCAATGGGAGTCATTTCAGAGAGTCGCTAACCATTTGGAGTTGTCTATCAAACTGTGAAATGGCAGGCATCCACTCTGATAATGGAAGAGATGGAATTTTAAATATCTTGACAGGCTGAAAGATACCTTTGACAGTTGATTTTATACTTTTGACATGGTTTCTGAAAGTTGCATTTGACAGAACATTTGATAGTTCCAATGAGCTTTACATTTAATAATTTTATGCACTTTTAAAACATTTTCATGCTTATTTTTAACAATCCCAAGGGCACTTTACCTCACCCATAGGCGCCCCAGGATGATTCCAAAGGGGTAAGCTACATCTTCAAAAGGATACCGCCTCTTAAAAGGATGTCACGAAGTTCAGATCTAACCTGCGTTGGTCATGTTTCAGACATCTGGGTGAGCAAAGTTAGACACGGGTGGAAGTAGCCACTGAATTACCAGGGCAGCTGTCTCCACAATATGCACATACATGAAATTTGACCCATCGCCATGCCCCCCCCCCCCCCCCCCCCCCCCAGCCACCCCGTAAATGCCTTGTTTGGGGGTGGGACTTCTGATTTTCAGCCTCTTCTGCCATTGTCACAAGGGGGGGGGGGAGGCTCTCCAATGTTGCAAAATGCAGGTCTGTGTATCCATTTGAAGCTAGGTGAGGCTTTCAAACTTGCTTTGCATGGAGGGTACATTATTCTCCTATTCCAGCTTCTCTTCAAAAGCACACCTGGATCCCTGACTCTGCAATGACCCCATACCATATACCTGGGGCGAGGTGAATTAAACCTTCAAGGTGGACACCCAGCATCCATCAGTGGGAGCCCACCTCCTCAGGTAGGAACATTACCATGGTGCTGCAGCAGGATATTCATTTTAGCAACTGAGGGGCGGCATGTGGCGCAGTGGTTAGCACTGGGACTGCAGCGCTGAGGCCCCGGGTTCGAATCCCAGCCCTGGGTCACTGTCCATGTGGAGTTTGCACATTCTCCCCATGTCCGCATGGGTTTCACCCCCACAACCCAAAGATGTGCAGGTTAAGTAAATTGGCCACGCTAAATTGCCCCTTAATTAGAAAACAAATAATAATTGGGCACTCTAAAACTTTAAAAGAAATAAAAAGAGTTCAACAACTGAAACAGAGAGTATCAGTCCCTAATATGTGTCAAATTTTGGATTGGCCCTGGACAGTTCGAAGATGAATTAGCCAGAACCCATACCATGGAGCCAATATGGTTAATTTTGCTTGTTTCCTGCTGCCAACTCTTTCTTGTAGCTCTTTGTTTCCTTTGGCAGAGGGAGATCTCCCAGAGACCTAAGTACTGCAGTGTCACAATTATATGCTTGTGACAGCGTGGACAATGTGGATGCCATCGATAACCTGGTGATGGGCAAGAATTGGTTAAGAGGCAGAAAACAAGGGGTAGGAATGAACATGTCACGTTGTAATTAATCAGGTACCACAATATTTAGTACTTGGGCCCCAGTTCTTCACAATATATATCAATGATTTGGATGTGGGGACTAAAGTAATGGGCAGGATTCTCCGTTCCACCAGCCACGTGTTCCTCGGCGGCATTCCCCCACCGGCAGTGGGATTCTCCATTCCCACCACCTGCCAATAGGATTTCCCATTGGGAGAAACCCGCGGGCGTGGGTGCGCTGTCGATGGAATGGAGAATCCCTCTGGCAGAGAATCCCGCCCACTATTTTGAAGTTTGTGGATGACACAAAGCTAGGTGGGAACGTGTGTTGTGAAGAAGATGCAAAGTGGCTTCAAGGGGTTTTGGACAGATTGAGTGAGAGGGCAAGTATATAGCAGATGGAATATAATGTGGAAAAATGTGAGGATATCCACTTTGGTAGGATGAACAGAGGTGTGCAGACTATTTCTTAAACAATGAGAGATTAGAAAGTGTAAATATACAAAAGGACCTGGGTGTTCTCGTGAATAAGTCACTGAAAGCCAACATGTAGATTCAGCAAGCAATTAGGGAGGTTAAGGAATGTTGGCCTTTATTACAAGAGGATTTGAGTACAGGAGGAGTGAGGTCTTGCTTTAATTGTATAGGAGCTTGGTTAGACCCACTTAGAGTACTATGTGCAGTTTTGGTCCCCTTACCTTGCACCCCCTTGCCATAGAGGGGGTGCAATACAGATTTACCAGACTTGTTCCAGGGATGGCAGGACTGTCCTATGAGGACAGATTGGGAAAACTGGACATGTGTTCTCTCAAAGTTTGGAGAATGAAAGTTGATCTCATTGAAACCTAAAACTATTTTAAGGGATAGACGGGGTAGATGTAGGTAAGATGTTTCCCCAGTTGGAGAGTCTAGAACCAGGGGACACAATTTCAAAATAAGGGGGAAGCCACTTAAGACTGAGATGAGGAGAATTCTTTTACTAAGGTGATTGTAAATCTTTGGATTCTCTACTCCAGAGGGTTTTGGAAGCTCAGTCGGTCATTGAGTATGTTTAAAGCAGAGACTGACAGATTTCTGAATACCAACAACATAAATGATATGGGGAACGTGTGGGAAAAATCATGGATGATCATAAATTATCATATCGAATGAAGGAAAAGGCTCAATGGGCTGAAAGGCCTACTCTTTTTCCTATGGTCTGATGTTCTTCAGGACATCTGTGCTCCATTTTGTTATCAAATGCCAGACCCACCCATTTTCATGCAGTAATACAGAATAACCTTGCAGAGTAAGTGCCGCCAAAAGCACTGTAGATGATAATTTCCATCACTGACGATTGAGAGTAGGCTGATGGGGTGGTTATTGGTGGAGTTGGTTTTGTCCTGCTTTTTGTGGACAGGACACACTGGGCAGGTTTGCACATTACTGGGTAAGTGCCAGTGCTGTAGCTGTACTGGAACAGCTTGGCTAGGGGTGCAGCAAGTTCTGGAGCACAAGTCCACATTGCTGAGCTATTGTCAGCCTTTGCAGTATCCAATGCCTTCAGTGTGTCTTGATATCACGTGGTGTGAATCGAATTGACCGAAGATTGGCATCTATGATGCTGTGGACCTTAGAAGGAGGCCGAGATGGATCATTCTCGGCACTCCTGGCTGAAGATGGTTGAAAATGCTCCAGTCTTGTATTTGCACTGAGGATATTTATGAAGCCTCCTCCTCCAGTTAGTTTTTAATTGCCCACCACCATTCATGGCTGAATGTAGCAGGACTAAAGAGCTTTGATCTGATCCGTTGGTTGTGGGATTTTTGTTAACTTGCTCGAGCGCATGCTGCTTGTGCTGTTTGGCATGCAAGTAGTCCTGTGTTGTAGCTTCACCAGGTTGACACCTCTTTTTTCAGTATGTCTGAAGCTGTTCCTGGCATGCTCTTCTGCACTCTTCATTGAATGAGGATTGGTTCCCTGGCTTGATGGTCATGGTAGAGTGTGTGCTATACTGAGCAATGAGGTTACATATTATGGTTGAATATAATTCTGCTGCTGCTGATGGCCGACAGCACCTCATGGATTCCCAGTTCTAAGTTGCTAAATCAGTTTGAAATCTATCCTAGTTAGCACGGTCATGGTGCCAAATAACTCAATGACTGTTAAGACTAGGCTTCATCTCCGTAGGAACTGTGTGGTAGTCACTCCAACCCATACTACCACAGATGTATCTGCAACATGTAGGCTGGTGAGGATGAGGCCAAGTAGGTTTTCCCTCATGTTGGTGCCCTCACCACCTGCCGCAGACCCAGTTTAGCCGCTATGTCCTTTAGGACTTGACCAGCTTGGTCAAAAGTAGTGCTACTGAGTCATTCTTGGTGACATTGAAGTCTACCGAGAGTACATTCTGTGCTCCTAACAACCTTAGTGCTTCCTCCAAGTGGGGTTCAACATGGAATACTGATTCATTGTTTCTTTATCCATGTTTGACCTGGTGCCACGAGATTTCATGGGGTCCTGAATCGATGTTGAGGACACCCAGAGCAACTCCTTGTTAAGCGTATACCACTGTGCCGCCACCTCTGTGGGTCTGTCATACCGGTGGGACAGGACATACCCAGGAATGGTGATGGTGGTTTCTGGGATATTGTCTGTAAGCTATAATTTTGTGAGTAGAACTATATCAGGCTACTGTTTGACTAGTCTGCAGGCCAGCTCTCCCAATTTTGACACACACGTCCCCAGGCATTAACAAGGATCAGGAATCCAATGGGCTGGATGTGCTTTTGTCGCTTCCGGTGCCTCGGTTGTTGTTGGGTGGCCTGACTGGTTTCAGTCTGGGGTAAAGCAAAAGGCATTCATGAATACACTCAAGTAGCACAGCTCACAAACTACTAGTGAGATCCTTTTCTGTACCTTACTGGGATTTTTTCCGCTCTATTCCTGATACTCATAGATTATTCATGTCAGCCCATATTCTCAGATTCTGAATGCATGTGTACACTCAGGTAGGTCACTGGAGTGAAAAATGGTATTCCCTATCTCAGCTATTCCCTATGTACAGATTTATATCACCCTGGAGGCACAATACTCGACCTAAATACACTGTACACCACATCAGAGACAATGTACTACTAAGTAACGTATTGTGTTCCAAAAAAGTTAAATAGTTCAAGGTCTACCAGCTCATTGATATTAATTATTTCATATATTTACATAAAGAAAATGAAACTGAAACAGGGACTAAAGGGCAGGCATTCAACATCTAGTTTGTATGTTTTAAATAGAGCAGAATTATTAAGAGCTGATTATTAATTTATCTGTAGTAAGTCAAAGATAAAGTAGAATAAATTAATGATTAAATGAAAGATCAAGATCATGTTTAATTAAAGAACTTGCAATTGCACAACATCACAGCAAAATTATGCATGGTTATGTCATTTGCGATGCCAGGAACAACGTAAGTGACCAATTTGTGCGATTCCAAGCTTCCTGGTGATCAGGATGGGATTGTGACATTTGTGATATGGTCCTTTCATTCTCCCTTCAGCAGCAGGAACTGGGAGGAAGTTGTCCTTCTTCCCATTGGCCTCGATTTAATCAATCCAGTGCTTCCTCTGGCAACCTCTGGCTGTTGTTCTGTACACTGGCCTCTGATGATATTCTGAGGTGGCCTTTGTTTCCCATCCTGCATGCACTCACTGGGCCATGTCCACTACAATCAGCAGACATGGCATTCCCACAAGCAGAACAATTCCATTGGGAGTGAAGGAGTGGGCAGTGATGAAGAGTAAGTGCAGGGTCAGACCATTAGGCATTGACTATAAGTCACTCCACTAGTCTTGACATTAATTCAAGACTTTGCAGTTCCCTGTAAGTACATGCAGTAAGTGCTGGATCACACATAGCAGGTAAGGTTCATTAGCACAAAAATAGCAACCACTCTAGGATAATCATGTAATTGGCACAGTGTGTGGGACACATACTCCAACAGGCAGAAAAAAATTGGTGCCTGCAACTGCCCGACAAGTATCCAGGTGCAAGTCCCTTTCTGTAATGGCAAGAGAATAGAATAACTGACTATACATATAGTATGTCGATCTTAAATCAAACATTTTGCAGCTGCCACCTGATCATGAACCTTGTATAAATTAAATAAATTTCTAACCACAACATAAAAATTATCACATATTATCTGGCATTAAAACAATAGCATGACTTTTTCAAAGGGAATTCTAAAAATATGTGTTTTTTGACAGTGCCAACACCAAGAATATTTGGCGAACTACCTTTGAAATAACAGGCTGCTGGAACAGATTATCCACTTTTGTAGTCCTATCTTGATAGCTACAGATTAGTGGAATAGAAGCCCTTTAGCTGATGATGGCAATGGGATTGTACGCAAGAGCCTATAGGTCATCACTGACATCCCAGACTTTGGGAAAAGCTGCATCTAAAAAGCTGCACAGCCCCTTATTCTTTTGCAATTGTACATGGAGGAAGTATTCAAATTGTTTGCGCAAGAAGGAAGTCTGATGCAGACCTCTGCCTTGCCTACCCAGTTCTGTTTGCAAGGAATAGGTGAAGAAGACTATTTTGAGAGGGTCAGAAGAAAAGTTCTATTTCAGGTGGCGGCCATTCATCACTTTCTTTAAGGACCTGTTCATGGCCAGCAGTTGCAGGGGCTGTAGGACGGGAGAGGAAGAGGGAGGAGGTTTGCTTGAGGTTGTTACTGTTACTTTGTTAAAATAAAAATGACAAACGGTTTGTATTATATATTTACGCCTTTGTACGTGAGAATTTAATGTTTAGAATAAAATATATTTTTTTACAACTGTTCCTGAGGGAAGTTTCAACGGGAATGATGAACAATAGACTTCACTGCCTGAATATAGCTAACATTCTCAGTCACGCTCTACCTTATTTTGACCAGGGTTGCAGAGACGAATTTCCACCAGACGCACTGTCCCCATTCTCAAGTTACATTTGTATTGCCATTGGGTTTTCAAAATTCCGCTTTCCCCTTGTTACTATCCTGTCCAGTGTACAACTCAGTTTTATAGGAACAGCAGGATAGCACAAGTGGATAGCACTGTGGCTTTGCAGCGCCAGGGTCCCAGGTTCAATTCCCCACTGGGTCACTGTCTGTGTGGAGTCTGCACGTTCTCCCCGCGTCTGCGTGTGTTTCCTCCGGGTGCTCCGGTTTCCTCCCACAGTCCAAAGACGTGCAGGTTAGGTGGATTGGCCATGATAAATTGCCCTTAGTGACCAAAAATGTTTGGAAGGGTTGTTGGGTTGCGGGGATAGGGTGGAAGTGGGGGCTTAAGTGGGTCGGGGCAGAGTCGATGGGCCGAGTGGCCTCCTTCTGCACTGTATATTCTATGTTTTGTTAGAAAGATTTTATGTGCAATCCTGGTCTATACTTAGTCCTAGCTGAGATAAGACTATAAGACATAGGAGCAGAATTAGGCCACTCGACCCATCGAGTCTGCTCCACCATTCAATCATGGCTGATATTTTTCTCATCCCCATTCTCCTGCCTTCTCCCCATAACCCCTGATCCCCTTATTAATCAAGAACCTATCTAACTCTGTCTTAAAGACACTCAGTGATTTGGCCTCCACAACCTTCTGTGGCAAAGATTTCCCTCTGGCTGAAGAAATTCCTCCTCATCTGTTTTAAAGGATCGTCCCTTTAGTCTGAGATGGTGTCATCTGGTTCTAGTTTTTCCGATAAGTGGAAACATCCTCTGCATGCCCACTCTTTCCAGGCCTCACAGTATCCTGTAAGTTTCAATAAGATCCACCCTAATCCTTCTAAACTCCAATGAGTACAGATCCAGAGTCCTCAACCGATCCTGATACGAAAAGTTCTTCATTCCAGGGATCATTCTTGTGAACTTCCTTTGGATCCTTTCCAAGGCCAGCACATCCTTCCTTCGATACGGGGCCCAAAACTGCTCACAATACTCCAAATGGGGTCAGACCAGAGCCTTATACAGCCTCAGAAGTACATCCCTGGTCGTGTATTCTAGCCCTCTTGACATGAATGCTAACATTCCATTTGCCTTTGTACCGCCGACTGAACCTACACATTAACCTTAAGAGAACCGTGAACAAGGACTCCCAAGTTCCTTTGTGCTTCTGATTTCATAAACATTTCCCCATTTAGAAAATAGTCTATGCCTAAATTCCTCCTTCCAAAGTGCATAACCTCACACTTTTCCACATTATATTTCATTTTTCACTTCACTGCCCACTCTCCTAGCTTGTCCAAGTCCTTCTGCAGCCCCCGCTTCCTCAATACTATCTGTCCCTCTAAAGATCTTTGTATCATCTGCAAACTTAGCAACAGTGCCTTCAGTTCCTTCCTCCAGATCATTAATGTATATTGTGAAAAGTTATGGTCCCAGCACAGACCCCTGAGGCACACCACTAGTCACCGGCTGCCACCCTGAAAAATACCCTCACTCTCTGCTTTCTGGATGGGAGCAGACGTCTTACATCGAAACACTGAAGATATTAATGGACTGGTCGGCTGGGCATTAAAGTGGCAAATGGAATTCGACCCAGAGAAGTGTGGGGTGATGCATTTGGAAGGTCAAACAAGGCAAAGGAATACACAATAAATGGACTGAGAGGTGTAAAGGAAGCAAAGGATTGTAATGAATATCCACTTATCTCAGAAAGTAGCACGACAAGTTGATAACGTGGTTAAGAAGGCATATGATATATTTTCATTTGTTAGCCGAATCATAGAATGTAAGTTTATGCTGGGATTATATACAATGTTAGTTAGGCCACAACATGAGTGCTGTGTGCAGTTTTAGTCACCTTGTTATAGAAAGGATGTAATTGTGCTAAAGAGGGAAGATAGGAGATTTATGAGGAGGTTATCAGGAATGGAAAATTGCAGCTTTGACAAAAGATTGGATAGGCTGGGGCTGTGTACTTTGGAACATAGGAGGCTGAGGGAAGATTTGAAACTGTGAGGAACCTGGGTTGAATGTATTACACTGATTTACATAGAATATACAGTGCAGAAATCGGCCATTCGGCCCATCAAGTCTGCACCGACCCACTTAAGTCCTCACTTCCAACCTATCCCCGTAACCCAATAACCCCTCCAACCTTTTTGGTCACTAAGGCAAATTTATCATGGCCAATCCACCTAACCTGCACGTCTTTGGACTGTGGGAGGAAACTGGAGCACCCTGAGGAAACCCACGCAGACACGGGGAGAACGTGCAGACTCCGCACAGACAGTGACCCAGCGGGGAATCGAACCTGGGACCCTGGTGCTGTAAAGCCACAGTGCTATCCAGATGTGCTACTGTGCTGCCCAAATCATAGACTGAAAAATATTACAGAAACATTTGGGCGAGATTCTCCCATTGGGAGGCTGTGGGCGGAATTCTCCGCAAGGCCCGACACCGTCGTGAAACCCGGAGGGGTTCACGACGGCGTCGGAGGCCGCTCCTCGCCCCCTATTCTCCCCCTCCCAGGGGGCTAGGAGGGCCGTGCCGTAAATCTCGGCCGCGGGGCCTTGTCGCTGGCGTCATGAGAATGACGCGGCCGGCGCGCCTAATAACGTCAGCCGCGCATGCGTGGGTTGGCCGGCTCCAACCCGCGCATGCGCAGTTGCCGTCATTCCCTCCGCTGCCCCGCAAGACGTGGCGGCTTGATCTTGCGGTGCGGCGGAGGGGAAAGAGTGCGTCCCTTTGAGACGCCGGCCCGACGATCGGTGGGCACCGATCGCGGGCCAGTCCCCTCCCGAGCACGGTTGTGGTGCTCACTCCCCTCTCCGCCCCCCACAAGCCACAAACCAGCTTCTAGCGCCATGTTCACGTCTGCAGCAACCAGGTGTGGTTGCCACCAGCGTGAACCGGTCGGGAACGGCAGGTTGCTCGGCCCATCCGGGTCGGAGAATCGCGGGTCGCCGTGAAAAACGGCGACCCGCGATGCTCCGAGCGGCGTGTCGCAAAAAAGTGACATGCCATTTTGGGGGGGGGGGGGGGGGGGGAGGGGGGGGGGGGGGGGGGGCGGTGGGAGAATCGCGGGGGGTGCCAGAGCGGCCCTCCCGCGATTCTCCCACTCGGCGTGGGAGCGAAGAATCGCGCCCTAAGTCCCAACGCCGGAGTGAAAACCGGAGTGTTTCACTCCGGCGTCGTGGGCCACTCCTCGCCCCCTATTCTCCCATCCCCGGGGGGGGCTAGGAGCGGCGCCGCATCATTTACACTCGCCGGGCCTTAACACTGCATAAAAGCGGCGCTGCGTAAATTACGTAGCCAGCGCAGCGTAAATGACATCACCTACGTTTGCGCAGGTTGGCCGGCGCCAACCCGCGCATGCGCGGTTGCCATCCTCCCCGCGGGCACCCCGCAAGAAATGCCGGAGTGATCTTGCGGGGCAGCAGAGGAAAGGAGGTCCTCCTTCAGAGAGGCTGGCCAGCCGATCGGTGGGCACCGATCACGGGCCAGATCCCTTTTGAGCCACCTCCCCCCCTCCCCCCCCGGTGCTGGATCCCCCCTCTCCCCCCCACAGGCCGCCCCCTCAGCGTTCGCGCGCTTTTCACGCCGGCAGTGACCAGGTGTGGACGGCGCCAGCGGGAACCTGTCGTATTGGGCAGGCCGCTCGGCCCATTCGGGCCGGAGAATCGCCGCTCGCCCATTACAAACGGTGAGCGGCGATTCTCCCAGCGGCCAGCCGTAAATCTCGCTGCGCCGGTTTGGGAGGGGGGGGGGGGGGGGGGGAGAATCGCATGCGGGTGCCGGGGCGGCGTGGCGGGACTCACGCGGCGATTCTCCCACCCGGCGTGGGGGGGGGGGAGAATTCCTCCCATTATGTGTAGATATGTCAACAAATATATGTTAAACAGTGTTGGCTTGTGTGTGCAAGAGATTGGAATGGCCTAATGAATTTAACAGAGATGTCAGATATGAAGTGATTGGTAGATGGATTGGAGGGGAGATGGGGAAAAACATTTTCACCCTGACGGTTGTGGGGGCCTTGACCTCAGTACTGACAGGGAGTAGAGGGAAAACCCCACAACTCATTTAAAAGGTGCCTGGATACGCACCGCAAGTGCTGTAACCTGCAAAGCTATTAATTAAATGCTGGAAAGTGAGATTGGGTTGGGTGGCTCATTTTTCAGCTGGTGCAGACATAATGGGTCAAGTGGCCTCTTTCTGTTCCATAAACTGTCTATGATTACAACTGGCCTCAGCATCCCTGGAGTAGGAAGTGTCAGCTGGTCTCCTATTCCTGACCACTGCTGGGAAGTTGAAAGTGTGGCTGCACAATGAGAAGTCAATTGGACTCTGCAATTATGCCCTGAATAACTAAAACAGCAGCTGGCACTTACTAACCAGACTTACAGAATGGTTTCTAGGATCAGATACCCCAGGACATCCAGCACTAAACAGTATATTTGTGCCCTCAGGTGAAAGCTGTGAAAGAAAAGTGAATATATATACATATCATAGAATCTCTACAGTGCAGAAAGAGGCCTTTTGGCCCATCGAGTCTGCACCGACCCCTCAAATGAGCACTTTGCCCATGCCCACTCTCCGCTATCCCAGTAATCCCAAAACCTAACCTGCACATTCCTGAGCACTAAGGGGCAATTCAGCATGGCCAATCCACCTAACCTTTGGACTGTGGGAGGAACCGGAGCATCCGGAGGAAACTCGAGCACCTGGAGGAAACCTACGCAGACATGGGCAGAACACACAAACTCCACACAGGCAGTGACCTAAGGCCAGAATTGAACCCAGGTCCCGAGCACAGTGCTAACTACTGTGCAACCATGCCGCCCAATCATGGACTGAAAAATATTACAAAAACTTTATGTGTAGATATGTCACCAAATATATGTTAGACAGTGTTGGCTTCACTTGTATGTGCAAGAGTATGCATATCCGTTACACCAATAATTGTGAGGTTCTACTTCCATTCACATGGCATGTTGGCACAGTGGTTAGCACTGCTGCCTCACAGCACCATGGACCCAGGTTCAATTCCGACCTCCACAAAATCTGTGTGGACTTTGCACGTTCTCCCCGTGTCTGCGTGAGTTTCCTTCAGGTGCTCTGGATTACTCACACAGTCCAAAGATGTGCAGGTTAGGTAAATTGATCCTAGGTGGGGTTACGGGGATGGGGTGAGGTTTGGGCTTAGGTGGGGTGCTCTTTCAGAGGGTCGGTGTAGACTTGATGGGCCGAGTGGCCCCATTCTGCACTGTAGGGATTTTTCTATGAGTGAAATCGTGATATCAGCTGGAATTTCTGACCAGCTAGGAGTCTTTCCGCTTTGCCACTGTCGTGGCGGTTTGTGAAAGGGGAGCAAGTGACCGCAGACAGAGCCACAAACTCAGGCGCTCCATTCATTCGCTACAATGAACAGCCAGTAGGCCCGCCTCAGCGTGTGACTGGCGCTCGCTCCCTTGGCACGAAAAGGCGGGGGATGTGGGGCGGGGTGGGAGCTGCTCGTCCAAAGTCACCCTGTTGTTTCCCCCTGAGGGGAAAAGAGCATGCAAAATTAACAACTCGAGGGGTTTTAACATCCGTAGCAGCGGTTCACGTCAGCACATGGGGTTAGGCGGCTGTGGCGAGCTTCTCTGCCGCGTTTAATGATATCAAAAGTTTCCACAAAAAAAATCCCAGCACAGATGAGACAAACATTAAAATATGGGGTCACACCTCTTGGGCACAGATCCATACAGATCTCCGACAGTGCCTAATCCTCATTAAAAGAGAGCTGGCGCATCAAAGAGGCAGCGCTCGCATCAAGAGATCAGGACACTGCTGAAAAAGCTGGCCCTGGTCTGCGGCTGCTGCCGAGCAACACAATGTAATTTATCCACAGCAGCAGGAGCAGAGGTCAATGGTTTTATATTAATGGTGATCACAGTGGTTCGAAGTCACGGCGTGTGTTGGAAATAAGAATCGTACATGGCAGCGAGGCACGCTCTGTGCAAGGAAATGAACTGTGCCTGCATTTCCTCATGACTCGCCTGTAATCAGTTGCAAATGTATGTGCAAGAGAAAAAAAAACACACCCAGAAACAGTGCTTCAGAAAGCAATCTTAGGTATGCAACAGCTTGAGAGTGTTCTGCTAGTGCCCGGGGTAAAGGGGGCTGGGTGGCGGTGGTGGGGAGGGGGGTCCCCAGGGTTTAACCCAAATTCAAGGATTGCAAAGAAATTACGCTAGCTTTCGGATGGCTTTGCAAAGTAACTGAGTTGCGGGACAGAAACGGGTCATTCGGCTCCAGCCAGCATTCATCCCTCCTCCCCTCCCCTCTCCACCAGCAGAACTCAAACTCCTTAATTATTTCCTCGTGTTTATCCACATCTGCTCCTTTCGCTTCTGTGGTTCGCCGGTAGTCCCTGCCTGCCGGCTCCGCTCAGTAGGCGGAGTATAAATATGCATGTCCTTCATTCAGCAGCCATTTCGCCACTGCTGTGGGAGGCCACATATCTGAGAGCAATAAAGCCTCAGTTGTATTCAACTCTAGTCTTTATACAATTGATCGTGCATCAATTTATTGCTCTAAGATTTTCTAAAAGATGGACCTCCATATCAAACCAGATCGCCTGCAGCTGGATCCACAATCAAGCGACGCCAAAAAGGACTTTAATCACTGGCTAACTTGTGTCGAGGCGTATATCAACTCAGCGACCACGCATGGTCCGGTGGCTCAGAAGATACAGATCCTGTGCTCAAGGTTGAGCTCCAACGTGTTTACGCTGATCCAGGATGCCCCGAACTATGCCGAAGCCATGGCAGTCCTCAAAGAAAACTACGCACAGCAAACGAACACGCACTTCGCCAGGCACGTACTCGCCACTCGCTCTCAACTCCCTGGTGAGTCCATAGAAGACTTCTGGTGGGCCCTAATCCCACTCGTCTGGGACTTTGACTGTCAGGCCTTTACGTCCACCGAACATTCCAACCTTCTTATGTGGGACGCGTTCGTAACGGGGATTAGGTCGGATCTCATACTCCAAAGACTGTTAGAAGGGGCCACGCTCGACCTAGCTGAAACAAAGAAGCTAGCACTCTCCATGACGGTCACCTCACGTAACATCCAGGCCAACCCCACCAGCCGCGCAGCCCACCCCTCCTGCCCCTTGTGGACCCCACAGACAGCTGCCCCAGCGGGGGTTTTACATAGCCAGTAAGCCTGCGCCACACACCAGCCCGTGCACCCCGGGGGTCCCCGATGTTACTTCTGCGGACAGCAGAAGCACCCTCGCCAACACTGCCAGGCCCGTGCTGCCCTTTGCAAGGCCTACAGCAAAAAGGGGCACTTCGCCGTGGTGTGCCAGGCCCGCGCAGTCGCCGCTACTGCCCCCACCCCTCTAGTCTACACACAATGGGCGCCGCCATCTTCATATCCCCGGACCACGCGCGGCCAGTGGGCGCCGCCATCTTCTCCTCCCCGGAGCACGTGCAACCAGTGGGCGGCGCCATCTTCACCCCCAGGGCCACGTGTGGCCAATGGGCGCCCCATCTTCTCCCCGCCAGTCCACGTGCAGCTCATGAGCGCCGCCATTTTGTCCAACCCCCACAACGGTTCTTCTCAATGGTAGACCTCAAATCCGCCTACCACCAGCTCCCCATTCGTAAATCGGACCGTCCATACACCGCTTTCGAGGTGGACGGTCGTCTCTCCCACTTCCTCAGAGTTCCCTTCAGCGTCACTAAAGGGGTCTCGGTCTTCCAAAGGGAGATGGACCGAATGGTCGACCGGTACGGTTTGCGGGCCACCTTCCCATACCAAAACAACGTCACCATCTGTGGCCATGACCAGCAGGACCATGATGCCAACTTCGCCAAATTTCTCTAAATCCCGCTACTCTCCTAAACCTCACCTACAACAAGGAGAAGTGCATGTTCAACACGACCCGCTTAGCCATCCTCGGCTATGTGATCCAGAACGGAGTTCTGGGGCCCGATCCCGACTGCATGCGCCCCCTCATGGAGCTTCCCCTCCCTCACTGCCCCAAGGCCCTCAAATGCTGCCTGGGGTTCTTCTCGTACCACGCCCAGTGGGTCCCAAACTATGCGGACAAGGCCCGCCCACTCATTCAGTCCACCCACTTTCCCCTGACGGCCGAGGCGCAACAGGCCTTCGCCGGTATCAGAGCCGATATAGCCAAGGCCGGGATGCACGGAGTAGATGAGGCACTCCCCTTTCAAGTAGAGGGCGACGCATCGGACGTCGCCCAAGCCGTCACCCTCAACCAGGCAAGCATTCTTTTCCTGCACCCTTCATGCCTCAGAAATTCGGCGCTCATCCGTTGAAAAAGAGGCCCAAGCTATCGTTGAAGCTGTGCGGCATTCGAGGCATTCCATGGCCGGCAGGAGATTCACTCTACTCACTGACTACATGTGCCAGCGCACAAGTAGACCGACTCTGGGTCTTGCACGACAGCCTTTGTCACCCGGGAGTAACTCGTCTGTACCATTTTGACAAGGGCCGCAATCTGCCCTACTCCATCGAGAATGTACAGACAATCACCAGAGACTGCCAGGTCTGTGCGGAGTATGGGCAGCACGGTGGCCTAGTGGTTAGCACAACCGCCTCACGGCGCTGAGGTCCCAGGTTCGATCCCGGCTCTGGGTCACTGTCCGTGTGGAGTTTGCACATTCTCCCCGTGTCTGTGTGGGTTTCGCCCCCACAACCCTAAAATGTGCAGAGTAGGCGGATTGGCCACGCTAAATTGCCCCTTAATTGGAAAAAATAATTGGCTAATCTAAATTTAAAAAAAAAAAAAGGTCTGTGCGGAGTGCAAGCCGCACTTCTACCGGCCGGACCGTGCGCGCCTGGTGAAGGCCTCCCGCCCCTTTGAACGCCTCAGCGTGGATTTCAAAGGGTCCCTCCCCTCCAACGACCGAAACACCTACATTCTCAGTGTGGTCGATGAGTACTCCAGGTTCCCCTTCGCCATCCCATGCCCCGATATGACGTCTGCCACCGTCATCAAAGCCCTAAATCTTCGTTCTGGTCAGTTTCCCCGCCTATATCCACAGTGACAGGGGGTCCTCATTTATGAGCGATGTGCTGCGTCAGTTCCTGCTCAGCAGGGGTATTGCCTCCAGCAAGACGACCAGCTACAACCCCTGGGGAAATGGGCAGGTAGAGAGGGAGAACGAGATGATATGGAGGGCCGTCCAACTGGCCCTGCGGTCCAGGAACCTCCCAGCCTCTCACTGGCAGGAGGTCCTCCCTGATGCACTCCACTCCATTCGGTCACTGCTGTGCACCGCTACTAACAACACACCTCATGAACATCTCTTTGCCTTCCGCAGGAAGTCCACATCCGGGGTGTCGCTCCCGACTTGTCTCGCAGCTCCAGGACCAGTCCTGTTCCGTAGGCACGTCCGACACCACAAGGCGGACCTGTTGGTGGAAAGGGTGCAGTTGCTCCATGCCAACACCCAGTATGTCTACGTGGCATACCCCGATGGCTGCCAAGAAACTGTCTCCCTCAGGGACCAGGCACCAGCAGGTTCCACACACACACACCTCCCCGGCCCGGTGCCACCCTCCCCTCCCCCGGCACTCCTAGCATTAACCCCACCAGGACCATCCCTCCTTCTGGCCACGCCCGAGGATGAAGAGGATTTCGGCACGCTCCCAGAGTCACCGAACATCAGGCCAGCACCGATATCGCCGCCACCGCTACTTCGATCCCAGCAGACCTTAAGGGTCTGTCTATTCGCAATTCAAGTTTGAGTGGTTCTCACTTCATCCCACAGCCTCGGTGACATAGCTGATGACCTCACTCTTTAAGTGTGTAACTGGCACCAGACTTCAAAAGACATTTTTTTTCTGATCAAATACTGTAAATATTAATCCATTGCTGTATATAATTCTCCACCACCCCCGCTGGACTCAATTTTAACAGGGGGTGAATGTGGTAAACCACTGTTACACCTGTATTAGGTGGTGTAAGGTAGGACCTGTACTACAGGTTCGTCGGTAGTCCCTGCCTGCTGGCTCTGCCCAGTAGGCGGAGTATAAATATGCGTGTCCTTCATTCAGCAGCCATTTCGCCAGCTGCTGTGGGAAGCCACACATCGTAGAGCAATAAAGCCTCAGTTGTATCCAACTCTAGACTTTGTACAATTGATCGTGCATCAACTTCCATCAATCCTCGTGGCAACCAACCCCATATTCTACCGCACTTGAGATAAAAACACTATCACCGCAATTGCCTGATGATTTAATGATGTTACATTGGAGCCAAATCACCCAGTGCTTGAATCCCAGTTGGAGGACATTTGGCTCAGCTCCAGCTGATCTCAGCACATCACCTCTGATCCGGAAAAGTGAATGTGTGTGTGGAGGGTGGGGGGATTAAACCTGGTCTATGGACTGACTCCCAAGTAAGGTAAACATTGAGTGAGGGAAGGATTGGATAGGTTGTAATAACTGTCACAGTCAAATAGCCCATTGTTTAATCACTGTTAAGACACTCGCACCTGAACAATAGTTGAACAATAGTTGAAATCATGCAAGGCTTGGGGCACCTGGGGAATTGGACCCAGGGAGAATCGAAGACTTCACATGGCGAGCAAGTGAAAGCTTGAAAAAATAAATCCTAGATGTTACGCAGTTGACCATTTGAATGTATTCTTCAGTCTAGTTCAAGAATTATTCTGTTTGTTCAAGGAGTTGCCTTGCACAGTGTGATTTCTGGATCAACCTTAAAGGTCTAACCTTAAGGGTCTGTCTATTCACAATTCAAGTTTGAGTGCTTCTCACTTCATCACACAGCCTCGGTGACATAGCTGATGACATCACTCTTTAACTGTGTACATTTATCGACAAAAATAGGGAAATAAGCAAAATAATGTTAAAGGGAGAGAACAATCTGCCCAAGTGAAAAGGTTACTGCGGGTGACACCCCGCTTTCAGCAAGCGTCACAGACTGTCCTGTATGGTTTGTGTGTTGATACCCAGGTTATTGTTTGGAAGGTTCCCTTTTCTGGGCTGCAGAATGCATTAATTAGTGCAATGTAATTCGACGTGTCATCTCTGACTATTAAAACGTGCGAAATGTTCCTAAGTAAAAATGAAATTTTCTAAAGTAAAAATGAAAGTAAAATTTATTTGCAATCAAGATCATTGCCGTGTGCTGAAACATGCCAAACAAAGAGCGCGCCACAAAGTCTTTTGGCCCCCAAAATATCAGCAGACACCACAAAAAGCACAGATATATTTCCTTTCAGTCTCTCAGCATCTTCTTCCCTTTTATAGCCTTACCAATCCAAACGTTCATAACTAGGTGTACACCAAAGAAAAAAAAAGGCGCTGGACTACGCTTCCTTCTATACCTTCTGCAATCATTGGTTCTTGCCTCCGTGTATTGGGTGCATTACACCTCGCTCAGTGCTAATCTTATTTCAATTTCTACCTTATATAATCATTGTCTACACAAGACTCTGGAATAGTCTCTGGAGTATTCTTCCCTTTCCCAAGTTTGTACGTAATGTATACATGTTTGGTTTTGATATTAATTAAATTGTTCTGAATTGTGTTTCAATGTATTTGCTTGGCATACCTCACTGACCAGTATTCATGAATCAACGCTAATATGTGTTGCATGCAAAATCCAATATAATTATTATTCACAGCTCCAGCAAGTGTTTACATGTATATTTGGAATGCTAATGTAACTTGTTTTTTGGGGCAATTTGTGTATTGAACAAGATGCACAATTACTTTTTTTAATGATGAGATTATTCAGCAATAGAGTTGAAAAGATGTAGACGCCAGTGGAGTTGTGTGGTGTTATTTCATAGACAGAGCACTAGATGGCACATAACCTTTAAGAAGTCCACAGCTAGTGGAGGGAGGGCTGTTGGGAGGAAATCTGAACCTGGTTACTTTACTTCATTTTCACAGATGGGGCCACATCACCAATGCTTAGCTGAAAGCTGATGACAATTACATCATATGTCACTGGCAGGTTGGACAACTTCCCGCCGCCAGGACTCACACTTTGAACACCGAGGAGAACTGATCTGAATTCTAAACCACCATTGTGCTCTTCAATTGCTGCAAATTGTTTTAACTTTAACTATATAATGTAAACGTTTACCCACAGTAAGCAAATGAGCTGTTTCTATTCAAACCATTCAGTCACATAATTGATTTTTAACAGTACAATTGGATGCAAATCTGAAACCAAGGAAATGGGCAAGTTTCATTAACCTCTTGCAAAATACCGCAAGTGCTGGAAATCTGGAATAAACACAGGGAACATTGGAAATGCTCAGCAGGTTGGGCAGTATCCGTGGAGAGAAAAACAGTCAACGTTTCAGGTCAATGACCTTTCATCAGAACTGGGAGAAGTTAGAGCTGGGATTCTCCGACCCCCCATCAGTTCGGAGAATCGCCGGGGGCGGGGGGGCGGGGCGACGTGAATCCCGCCCCCGTCGGCTGCCGAATTCTCCAAAGCCAGGGATTTGGCGGGGGTGGGTGGGAATCGCGCTGCGCCGGTCGGCAGCCGCTGACAGTGGCCTCCCCCCCGGCGATTCTCCGGCCCGGAATGGGCTGAGCGACCGCCCGTTTTCGGCGGGTCCCGCCGGCGTATGTTACGACAGGTACTTACCGGCGGGACCTGGCTCCGCGGGCGGCCTCCGGGGTCCTCGGGGGGGCGCAAAGGGATCTGACCCGTGGGGGTGCCTCCATGGTGGCCTGGCCTGCGATCGGAGCCCACTGATCTGCGGGTGGGCCTGTGCTATGGGGGCACTCTATTCCTCCGCGCCGGCCACTGTAACAGTCTGCGATGGCTGGCGCGGAGATGAATACCCCCTGCATATACGCTGGCATGACATCAGCACACGCTGCCGCTCCCACGCATGTGCCAACTCGCGCCGGCCGGTGGAGGCCCTTCGGCGTCGGTTGGTGTGGCGCCAAGCCCCTTCTGCACCGGCCGGCGTGGTGCAAACCACTCCGACACCGGCCTAGCCCCTGAAGGTGCGGAGGACTCCGCACCTTAGGGGCGGCCCGACGCCGGAGTGGTTCACGCTACTCCTCGCGCCGGAGTTGCCCGCCCCGCCGGTTTCCGAAGTATCCATGATAGGTTTTAAGTAAGTGAAAGGTCAGAGGGTGGCCAGAAGAACAAAAGGGAAGGTCAATGATAGGGTGTATGACCCATGCGATTAAATGATGAAAGGATTGATGGCACAAGGTACAAGGCAATGGTTATGGGACAGACAGAGAAACAAAAGGTGCGTCAAGGGGAGGTTTGAGTTTGGCAAAATGATTGAACAGCTGCTGTCCAAAGGTTATAAAACAAAACTGAAAAACAGGGCAGTAAAACCAACCAGCAAAAAAAAGGAAACAAATTGGAGGCAAGGTTTACAATCTGAAATTGTTGAACTCAATGTTGAGTCCAGAAGGTTTGCCGTCTTAGACAATTGCAGGGAGTAATTTTACTTGGCCATTCCTGAAATTTAGACTGATGGACATCTGAAGTTTTCGAGCTGTCTACCATCAGCCTCACTTCACGAAAGGGCGGCTAATTGGAACACACAACATAAGTTAGGAGGTAACATCAAAGAGAAAAAAACAAGGTGCACAAAGAATTGGGAGGAATGGAGTGAACTAGAATAAGAAATCGTAAGGTAGTAGGTGGGACCAATGGAAGAGGTAATGCCACAAGGTTTAAGTTAATTGCAGAGTATGTATGTGAATGCACATAATGTGGTATATAAGGTTGATGCACTCCAGGCGTATGGGAGCTGCTCAAACAAGGGCAGGTAAATATTCCTGGAGACAAGGTGTTCAGGTGAGATAGTGAAGGAAAGAAAGGAGAGGGGTGGCTGCATAAATATTGTTTAAAATAAAGTGCTGATGAGGGACGATGTCCAGGAGGGATCCACAGAATCCCTACAGTGCAGAAGGAGGCCACTTTGCCCATTGACTCCACACTGACCCCCTACCGAAAGAACACCCCATCCAGGCCCACTCCCTGCCGGGGCCCTATCCTCACAACCCCACTTCACCTGCACATCTTTGGACACTAGGGTGCAATTTAGCATGACAAATCCACATAACCTGCACATCTGGACTGTGGGAGGAAACTGGCACCAAGAGGAAACCTACGCAGACACGGGGAGAATGTGCCAACTCCACAGAGATCAGGGAGAGACTATTTTGTTAGAGAAAGGAACTAAAAGTGATTCTATTGCTTTTCTGGGTGTAATTCTATCGGTCTCCAACTAGTGGGAAAAATGTGGATCATATTTTCAAGCAAACTACTGAGAGGTGTTAAATCTATACTTGTAATTGGGGATTTTAATAATCCTAATATAGACTTCGGCAGTAATAGAAGTGGGGGTTGGGGTGGAGCGGGGGTGGGAGGATGCTGTGAGATTGGGGGGAAGAGTTTCTAAAGTGTGTTCAGGCCAAGTTTCTACATTACTATGTTTCCAGTCCAACATGAGAGGAGGCATTCCTGGGGAATGAGGTGAGAAAAGTGGATCAAGTCAATAGAGAGACATTTGGTGGAGAGCGATCATATTATGATAGGGTGGAATTAATGCTCCTCCAGAGTAAATGCGTGGGCATTTAATTAAGAAGAAGGACATGCGATGGGGATCCTGCCACCTTCCTACCTCCACTCTATGAAGTCCAGGGCAGAATGCTTGTAGACGGTCATCCCCCATGGACACTACTTGAGGCACTTAATGCCCACCTAAAGGCTTCATTGCATTGTTACTGGTATTCAACCAATGATCATTGGGACGTTGCGATGTGGAGAGAGCCAAAAACAAATTGGGGGCTTCCAGGGTCCCTCATTCAAAGCCACTCAGTGCCTGATCAGAGCATCGTGAAGGGGTCTCCCATGAGGAACAATTCACTGCCCTTCCTCCTGACCACCCGACTAACAGCCAGCACCACCTACCCATCCTTCACTTCACCTGTAGCCTGATTCCCTGGTCGATCCTCGGCCTCTGATGAATGCATTACCAGCAGCAGCCACCGCTCATGGTAGAGCTGACAGGTAGTGCAGAGCGTCTGGCGTCTGAATGGCTGCTGTTCCTCGAGTGGTGGAATTTCTGCCCCGGGGAATTCCAGGGAAGGCCCTTTGCTGGACAGTAAAGTGCATGACATACACTTAACTTTGGTAGACCTTCAACAGCAGAGGCAACGCAGAGCTTCCCCTGGTTTTCCAGCCAGCAGGCAAGACCCTCATCGCCAACATTAAATTCTTCCCATGAGGTTCGGTTTAGCTAGGGAAAAGAACAAAGCCACAATCCAGAGTAAAAATAATTAATATGGAGGACATTGTCTCGAAGGCACGAGAATACATCTTACCAAGTTAAATTAGAATTTAAGATTGGCAGGGAAAACTGTAATGGAGCAACAGGCTGCTTTTAAAGAGGCAATAATTCAGGTACAATTCCATGAGGAGAATCATAGAATTTACAGTGCACAAGTCTGCACTGGCCCTTGGAAAGAGCACCCCACTTAAGCCCATGCTTCCACCCTATCCCAGTAACCCCGTAACCCCACCTAACCTTTTTGGACACGAAGGGCAAGACACGGGGGGAACGTGCAGACTCCGCACAGACAGTGACTCCAGCCGGGAATCGAACCTGGAACCCTAGAGCTGTAAGCAACTGTGCTAACCACTGTGCTACCATGCAAAAGGTAGAAAAAACAGTGTTCCCTAAAGGGCAAAAGAGATAGAAAATAAGATGACGTAGAAAAGGGTAAGTATTACAGATGTAGGGTCATACATCCCTACTATAGGGTGGCAGTTAAACATCCAAGGATATACAACCTATCGAAAAGACAGGGAGGTGGGCCGAGGGGGTGGGGTTGCCTTGTTAGTTAAGAACAAAATTAAATCTATGGCACTAAACGACATAGGGTCGGATGATGTGGAGTCTGTGTGGGTAGAATTGAGGAACCACAAAGGCAAAAAAACCATAATGGGAGTTATGTACAGACCGCCTAACAGTGGTCAGGACCAGGGGCGCAACATGTACCGGGAAATAGAAAAGGCATGTCAGAAAGGCAAGGTCACAGTGATCATGGGGGACTTCAATATGCAGGTGGATTGGGTAAATAATGTAGCCAGTGGATCCAAAGAAAAGGAATTCATGGAATGCTTACAAGATGGCTTTTTGGAACAGCTTGTCATGGAGCCCACAAGGGAGCAGGCTATTCTGGACCTAGTGCTATGTAATGAACCAGACTTTATTAAAGATCTTAAAGTAAGGGAACACTTAGGAAGCAGCGATCATAATATGGTTGAGTTCAGTCTGCAGTTTGAAAGAGAGAAGGCAAAATCGGATGTAATGGTGTTACAGTTAAATAAAGGTAATTACGAGGGCATGAGAGAGGAACTGGTGAAAATCAACTGGAAGCAGACCCTAGCAGGGAAGACAGTAGAGCAAAAATGGCAGGAGTTTGTATGCATAATTGAGGACACTGTACAGAGGTTCATCCCCAAGAAAAGAAAGATTATCCAGGGAGGGATTAGACAGCCATGGCTGACAAAGGAGGTCAGGAAATGTATCAAAGAAAAAGAGAGATCCTATAAAGTGGCCAAAAGCACCGGGAAATCAGAAGATTGGGAAGGCTACAAAAACAAACAGAGGTTAACAAAGAGACAAATAAGGAAGGAGAGGATCAAATATGAAGGCAGGCTAGCCAGTAATATAAGAAATGATAGTAAAAGTTTCTTTCAATACATAAGAAACAAACGTCAGGCCAAAGTAGACATTGGGCCAATTCAAACTGATTCTGGAAGGCTAGTGATGGGAGATGAGGAAATGGCTGGAGAACTTAATAAGTACTTTGCGTCTGTCTTCACAGTGGAAGACGTTAGTAATATCCCAAAAATTATAAAGGGTCAGGGGGCTGAGTTGAGTATGGTTGCCATTACAAAAGAGATGGTGCTAAAAAAGCTAAAAGGTCTTAAAATTGACAAATCTCCTGGCCCCGATGGGCTACATCCTAGAGTTCTGAGGGAGGTGGCTGAAGAAATAGCGGAAGCGTTGGTTGAGATCTTTCAAAAATCACTGGAGTCAGGGAAAGTCCCGGACGATTGGAAGATCGCTGTTGTAACCCCCTTGTTCAAGAAAGGATCAAGACAAAAGATGGAAAATTATAGGCCAATTAGCCTAACCTCGGTTGTTGGTAAAATTCTAGAATCGATCGTTAAGGATGAGATTTCTAATTTCTTGGAAGAGCAGGGTCGGATTAGAACAAGTCAACATGGATTTAGTAAGGGGAGGTCGTGCCTGACGAACCTGTTAGAATTCTTTGAGGAGGTGACAAGTAGGTTAGACCAGGGAAACCCAGTGGATGTGGTCTATCTGGATTTCCAAAAGGCCTTTGATAAGGTGCCACACAGGAGGCTGCTGAGTAAGGTGAGGGCCCATGGTGTTCGAGGTGAGCTACTGGCATGGGTTGAGGATTGGCTGTCTGACAGAAGGCAGAGAGTTGGGATAAAAGGTTCTTTTTCGGAATGGCAGCCGGTGACCAGCGGTGTCCCACAGGGTTCAGTGTTGGGGCCGCAGCTGTTCACCATATATATTAATGATCTGGATGAAGGGACTGGGGGCATTCTAGCGAAGTTTGCTGATGATACGAAGTTAGGTGGTCAGGTAGGTAGTGCTGAGGAAGTGGGGAGGCTGCAGAAGGATCTAGACAGTTTGGGAGAGTGGTGCAGGAAATGGCTGATGCATTTCAACGTGAGAAAATGTGAGGTCTTGCACTTTGGAAAAAAGAATCCAAGCATAGACTACTTTCTAAACGGTGAGAAAATTCATAATGCCAAAGTACAAAGGGATCTGGGAGTGCTAGTCGAGGATTCCCTAAAGGTAAACATGCAGGTTGAATCCGTGATTAAGAAAGCGAATGCTATGTTGTCATTTATCTCAAGAGGGTTGGAATATAAAAGCAGCGATGTGCTACTGAGCCTTTATAAGGCTCTGGTTAGGCCCCATTTGGAGTACTGTGTCCAGTTTTGGGCCCCACATCTCAGGGAGGACATACTGGCACTGGAGCGTGTCCAGCGGAGATTCACACGGATGATCCCTGGAATGGCGGGTCTAGCATATGAGGAACGGCTGGCGTTCCTGGGATTGTATTCATTGGAGTTCAGAAGGTTAAGGGGAGATCTAATAGAAACTTACAAGATAATACATGGCTTAGAAAGGATGGACGCAAAGAAACTGTTTCCGTTAGGCGAGGAGTCGAGGACCCGTGGGCACAGCCTTAGAATTAGAGGGGGTAAATTCAAAACAGAAATGCGGAGACATTTCTTCAGCCAGAGAGTGGTGGGCCTGTGGAATTCATTGCCGCAGAGTGCAGTGGAGGCCGGGACGCTAAATGGCTTCAAGGCAGAGATAGATAAATTCTTGATGTCGCAAGGAATTAAGGGCTATGGGGAGAATGCTGGGAGGTGGAGTTGAAATGCCCATCAGCCATGATTGAATGGCGGAGTGGACTCGATGGGCCGAATGGCCTTACTTCCACTCCTATGTCTTATGGTCTTATGGTCTTATACACGTGAGCACCAGGCTGAAATAGAAACTTCCAAAGAAAAGTAAAAAGGGAAATAAAAACAGCAGAGACAGTATGAGAGAGGACAAGCAGACAAAACATAAAGGAAATCCTAAAGTCTTCGCTAGGTGTATAAATAATAAAAGGGTGGTATAAGGAGGAATGGGGCTGATTCAGGGGCTACAAAGTGCTTTACATATTGAGGCATGGGGCAATGCTAAGGTACTAAATGGCTACTTTGCATGGACCAAGGAAGAAGGTTGAGACACGGATGGGCTAAAAATGGATTAAGTGGCGGTATTAGAAAGGATGACTGTATTTAAACTTGATATCGTTACCAGAAGCGGGCAAGATTCATCTGTGGATATTGAGGGCGGAAAGGGTGGAAATTCTGTAGGCACCTGCCATAATCCTCCAGTCCTCCTTAGATACAGCGGTAATGCCAGAGTATCAGTGAATTTAAAATTTTTCAGCCTTGTTCATCAAAACATGGGGAGAAAGATAATCTCAGCCGACAAACGTCAGTCTGTTCAACCTTGGTGGTTGGGGAACTTTTAGAAATTATAATCTAGGACAAAATTAACAATCACAGGTGTGGATTAATTAAGGAAAACCAATATGGTTTTATTAAAGGTAAATTATGTTTCGTTAACGTGGTTGAAATTTTTTGAATGACGGGTGATGAGGGTAATGCGGTTAATGTGAAGTACTTGGACTTCCAAAAGATGTTTGATAAAGTGTCACATATTAGGCATGTCAGTAAAGTTGAAGCCCATGGAATAAAAACAGTAGTGGCAGCATGGATATGTATTTTGCTGAGTCACAGGTAACAGAGAGTAGTGGTGAACCTTGTATTTCTTAAAGGAATGATGTATAGTGGGGTTCCCCAGTTGTCGGTACTCTCGGACCACTGCATTTCTAGATGTGTTCATGACCTAGGCTCGGATGTACTGAGCACAATATCAAGATTTGCAGATGACACAGAACTTGGACGTATTGGGAAATGTGAGGATGGTAGTGTAAACCTCATGAGAACATCGACAGCCTGGTGTTACGGACAGACAGGTTATAGATTAAATTTAAAGCAGAAACGTGTGATGTGATACATCTTGGCCTGTACCATCTCGAAGGACAAGGACAGCAGATGCATGGGAACACCACCATCTGCAAGTTCCCCTCCAAGTTACACACCATCCTGACTTGGAACTATGTCGCCGTTCTTTCACTGTCTCTGAATCAAAATCCTGGAACTTCCTAACAGCTCTGTGGGTGTAGCTACACCATATGAGCTGCAGCGGTTCAAGAAGGCAGCTCACCACCACCTTCTGAAGGGCAATTGGGAAGAGTAACAAGCCCGTGGCGCCCACATCCCATAATTGAAAGAATAATTAAAAAAGGAAGAATGAGGAGAGGCAATATAAAATAAAGGATACAATTCGAACTGGAGTACACAAATAGAGACACGTTTGGGTATATATGCACAGGTCTTTGAAGGAGGCAGGACAGGTTGACAAAGAGGTCAAAAAGAAATATGGGACCCTGGACTTTATAACTAGAAACCTGAGATGCTATTTAACCAAAAGAAATAATCCTGTTTTGGGTGTGAATAGTGGGGTGTTTTTCGCAGCTTGCAGTGCCGAGAACGACCCCGCTGTCAGATGGGACTTTGTTTTTTTTGGGACGTCTGCAAGGAATGCCCTACCGAGGCTGCACTTACCTTAACCGAGTCGGACGTAACTAGGTCGTTTGATTGGGCCCGTAGAGTACAAAAGCAAGAAGGTTACGATGAATTTGTACAAAACTCTAGTTCGGCATCAACAGGACTATTATATCCAGTTCTAGGCACCACACTTCAGGAAGGATGTGAAGACTTTAGAAAGGATGTAGAAAAGATTCCACGGAGGACCGACTTCAGTAATGTGGAAAGGTTGGAAACGTTGTGGTTGTTCTCCATGCTGAGGAGAATATTGAGAGGAGATTTGATGGAGCTGTTCAAAATCATGAGTGGCCTTGACAAAGTAGAAAGAGGAAGTGTCCCATTAGTTTAAGGTTTGAGAAACAGAGGATACCAATTTAATGTGATTGGAAAAAAGTGAAAGTGACCTGAGGGAAATCATTTTTTAATGCAGTGAGTGGTTAGGATCTGAAATGTATTGTTAATGTTTAAACATTTTCCACATCCTATACAAAATCGACCCAGGCTGCCACTTGTTCCGTATTCTGTAATCTTGTCAGACCAAAACTCAAAAATCCAGAAATATCAGTCTAGAATCTTTTTCAGCCACCTTGCATTTCTGACGCTGCAATAGTCTGGGCTCTCCAAACCAAGAGCAGGAGGTAAAATAGCTGTTTAAACCTTCGTCCTTCTGCTCTCACCTGCCTGTTTGCCGGGCAGAGGGGGAGGGGGGGCTATTTACAGTGTTGGGGGGAGAGGGCTGGAACCCTAGAAACCTCTTAATACGTACAATAATGGATGCCTTGTCATTCAGCCAAGTATACACAAATGTGGCTTGCCTACAATCCCAGCCAGTTATTAAAATAATCAAACATCTACCCCCCAGAGGGCTCTCTGATCTTTACTGTCAATTTTACAAATGTTTATTAACAAAAGTTGTGATTTCAAGGGCCTGTGATTTATGGTTATTGAAACTTCCAAGAGTTTGGCTGATTGACACTTTTATTATCATAGAATCCTTACAGTGCAGAAGGAAGCCATTTGGCCGAGTGAGTCTGCACCAACCAATGGAGTTCAATCCAGGCAAATGCGAGGTGATGCATTTTGGAAGATCTAACTCAAGAGCAGACTATATGGTCAATGGAAGAGTCCTGGGGAAAATTGATGTACAGAGAGATCTGGGAGTTCAGGTCCATTGTACCCTGAAGGTGGCAACGCAGGTCGATAGAGTGGTCAAGAAGGCGTACAGCATGCTTGCCTTCATCGGACGGGATATTGAGTACAAGAGTCGGCAGGTCATGTTACAGTTGTATCGGACTTTGGTTAGGCCACATTTGGAATACTGCGTGCAGTTCTGGTCGCCACATTACCAGAAGGATGTGGATGCTTTGGAGAGGGTGCAGAGGAGGTTCACCAGGATGTTGCCTGGTATGGAGGGTGCTAGCTATGAAGAAAGGTTGAGTAGATTAGGATTGTTTTCATTGGAAAGACGGAAGTTGAGGGGAGACCTGATTGAGGTCTACAAAATTATGAGAGGTATGGACAGGGTGGATAGCAACAAGCTTTTTCCAAGAGTGGAGGTGTCAATTACAAGGGGTCACGATTTCAAGGTGAGAGGGGGAAAGTTTAAGGGAGATGTGTGAGGAAAGTTTTTTACACAGAGGGTGGTGGGTGCCTGGAACGCTTTGCCAGCGGAGGTGGTAGAGGCGGGCACGATAGCATCATTTAAGATGCATCTGGACAGATATATGAACGCGTGGGGAACAGAGAGAAGTAGACCTTGGAAAATAGGCAACAGGTTTAGATAAAGAATCTGGATCAGCGCAAGCTGGGAGGGCCAAAGTGCCTGTTCCTGTGCTGTAAATTTCTTTGTTCTTTGTTCTTTGTAACCCAGGCCTACTTTTCCACCCCATTCCCATAATCCAACGTAGCTTTTAGACACTAAAGGAAAATTTGGCATGGCCAATCCACCTAACCTGCACCTTTTGAACTGTGGGAGGAAACCGGGGCATCCGGAAGAAACCCACGCAGACATGATGAGAAAGTGTAAACTCCACACAGACAGGTGCCCAAGGCTGGAATTGAACCAGGGGTCAGCATGGTCCATACTTCTTTTTCAAGAATAGCAGAATTTTATTAATGGATTATATTTTTTCAAAGTTTTTTTTAAAACCTCCCACTAAACACAATGGTATTCATTGGTTCTATAATCAACGTGGGTCAATGTGCATGAAAGGGAATAGCTTGGCATAGGGCATAAGAGGACACAGGGGGTGGTTGGGTGGGGAGTATTACGTGACATGAATGGGGCATGGACAGTGTTTGAGGGGTGAAGGGGGTGTGAGAGTTGAGGCCTGGAGGGCCGTTGTTCTTTTTCTTTTCACTAGGGCAAAGTCCCAAGGCATTGATGCGAGCCTTTTAAACAGCCTGCCTCCGCACCCAGCATCCCCTGTGGCTGCTTCTGCACGTCATCCCAGGTTAACTCAGTCCACACCCGACAACCCCCCTCCCCAAATGAAGATCCTGCCTTTGCTGGCACTTTCGAGGTGGGCGGGCCGAGGAGGGACTTTTCCAGACTCCTGACCTGTCCCGAGGATGGAAACCCAGGCATATATCTCTCTGCTCAGTAATAAATCAGAAATTGTTCATTTGAGATAAGTCACAAAATTTTCCGAATTTCTCCCTTTCATATTTTGAAGGCATTGACTCATGCCAGTGTGCACATCTATCTTGTTTATATCTTTTCTGTACAGGAAGGGTTATATGACAATAAGATAAACCACATTGACCGTGATCCTATTTCCACTTACCGCACATCCTGAGGTTATTGGACGTTGAAACCAGAAACCTGTCTGTTTAGTTTTACTTCTAAGGGTAACTGGAACTCCACTATCGCCACACTGACAGAAATCAGGGGCTGGATTCTCCATTCCTGAGATTAAGTGTTGACGTCAGGGCAGGCTTTGTGGACTTTCACGACAGAACTGGCGCCGAGCCGGGACCGATTCAGCTACCATGGTGTTCCGTGCCCTTCCACCCGACCACACAGCCCACTCCTGGCCACCCCCTGCTACTCCGCCCCCCCCCCTCCCCCGGCCAGTAGAACAACTGTGAGCACACTATGGCGACACATTCCATATGCCCTCTCTCTTCCTCAGCAGCCACGACGCAGGTTTCACAATTTTTTAAATCCCAAGTGAATCGTGGGAACTCGGCCCATTGGAGACGAAGAATCGTGGAGGCTATGGGGAATACCGGGTCAGGCCTGCTAATGATATGCAAACGGTGTTTACTGTATGTACGTTCAGGACCGTATTGACGTCGCTGTCGAGGCCACAAAGAATTGCAATTTGGCGTTAAATCGACACCCACTGCCATTTTGACGTCAGAACCTATTCTCCGTCCAGTCACGTTTCCCGATTTCGGCGTCACCCAACGGAGAATCTGCCCCAGTTAACTCAACACAAACCTGGTTTATATGGATCAGTTCAATACCCTAAGATGAACTTACCTATTGTGCCATTGTAGTTTACTCAAGTCCATTATCTTTGGGTGAACTTGGTGTATATTTTATTATGTCAACACATTTAAGGAATAATTTTGACCTTAACTGGAAAGGAAATGAAAATAGGAGAGTTCTATAAGGGGCAAGTAATCCGCTTTTCTCCTTTACGACCTAAGCACCAAAGGTGAAAATTACCCCCTAAATGTGAAGTATTTACTCCTTAAATTAAGTTTAGCTTGTGTTGTCCTGAACTTATCATTTACACAGTTTCATTATATTTGGTAGGCAGCTGTGTTTTAATTAAAACTAAGGTATATTTAATATAGTTCTGCCAAGTGACCACGCCACAAGTTGTCTAATATTTGTAATGTTGTCAGAACATGGAAAGGTTTATGAATGGAAAAGGCCATTATAACTGGTCTCAACATTAACTTGTACATCTCGCCCACCCCTGCTTGTGTTGAATTGTTTAAACACTTTAAGAAAAAAACGACCGCTGTTGCAAAGCTTGTACAAGAGGTGCTAATGATCACTATGTTGGAGGATGGTTTTCACAAATTCCCCAGAAACTAACCTGGCAACAATACCCTTTTAAGGCCGTGTGGGTCCAAAATGAAGAGTTGAATGTCTCACTCTGGCAAGTACACAAGTGAAGAATGCTCATAAGGGTCTGTTTCACGGTGACAATTAATGGAGTGCACTGAACCAGAGCTGATAACTGACCATTGCTTTTGCAGCTGTTTCTATTGCTAGAGAATGGGCGCACTGTGAAAGAGAGCTTTCCCCTCCTCCATCTCTCAATCCCTTTTTCCCACACGTTAACATTCCCTGTCACCTCCAGCACTGTTACTGACCCATGTTGAGCATTAGTAAAGGATGATAAGTTTGCTGCCTTCGTCCCTGTCCTAAGGGGCTGCACATTATCCTATCAAACATCAGTAGCTATTTCTCCAGGATATTTGTCAACCTAAGAGGGCTTTTAAGACAAATGAAATAGACGACAACTTAACCATTGTAATTTGTTTTCAAAGAATTGGATGAAGGTTTTTGGTACTGTAACAGTAATAAATAACCACCTGAGGGTGGGAAAAATGTTAATAAATTAAAAATGACAAGGTCACTTTTTTTCAGTGTACTTATTGTGTATTTTTATAAGGAATGTTTCCATGTCTTCATTGTTTCAATTTTTCTCACATACATTCAGAAGTATGCTTTTGAACAATTCCCCCAATGTGTGTTTTTCCAAGCAACTCCTATTTTTAAACTGTCCGTTAGAGCGATATATTATCAAATAGTACCAACACAGCACCATTTATTAATTGCCTGCAAAATTTGAGATACAAAATTAGAGCTGACACCGTTGCACACATGGAACATTCGCCTCAATAGTATCATAAATTGTAAATTTTGTGAGTCTTGACTGAATTAGGTTTTCCTTCCTGTGGAGTTTGTGCTCTTACAGCATTGTATTTGAGCACAAAATAAATCCTAACTTACTTATTACACTTATTACAATCATTCTCACATGGAATGGCTTTTGCTCCTGTGACACTTGGCCCCAGCATATATTCTGAAAATATTTTGAAGTTTCCATGCTTACCTGCGTCTTGTTTAAATATCGTGGGCTGGATTCTCCGTCCCGCCAGCCCTGTTTCCCAGTGCGACGTGCCCCTGCCGTCAGCGGAATTCTCAGTTCTCGCAGACGGCCAATGGGGTTTCCCATTGTGGCTACCCCAACACCTCTGGGAAACCTGCGGGCGTGGCTGCCCTGCCGGCCAAGTGGAGGATCCCACCTATGGAGAATCCCACAGCCTATATAATTGTCTGACATGCCAATCAGTCTTTTCTGTTCTGATGCTAATGCACATAAAAGTATTGAGGTGGTTGTCTAATGGTTGAGCCATGCCAGGTGTGAATCCGAGCGAGCTGGTTAGATGGCGGAAGAGTCCAAAATCAGGAAGCGCGCCAGACGCCGATTGGTTTCCGATCTAACCTGCCTGCTCCCGTTGGCAAGATCAAGATCCCCCTGGGGCATGGTGAGCAACCAATAATCGCCAGTTAAGACCAATCTCCATCCATTAACATGAAGGACGTATCATCATATGGCCTCTCATGATCTAACAGTCTCACCAGCGAGCGCCATTTAGCACACTTGGTTAAAAATGTGAAGCTAGCGAAATGGCTGCTGTGGTGACCAGAAAGCGGGAAGTCAGCCCGGGGGCTCTGGAGCTGCTGCCCACTGTCTTTGATCTGGTGTTGGAAGTGTCAATCATAGCTATGGGGCGGGATTCTATGTCCCGCTGCACCCATTTTTGGGTGAGGGACACCCTCCCCCCCCCCACCGGCAGCGGGATTCTCCCTTCTGGCAGCCGGCGCATGGGGTTTTCTAGTGTGGGCACCCCAATGCCGTCGGGAAATCCACGGGCCTAAGTGTGCTGACGGCGAAACGGAGGATCCCGCCAATGGAGGATAGAACATAGAACATAGAACAGTACAGCACAGAACAGGCCCTTCGGCCCACAATGTTGTGCCGAGCAATGATCACCCTACTTAAACCCACATAACCCGTATACCTGTAACCCAACAATCCCCCCATTAACCTTACACTATGGGCAATTTAGCCTGGCCAATCCACCTAACCCGCACATCTTTGGACTGTGGGAGGAAACCGGAGCACCCGGAGGAAACCCACGCACACACGGGGAGGACGTGCAGACTCCACACAGACAGTGACCCAGCCGGGAATCGAACCTGGGACCCTGGAGCTGTGAAGCATTGATGCTAACCACCATGCTACCGTGAGATCTAGCCGATGGGCTTTAAAGTACCCAGCTGTGAAACCAAACAATGTTTATAAACATGTAGCTGTGATTGACAACTCCTAGACCACATCAAAGACAGTTAAGTGCTTTCTGAAGAGAAAAAGAGGAAATGTGAGCGCCTAAAGCACTTAATTGGTTAGTTTTACAGCTGGGTATTTCAAAGCCACTCAAGCCTAAAGGGAGATGAGTGAAACAATACAGACAGCTGTATGTGTGTTTGTGTGTGTGTAAGATGTGAGTCACAGTTTGGTGAAAGCAATTTCACAGATATACAAATGAAAGGTTTACAGATCAAAGATCTGAGGGGGTTTAATCCCAGAAGACTTGTATTGCCTTTCCAGAAGTTTACAGGTGCTGTTTTCTCTGCCTGAGCCACCACGTGTATCGCACAGGTGAATTTTAAAGCAGTTTTTTTTCCACTGCCTCTGTTTGGACTGGTCTGTAGCTTCCTGATGCCCCCTCTTATGGAGGCATCCAGGCTCTATCATGAGGGGTCTCTAATTGGGTGCCTCTGGTGGGGGGGTTCTCTAATTTGGGGATTCTCTATAATTGAGGGGTCTCTCTCATGGGGGTCTCTGGTGGGGGGCAGTCACACTCGTGCAGTGGGAGGGGAGTGGGGTGAGGGGAGGGGGAGGTGACCCAGAAAATGGTAGCCCGATAGCAGGAATCCCTCGTAATCCCCACTGTGCATAAATTTGCATGGCTAATGATTGTGATTCGCTTCTAGATTTGTGCTCACGAAATCAGGTGTGATTCAGCTTCGGCAGGAGAAGTCTCTCAAATGGAGAATCCAGGCCTCTGACTCACTTTCCAGGGCTTCAGAACTGTGGAAGGCCTTGATTGCATTTTCCTCCTATTGTTTACAGGTTGTTAAACCCAAGCTCAGTATCATTTCATCATCTCTTCTCTCCTACTTTTTAATTTTAGCTCGGTGACGCCCTGCACATTGGTCCAAGGTCCACTTGCCCAGGTTTCGCAAGTAAATAAACATTTATCTGGATGACATTTGGGTGTATTGGGTATCCAGTTGAAAAGCAGGTTTCCGTGTGGCTTATAAAATAGTGGAGTAAAAAAAGAAAATCTTCCTTTATGTATTGTAAGGATTATTCACAATCTGTCCTCCCAGTAGGGAAGCCACAAGGGTTGCAATACTGTAGCCTTGATTCTCCAACTGTGCTTCCGTCAAGCGTGGCTTCCTGCAGGGTTCGTGGGATTGCTGTCCCACAGTTACTGGTTATGCTCAGTAGGACCGTGCCATGAATAATATCAATAAATTCACAAGAAAGCAAAAAAAAACTCATAAAAACTGAACTAATTACTCTGTCCACAGGACAGACTGACTGCAGGCACTTTATTGGGCTGTTGACAACAAATGACATGAGGATAAATATAAAAATGCAGAGTGGGTAAAATGTGCTGTGTATACCAGGGATATTCCTTGTAATTAAGTGGGATGTGTATGATATGATAATTTATATGACTTGGGTGACAGTGACAACATATTATATCTCATTATTTTGCAGTGCAACATATGACATGAACATATCTTGTGTCACAGGTTTCCATTTGTCTGTATTTTTTTTATTCTGTCTATGTTTCATTTTAGTGGAGTTTGAAAGGACTCATTACTGTTATGCCCTGTGTGTGTGCTGATCTGTAGCTAAGACAGTTAACAACCATAATATCTCACCTTCATGGATACAGTTTGGTTAAGTACTGGATTAAAGAGATTATTGCTATCTGGAATTTGAAACACACATGCCATATCTATGTAGAGAACAATGGGAAATGGGGCTATGAAAAATATATTTTGCCAAGAGCTGTTTGGCCCCTTGACTGGACACCGTGTTGGAGTGGGAAGGAAGAGAAAGTGGAATTTCTGAGTTGGAAACATTATTGTAGGATTTGAGGCATTTAAAAAGTTTTAATTCTAGAAAGTTAAGTACAAAACTGGAAAACAAATCGTACCATGGGGGGGTGGGGGGCGTCAACAGTTATTCTAAAAAAAATTGGTATTGAAGTAAAAGATCGTGATAAGTGGCTAGTTTGAAAATTGCAACTGTAAGCCTGACAGCAGTGTTCTTCAAGCATTTCTGAGTCAGTTTAGATGAAATCTTTGAAATTATTCTAGTTAAATCGCAGCATGTATCCCCGGTAACCATTCTGTGTACTGTCAAACTATTCTATTTACATAGAGGACTTTTTTAATTGCAAGTGCATGAAGAAACTTCAGGAAACAAACTTCAGTGTATCTGACTCACATCGGCAGAAAATCTGCCGGATCAGGTTTCCCCATGGAGATGCCTCATCATGAAGGGATTTCCCCCATGGTCACGGCTGTAAAAGGTCAATTTGTGTTGGCAACATCATCTTGTGTATTTTTAGTGCCGTGACCTGTACCAACACCAGGGAATTGTCATTCTAACTGGGGGAGGGGGTTAGAGAGGTGGGGACAGGTACACATTTTGCACTGCTGGTGATGGCTGGGAGGAGAATCCTAAATCGGAGTCAGATCTTGATGCAAAATACGTTCATAACAAAGCAACCTACGGTCTTTGTGGTGCCAAAAGTCCAGAAAGAACCTTCAAACTTATTCCCAATGACACATAAATGTTAAAAAAGAGGAGGGCTGAGCAGTTACTGTTTTAGCTTTTCTTATTGGCATTATTCCCAGGTAGTTAAAAAAAAACACAATGGTTTATTTAAATATTATTTCAATTTTAATTTAGCCAGGCACAGAGCCAAATGGAAAAATAACAATTTTACACTGCAGCACAACAGCAACCATAAATGCCAGACAAATGGTACTAAGCAGGGGAAAAAAATGTCCTAAAAGTCTAAAGATCAACTTTTCCCAATTTTGTGTGTCTCTCATGCACCAATCAAGTACAATTAAAAAGCTGTAAAATAGTAACAGTTTAGTAAGAGACAATTTTCCACTATCTTGTGTCATGAGAATGTCACTTTAAGAAATGTTTGGCTGCTCATGTTACTGCAGTGATATCAGGGTGTGGGTGGAGCTGAGCTCTGGCTCTGCTTTTTAGTTTCAATTTTAAAAGAAGCTTGGATGTGCCTGTGTTTTTCTGGTTTCGTTTTAGTTTTGGAGCTGAAGCCAGACAAAGCAGGTGTATTGCTGTTGTCTCTGCCATGAAAAGACTATCTCTTGATCATTTGGTGAATTCAGAATTATAAATGTTTTCAGTAGTGAATGTGAACCTGATGTGCTTCTGTTAAAAGGTGTTTCTTTTGTCTTCTGGATGTTGTTTGGGAAGTTATTAAAGATTGCTTAGTGTTGTATTCTTTGGGGATTGTATTTGAATTAAGGGTTGCTAAGATGTTCATTGTATGTTTTAAAAAGGACACCTTGAGTTCATGGAATAAACATTGTTTTGCTTTAAAAATACTTTTCCATTTCTGCTGTACCACTCCTGCAGACTGGGCCGTGTGCTCCCCATACCACAATCTATTAAATGTTGTGGGTCAGGTGAACTCCATGATACACTTCGGGGTTCTCTAAACTCTGGCCTGTAACAAATTGGAGGCTCGTCCAGGATAAAATTCTATCTATTGGATTAGCTTAGTGAACGTATGTGAGGGGTTAGCATATTGTGGTTGCTTTTCAGTTGCGGTATTCCAGTTTAAGTGGGGAGTGTGTTATGGACAGTGGCTCTTTCAGAGGCTCTGACGTTTTTGGGGGTGGAGACGGTCACACGCAGTACCTTACCGACTAAAAGCGGACTGTTAGATTTGGCAAAAACATTGCAGTTAACATTACCTGACAAAATGCAAAAAGGTGACGTAATTATGGCAGTGGCTAAGCATTTAAAGGTGCCTGATATATAGTTTGACTCATTGGAAATGGCAAAAATTCTGTTACAACTTAAACAAATGGAACATGAGAAAGAATTAAAGCAGCTTGAAAACGAAAGAGAGGAAAAAGAAAGAGAGAGAGAAGAAGAAAGAAGAAAATAAAGAATAGCCCTAGCAGAACAAAAAGAAAGAGAAAAGGAGATACAGATCAGGGAAAAAGACAAAGAGAGAGAATTTGAACCTCAGAAAATGGCCATGAAACATGACAGTCAGTTGAAATTGGCAGACGTAAAGGAAAATGTACAGTTTGATGATAGTGATGAGGGCAGTGTCATAGTCGAAGGCTTGGTGGGGATCTATTTAAATATGTCCAAGCATTGCCAAAGTTTGATGAGAAGGAGGTGGAAGCCTTTTTCATTTCATTTGAAAAGGTAGCTAAACAAATGAAATGGCCACAGGACATGTGGGTATTACTGATTCAAACAAAGCTGGTAGGTAGGGCGAATGAAGTGTTTGCATCACAACCGATGAAGGTATCTGGGATGTTTGAGGAGGTGAAAAAATCCATCTTAGGTGCATACGAACTAGTGCCTGAAGCCTACAGACAAAGGTTCAGGAATTTAAGGAAATAATTTGGTCAAACATACATGGAGTTTGAAAGGATCAAACAGAGTAATTTTGATAGGTGGATAAGGGCTTTGAAAATAGACAAAACGTATGAAGCTCTCAGAGAAATTATACTTTTGGTGGAGTTTAAAAATTCAATTCCTGATTTAGTGAGAACTCATGTAGAAGAGCAGAGGGTTAAAACTGCAAGGTTAGCAGCAGCAATGGCAGATGATTATGAATTAGTTCATAAATCAAAGCTTGGTTTCCGACATCAGTTTCAGCCTGTGAGGGATAGCAACTGGGGAAAAGAGAAATACTCAAGTGGAAAAGGTAAAGGTGATCTGATGGGAGATAATAAGGAGAGTGTACCTCAGACTAAAAAGGAAATCCAGAACGGTGGAAAAGAAATGAAAAATAGCAAATGTTTTCACTGTAATAAACTAGGCCATGTAAAGTCAGTGTTGGTGGTTGAAGAAAATCACTGGGAAGGCTGATGTGGTAAAACAGGATAGGACAGTGGGGTTTGTTAAAGTGGTAAAGGAAAGCCCAAGTGAAGTGAAGGAGGTGCAAAAGATTGTACAACCTGATCAAGAGGTGATTGATAAGAAGGTGCCAAATGCCTTTAAGGAATTTACTTGTGTTGGTAAAGTTTACTCATGTGTATCAGGAGGAGCAGGTAAAGAAGTCACAATTTTAAGAGATACGGGAGCTAGTGAATCTTTAATGGTAAGAGATGAGGAGTTATGTAGTTTGGGAAGAATGTTGCCAGAAAAGGTGGTAATATGTGGAATTCAGGGTGCGAGGAATCATAGAATCTTAGAATTTACAGTGCAGAAGGAGGCCATTCTGCCCATCGAGTCTGCACCGGCTCTTGGAATGAGCACTCTACCCAAGGTCAACACTTCCACCCTATCCCCATAACCCAGCAACCCAGTAACCCCACCCAACACTAAGGGCAATTTTGGACACTAAGGGCAATTTATCATGGCCAATCCACCTAACCTGCACATCTTTGTGACTGTGGGAGGAAACCAGAGCACCCGGAGGAAACCCACGCACACACGGGGAGGATGTGCAGACTCCACACAGACAGTGACCCAAGTCAGAATCGAACCTGGGACCCTGGGGCTGTGAAGCGATTGTGCTATCCACAATGCTACCGTGCTGCCCATATGAGTAGCGTTCCATTATATAAGGTAAGGTTGGAAAGTCCAGTGAAGAGTGGTGAAGTGGTAGTAGGAGTAATAGAGGAACTATCTTGTCCAGGAATACAGTATATCTTGGGTAATGATATAGCTGGATTTCAGGTGGGAGTGATGCCTACTGTGGTTGATAAGCCAGTGAAAAATCAGACAACTGAAGTGTTGAAGGACGAATATCCTGGGATTTTTCCTGATTGTGTAGTAACAAGGTCGCAAAGTCACAGGTTAAGATAAGAGGAGAAATCAAAGAATGAAGATGACGTTGAAGTGCAATTATCAGAAACGATTTTTGATCAGATGATTAAAAAAGAAGAAGAACAGGTGGAGAATGAGGCGGATATTTTGAATTCAGGAAAACTAGTGGAGTTACAACATAAAGACGTAGAAATAAAATGGATGTATTAGAAAGCATATACGGAAGAGGAATCTGAGTGTATACCAGAGTGTTATTACCATAAAAGTGATGTCTTGATGAGAAAATGGAGACCTTTACATATGCAGCTGGATGAAAAGTGGGCAGAAGTTCATCAAGTAGTATTGCCGGTAGGGTATAGTAAAGAGGTGTTGCGAGTTGCACATGAGGTACCAGTGGGAGGTCATTAGGGAATAAGGAAAACTCAAGCTAAAATACAAAAACATTTTTATTGGCCTGGACTACATAAAGATGTAGTTAAATTTTGTCAATCATGCCACACATGTCAAGTGATAGGGAAACCTCAAGCGATGTTAAAACCAGCACTCTTAATACCCATTCCAGCATTTGAGGAACCTTTTACAAGGGTCCTAATTGATTGCGTAGGACCGCTTCCTAAAATGAAAAGTGCTAATCAATATCTTTTGACTATAATGGATGTGTCTAATCGGTTTTCAGAGGCCATTCCAGTACGTAATATTACAGCTAAAAAGATTGTGGAGGAGATACTTAAATTCTTTACGAGATATGGACTACCCACAGAAATACAGTCGGATCAAGGATCAAATTTTACCTCAAGGTTATTCAAAGAAATTATGGATAGCTTAGGAATAAAACAATTTAAATCAACTGCATACCATCCAGAATCACAGGGAGCATTAGAAAGGTGGCATCAAACATTAAAGACAATGTTGAGGGCCTATTATCAAGACTATCCAGAGGATTGGGATAAAGGAATTCCATTCGTACTGTTTGCAATTAGGGATGCACCTAATGAGTTAACCAAATTCAGTCCTTTTGAACTAATTTGTGGTCACGAGGTAAGAGGACCACTTTAATTGATTGAGGAAAAATTTGTGACTGAGAAATCGGAAATTACATTATTGGATTACGTGTCAAATTTTAGGGAACAAATAAATAGAGCAGGTGAATTGGCTAGACAACATTTAAAAGTTTCACAAAATGTGATGGAACGGGTAGCGGACAAGAAATCCAAAGTTCTTAGTTTTGACATTGGAGATAAAGTTTTAGTGTTGTTACCAGTGGTAGGTGAACCTTTAAAAGCTAGATTTTGTGGACCTTATCAGATTGAAAGGAAACAAGTGAGATGAATTATGTGGTAAAAATGCCAGATAGAAGGAAAATTCACCGAGTGTGTCATGTGAATATGTTTAAAAGGTACTTTGAAAGTGGAGAGAAAAAGGAGGAGGTTTTAATGATTCCACCTCAAAGTGATGAACCAAATCCAGATGACTGTGAATTTGACATACCTCAAATTAAATTGGAAAATGAGGATGTTCCTAAAAATTGGGATAAATTGTTGAGTAACCTTCCAGAGGAAAAATGGACTGACCTGAAAGAGTTATTGATATATTGAAGTTTATAGAGATAATTAGGAAGTACTAAAATGGCTATACATGATGTATATGTGGGAAATGCTGTTCCAATCAAACAACATCCATACAGACTTAACCCTTTAAAATGGCACAGATTAACAAAGAGATTGAGAGTATGCTTAAAAATGGCATAATTGAAGTGGGATGCAGCAATGGAGCTCACCCATAGTGATGGTACCTAAATGAGACGGTATCCAATGGCTGTGTGTGGACTATAGAAAGGTTAATGCAGTTACAAGAACGGACTCTTATCCTATTCCACGTTTAGAGGATTGCATTGAGAAAGTGGGAGAATCAGCTTTTATTTCCAAACTGGATTTACTTAAAGGTTACTGGCAGGTACCTTTATCCGAAAAGGCGAAGGAGATTTCAGCTTTTGTGACTGCAGATGGTATATACCAATTCAAAGTTATGCAATTTGGTATGAAAAACACCCCAGCCACATTTCAACGGTTAACTAATAAAGTTGTTTCAGGATTACCCAATTGTGCGGTATACATCGACGATCTGGTAATTTTCAGCCAGACATGGAAAGAACATTTAAACATCTGATGGAGTTATTCGATCGATTTTAGGAGGCAGGTTTGGTGATAAACCTAACCAAAAGTGAATTTGGAAAAGCCCAAGTCACTTTCCTTGGCCATACAATCGGACAGGGTCGAATGGTGACACGGGATGTGAAATCAACAGTTGTTGAGGAGTTTCTGCTACCCTCAAGACGAAGGGAAATAATGCGATTTCTTGGCATGAGTGGATTTGATCAAACATTTGTGCAAAAGCTTTGTAGCGTGATTGCTCCACTGATGGACTTGCTGAAGAAACGTCGAAAATTTCAATGGACAGCGGAGTTTCAAAAGGCATTTGACTGCCTGAAAACTGTGATAATCAATGCTTATTTATGTGTTGGAGAACTGGAAGGGACACTGTGATCAGATTGAACTAGAGTATCTGACTTTCAAGAGAAATGCTGAGGGGTAGAGAAATGGACGGATCGTGCATGGACCTTCTTGTCCAAAGAGACTGTCAATCGAGAAGGATTCCAGTTGGAGGAAGAAGGACAAAAAAAAAGGACTATATTATTATACCTGTTCGCATGTGTTGTTTTTTTGAAACGATAAAGTATATTTACTGTGTTCATTTCTTAAAGAAAAGGTGAAAATTGAAACCATCCTGCAGTTGATGGTTTATTTATTTTCTTGGGGGGAGGTGTCATGAGAATGTCACTTTACGAATTGTTTGGCTGCTCATGTTACTGCAGTGATGTCAGAGTGTGGGTGGAGCTGAGTTCTGGCTCTGCTTTTTAGTTTCACTTTGAGAAAAGCTTGGGTGTGTCTGTGTTTTTTTGGTTTTGTTTTAGTGTTGGAGCTGAAGCCAGACAAAGCAGGTGTACTGTTGTTCTCTCTGCTATGAAAAGAGTATCTCTTGATCATTTGGTGAATTCAGAATTATAAATGTTTTCAGTAGTGAATGTAAACCTGATGTGCTTCTTTTAAAAGGCGTTTCTTTTGTCTTCTGGATGTTGTTTGTGAAGTTATTAAGGATTACTTAGTGTTGTATTCTTTGGGGGTTGTATTTGAATTAATGGTTGCAAAGATGTTCACCGTATGTTTTAAAAAGGTAAACTTGAGTTCATAGAATAAACAATGTTTTGCTTTAAAAAGTACTTTTCCATTTCTGCTGTACCACACCCGTAGAGTAGGCTGTGTGCTCCCCATACCACAATCTATTAAAAGTTGTGGGTCAGGTGAACTCTATGATACACTTTGGGGTTCTCTAAACCCTGGCCCATAACACTTGTTTTATGTCATTGATAAAGGGAAAGGAACTGACCTATTACCAGTTCATTAGCTTGCTTGAGCAAATAGTCTGTTAACCACAAAATAAAACACACACAAGGGAATTGTTTGACGTGACACCATCCTCTTAGCAACAAAGAATAACTTATACCAGAATAACACCACTTTCCACCAGAATATCATAATAAAAGCAAAATACTGCACATGCTGGAAATCTGTAATGAAAACATAAAGTGCTGGAAATACTGAGCAGGTCTGGCAGCATCTGTAGAGAGAGAAAAACAGAGAGTTGAATTTTACAGGGGATATGCCTCACACCCTCGGGGGAAATGTCGGCACTGAATCAACCAATGTTAAACAAGGCTGCCCCACACCAACAGCACGTTCTGGGTGGCATTAAGGAGATGAAGATGGGACTGCTGCCTCTCAGTAAGAGGACGTCCAAACCTCGAGAGCAGCCAGCCAATCTGTTGACCTAGCAGCTCTAACAGTCCCAGCAGCACCAGGCCTCAGTAGTGGGCACTGATGGGACTGCAAGCAGGCCTCGAGATGAAGAAAACATTGCCATGACAACTGTGTTATGGCATGAGCAGCGTAATATTTGGGTCAGTTGGCTTGTTAACAAGCTCAATTGCCCATTATTATTTTTTAAATGGCGGGCAGGCTGCTGATTTTGGCGCCTGCTTGCCCACTGTTTTATGAGAACAAGTCAGGTGTGGGCAGGAAGGATGTGGACTAGCTACCCTTCTTACCTGGCCCCATGACCCTGTTGAAAAAATGGCTGGTGGGGTGCACATAGAATCGAGCCCAGAGTTAACTCAAATATGAATCTTCTGCAGAAGAGTTCTTAAGAGGTTCTGAAGAAGACCCATGTTCGACTCGAAATGTTAACACAGTTTCTCTCTCCACAGATGTTGAGTATTTCCAGCACTTTCTGTTTTCGATTTTATATTTGGTCAATTTTTTCTTTCTCTCTCTATAGGATTGAGAGGTGAATGTGAGTGTTGTTTCAAATCCCTCTCCTCCCCCACCATAGCAACCAACTCAATGCAATCTCTTATTTATGGCCCTGCCACCCTCTGCTGCCTTGTGCAAATCATCCTTTACATTGTTAAGCTCAGGAAGTGAATGTTTCCCAACAAACCATTGAGGTATCACAGCAAACCCAATTCAACCCCACTCAATTAACATGCACACATACAAACATTGCTTCATTACACTTTGAATAGTGATCAGGAGTGGAAGTCTTCATTGATTTATTTATCTTTCCTTGAGGTGCTGAGGTCAATTTTAGCATCCGTAACAATATTCTGGCTAAAATCAGCTAACACTACCCAGAGATTAAACTCAGTACCTCTTTAACTGTCCTGCTCAATTTCCCATTGGGGTCTCTACACAGCTTGAATCCAATGTATTAATCGGTGAGAATTATTGGTTTGGTTTATTTTGAAGAATTAAGTTCCTGCCACTAGGCCATATGGAAGCAGGACATTACAGAAATAACTTGTCTCCTTCAAGTAGAGTGGTCCCATTTTCTAATGCCTATCTGGACTGGCTCCATTAGAAAGATCCTGGGTAGGTACTGTGCTGTATGTGGGGAGTGTCAGATATGAAAATGGAGAACAAGTTTTTTTTTAGGAGATATAATAGAGACGAGGGTTTCTTCTCCCACGAGGACTAGAAAGGAGGGAAGTGAGACCAATGTCTTTCAAGCACCTCCTGGTGGCTGCCTTTGGATGCCAGGAAACAGATTAGCCAAGAGCGCTCTTATCTGGGGAATACTGCATGTTATGAAAAAAACTGAATCTTTGTTTTGAAATAGAGCAGAAAATAACTGAAAATGGAAGCAGGGAAATCATTCTTTTTTTAAATGCTTCTGCAGTCCTCAAGGGCACCAAACACAGTTTGTGTTTGAGATGTAAGTAAAAGTGCCCACTGTCTCCGGGAGCTAAAACAGCTTCATCGCTTCATATCAGAGAATTGTGGAGATGTAATTTTTTTGTGCTGGAATGTTTGATGGTTTCCGACACTGTCTGTGGAAAGGCCTCCTGGATCGCTGGAAGTGCTGCGTGACATGATAAATACTTTGCCAAGAAAGGTCGAGCAAGGCGATGATAATTCACACCCTAAGGGGGTTGGAGTAAATCTTATGTAATCAAAAGCAGTAAACAGAGGGCAAAGGAACAAACACCACACTGGCGGAAAAATAAAAAGCCCTCATTAACCCTCTGAGCACTAGTGCTAGCCTGACACAGTGGCCACTATGACACTAATTGGTTATTGACTGAATACGTAGCAGCAAAGGGGGAAGGTGATAGCAAAAATCAAAGTTAAGGTAGCAGTTTTTCAACGCAGAGTGCTTCAACATTTACTTCCCTTCTTTTTTTTTTGCTTCATCAGTGGGCGACAAAGATTAAAGATTGAATTTTGACTCATTTTCCCATTGCAGAAAAAAAATTAAGAATGGAAACATGCACAGAACTTTGAAGGCATGAGGTTTTTTTCCTTCGTTATGTAAACGGGTCGGAAATCAGCAGCTATTCTGATTTGTGACAATTTGCTCCTGATTGCAATGTTTACGTACCAGCTGCAGCAGTGTGACAGAGCACTTTTGAATTGTATTTGATGCCAAGCTCTTGAAAGAACTCGGAGCAATGGTATGTTGTACTGTGAGACAGAGGCCTCATTTTACACTGAAGGAGCTTTGAACATTTCAAAACAAGTTGAGTCCACAGAACTGACGTAATTCCAGAGCGACTGGAAATTAGGCTGGGACCAGATATTGTAACTCCCAGTTTTATTTTGGGAGATTGAGTTTCGTCAGGTGTGGCTCAGTTGAAAACACTCCTGTATCTGAGTCAAAAAAATGGGGGTTAAACCTTGATTAGAGAGACTGGAGCACAAAGTCTAGACTCTCATTCCGAGTGCAGTACTGATGAAGCGCTGCATTCTCAGTGGTGCCAGATACAGATGTGACTTTAAACCAAGGACACACAGCTCTATCATGTGGCCATAAAATGTCCCATGGTACATTTGTGCAAAAGAGCAGGGGAGTTCTCCAAGTCTCCTAACCAATATTTATCTCCCAATCAACACCTAAAACAATTATCTGTTCATTTATTTAATTGCTTTTTGTGGGACCTTGCTGTGCACAAATTGATAACCGCATTTCCGACATTACAGCAGTGACTACACTTCAAAAGTATGTCAATGGCTGGGAAGCACTTGAAAACATCTTGATGTTGCGACAGTTACGATTTCAATATAATTTTTTATTTTTGTCGTTCACGCATCCCCAGGTCTCAGAGGAATCCTGGCATCCTGCAGGGCAGCATGGCGGCACAGTGGTTAGCACTGCTGCCTCAAAGTACCAGGGACCCAGGTTCGATTCCAACCTTAGATGACTGTCTGTGCGGAGTCTGCACTTTCTCCCCATGTCTACATGGGTTTCCTCCGGGTCCGCCTGTTTCGTCCCACAGTCCAAAGTGCAGGTTAGGTGGATTGGCCATGCTAAAATTGACCTGTAGGTTATGTGGGATTACGGGGTTAGGGTGGGGCGCAGACCCAATAGGCCGAATGGCCTCCTTCTGCACTGTAGGGGTTTTGGTTCTATATCATCGATAGCAGCACATCATATACAAACGGAAGTATCGGTCTGCCAAATTATATCAGTGAGTCCCTCCCAGTCAATCAGACTGGCAGCATGGCCTAAATACCCAAGTAAAAAGTGACAAGTTTTGTTTTATAATTCTTAATTACAAAGGGAGCTGTTGGAATAATTTCCACGTTCTTTTTAGTCAGATCTGGCAGCCATCCTGGAATAGTAGGTGACAGCCTGAATGCTGGGCTGCAAGGCAAAGGCTAATGTGCCCAATACCACCTCTAATCCACTGAATTTGTGTGACGTAAACAGCGAGGATCCCAGACGCTACTGCTGGGAAATGCCACACCAGTGTTAACCACATTATTCATCATATTTTCATACAAAAGATGTGGGCAAGTGACGATTGGCCAGTTTACTCAGCTAACTCATTGGTCGACAGAAACCTAGAGTTCCATCAACTGCCCCTTGAATGATTCCAGAGTATTTTTTTCCCCTCCATTATACTATCCAGAAGACCATTCCTGTGTTGCATCTGCCATCACAGGAAAGGGTTAAGAGGTGGGCAGACAAGTTGTTCCTCAGAAGCACGGTGGCATATTGATCATCACAATATGGCCTTATGAGCAGCTTGTATTGGGAACTCTGGCAGTGGCCTGTACGTGGAAATTACAAAAAAATAAGAAATAGCATTTTAGAAAATAGAAAGCAAACAAGGGAATGGATGGAAGTCAATATTGTGAGAGAAATATCAGAGTCTGGTAGTTATTTTTTAGTTGCATTTTGGCAAATTCTTATGGCATTTTTCTGGAAGTTAAATATTTCAATCAACATGGTGGCTTGAGAACAAGCAGGGAGTGCAATCTCTCAAAATACTGGTAATTCCACAGAATTCAAGAGTTAAAAAAAACTTAATATTTAGGAACCAGAAAAAGATTATTATGAACATACTCACATGGTAGTACTTGGACTAGGTACTGTCAGTCTCGCATTAGAATGACATGCGAGCTACCAAAGGACCTGTATACGTTTCCAACACAGGCACACAAAAAATAATGTAATCAGTCCAACAGACATAGAGGCATTAAATCTATTATTTATGAATTAAAGGAAGCTGACACAGCTCTAAAATCTCTCATAAAATGGTATTAATTATAGGTTATTGCAGTTTATGGGGCTTTAGGACCAGGTGTGAAGACAAAGGGGATGAGTGAGAGGCATTTTTGACAAGTGCTTAAATCTATCCTGCAGTTCACAAAAAAGTGTACTGTATCTTTAAAATATGTGAACGAACATTGCAGCAAATCTTTGAAAAGGGAACGGTCAGTGGAAATGAAAACTTACATTTACAGATAGCTTTTCACATTACTGTCGACTGATTCTTATTTTTAAAATCAGGTTTTACGTTTAGGGAACTAATGGATACTTTGGTTAAAATCTTTTGCGTTCAGTTGAAACAAAGGCTGCTGACTTAAAGCTATGAATCGTTATACTTCATTGCACACAGATATCTTCAACATCATTTTTCCATCAAAAAGAGTAAGCAGTTAAAATAATGATGGTGCAGATTCTAAAGGGAAATGGGGATCAAGTGAATGATACATTTTCTTAAACTAATATTCCCTTAAAATGTAAAATAAATTCCTCGCTTGTTACATATTTTATTATTTTTGAAAGAATCCAAAATGCCACAGTAGTTTTCAAATGAACCTGCAACAGTTATTGTATTCATTGGGCTTTGCAAGTATGTCTGTTAAATCTGGCTCTGAGGACACATATGCAGCAAGCCTCATCAGCCATTGTCACGGTTACCCCAGGGTACATCTTCAGCTCAGAAGCCAGCTACACTTCCTGAATCCCAAAGTACCAGCTACCCATCACCTCTTCCCCGCACGCAGCGCCAGGGACCCTGCCGAGAAATCAGCATGCAGCCTGCAAAAGCAGTCTTTCGCCTGGAATAAAAATTAATATTACTTGTCATTTTTCATGTCTGAGCTCTTTTCATGCTTTATCCTCTGGTAATGAGGGCTAAATTACAAATATTAGCAGATTTTCATGGCTAGCACAGAAAGAGCTGTTACCAGAATAAATGTTTGCCTTGCTTCTGTAGGATGCAAGGTTTGCTAATGTAGGTTTGCTAATTATTTTCTAAATAGGCAATAATCTACATCCCCCCAGTGTTGGGTAGCAATTGGCCACGTACCTGCTACTTCCCTTATTTACATGTTTTACAACTTTATCAACTACACTAATTACACTCTGAGCACTGTTTAAAATTTTCTGTTAATAGAGATACAATGATGCACCAGAGGATGTGTATTTATGCTGTAATTACGCCTCTGTTCCTGCGATGCGGTCTCCAATTAGCCGTCGACAGTGGCACAAGCAGCTGCCTGATATTCTAAAGCAGTGAAACATCTGTACGGCGGATGATATGCTCGCATGAATTTTTGAGCCTGGAAATTTACACCCAGGGGAGCAGAGACAAACAGGAGCCTGTCATGTGCGGGGACGATTAGGAATCCTCACCATGGCAACCTGGGAGCAGCCAAGGCATGGAACGAGGGGACACATGCCCAGCTTTGGGAATGTATATTATATATAGTTAGCGAGCTCTAGCTTTTAAAAGAAATACATTATTCGAGGAAAGAAGAAAATTTAAAGGATGCCTTTGGAAGAGGTAAATCAAGGATTCTGGTTGATCTTTATTGAATTCCAAGACAGAATCAATTTTTTTTAGCAAATCACCATTTGTTTCCATTGGATTAATTATCCTTTAGAATACATATAAAAATGTGCTTCCACTGTTGTCATTTGAATTAAACAAGGAATAAGGAAAAACAGAGCATAAGGGATGGTTATCTGCACATTGTACTGGGAAAGAAATATATCTAAAAGAGTACTTCTGTAAAGTTGTAGTGACTGCTCAGCAAACTGTGTTGGAAATGCAAGCATTAAAATAAAATGCAATTTATGTTATTCCCTTTTTTAAACTGCTATCTCCTTATAAATGTCAAGTTATTTAAAGTAAATGTAATCATTGGTGACAGCAGTGGCTCTGTTATAACAAAAGGAATGAGCTCCATCTAAGACACTTTATACTGCAGGATTTAAGTACACATTTCCGTTTAAATGACATTCCAAGATAAACTAAAACAGGCTTTTTCCCTTCTTCCATATACAAAACGAGGTCGGCACTCGATGCTATTGTCTCGGGTTCGTAAATGCAGGAAAAAGCAGGTGTAGTTTGGAAATGCTTTCTGGTGAAAATATTTAACAAAATACCCAACCTGTCTCTTTGAAAAGTAGAACGCAACCTGCGCACAATGAAAATAACTGTTGAAATGTGTCAGCTGTGAAATTAAAGGAAACACGATGAAAATGAAATAACAGCCTTTGGGCCTTGTACAAGGTCCATTAAGCCTGTGACTTCTGAGGACAATAATTATCTTTGGACCACAGTCAGCAAGAGGCTGCAGCCGCAGCTGTGATATCGCTAAAAGCAGTTTATTATATTTCCTGCACAACCAAACTTGAAAAAAAAACAAATTATGAGAGCACTCATGCTAACCTCGTCAGAGGTACCTGCATCATTTCTTTGCCTCTTTTAAAAAAAAAGAAATTTGAGCACGGACGACTGAACCGAGGGGGGTTAAGCTCTGAACATTGTCTGCCCACACGTCGATGTTAAACAAAAGGTTCATGGGGCACAATCAAAGGAGCAGCAGCCAAACTGCTGAGCCTCTTAAAACCTCCTGACTGCCTAGTTTGAACAAAAGAAGAAGCAGTTTTAAAGTTACTCTGTCGAATTCTCACCTAATTCTGGTTGATCACCGCAGCTAGTCTAGAGTGTTCTGGTGGGCTGAAGTACACAAATTTTCCTACTGATATCCTTCCTAAGGATTGTGTGTGTAAAACTGGCACCAGCATGCTCTGGAATAGATTGTTACAGGCCAATGAAAATGATTATGACACTTGGATGTTATTGAAGTGAGTTGCCAGTTTTTTAAAAAGCACACACTCTACCTCTGATTTAGAAGTTGTAACAATTACACCCATCGTATTCATGTTAGAGACTTTAATCTAAGTTTTAGCTTGGCAGAGGTCCGTCCCATTTTACCCCAGTATAGAAATATTGCAAAAACCCAGTGTCAAAGCCGTGGGACCAGTAATGGGTTCTCAAACCAGAATCAATCCGATTGGAACCTTTTCCTGTCTAACACCAAAATAAATAATGATCTTTTCAGTCCTGCTGTTGCCAGGAAACCATGCATTTGCGTTATGACGTGTATGCACCTCATAATTTAAATTCATTCTCTAGGCATGGCTGCAGCCTAGATGACACTTTGTTCATTATCTAAGCTATTCTGCTCGGAGTGGGTCGTTGCAAAGGCGACAGTCTAGATTATAGTCCACATTACAGAGATGTTTGGAACAAATGGCATCAGGAGTGCTCCAGTAACCGTGTTTGCGTGGGTTTCGCCCCCACAACCCAAAGATGTGCAGGGTAGGTGGTTTGGCCACACTAAATTGCCCCTTAATTGGAAAAGAAAATGAATTGGGCACTCTAAATTTATAAAAAAAGAAAAAAAAAAGGAGTGCTCCAGTAAGACTTTGATGTGGATCTGATCATAATATAACATCTCCTTCATACACATCAAAGGTTTAAGAGTAAATACTTTAATATGTTCTGAGTGTCCAATCAAAATACGAAACCTCCTGGATCACTTGCTCTCACCATTAATACACTTTGGGATAAACATATTTGCTTCTCCCTGACTCCTTCACTGGTTTAGAATTTGGATCTATATTTTGAATACTACCTTATTGCTTTGTGCTACTGAAATGACGTGACTCCCGTGGTGGATTCCCCGGCAGTGCGGCCAGTGCTCAAGACAAATAGCCATTGGCTTTGGTGGACTGAAAGGTCCCGCAAGTGGCCAATGGCCAGCTGCCTCCCTGGGGGGTGGTGGAAAATCCCAGCTTTAGAATTTGGTCCTCAACGTGAATATCTGCACTAGAACTTAATGGCTGCAATACAGCCAGGGGGTAGATTCATTTTCACTTGGGTTGTATTCACATGCTATGCCATAATATGGGAGAGTAATGTATCAAAAGGCTAAACTGCGCTTTAATCAACCTGAGATCCCCCATTCAACCACAACATATAGACTGGGATTTTACCCATCAGTTCGCGTCGGGCTGGTTCGCCGACGGAATCGGAAAATGGTGCCAGAACTACCAAGTCATGTTTTACATCGGCGTAAACACGTGATGTGATTGTCCCCTTTTCCTATCAGTGAGGGTGTGTGCTTCCTGGCTTTGAACATTGGAAAGATCATTAAAATCAATTAACATTTGATTATCAGGCCTCTACACTGGAACCGTTCCTAATACACAGTTCCTATACACAGTTCCTATACCGTTCCTATACACAGGCAACACGGTAGCATGGTGGTTAGCATAAATGCTTCACAGCTCCAGGGTCCCAGGTTCGATTCCCGGCTGGGTCACTGTCTGTGCGGAGTCTGCACGTCCTCCCCGTGTGTGCGTGGGTTTCCTCCGGGTGCTCCGGTTTCCTCCCACAGTCCAAAGATGTGCGGGTTAGGTGGATTGGCTATGCTAAATTGCCCGTAGTGTCCTAAAAAGTAAAAGGGGGTTGTTGGGTTACGGGTATAGGGTGGATACGTGGGTTTGAGTAGGGTGATCATTGTTCGGCACAACATTGAGGGCCGAAGGGGCTGTACTGTTCTATGTTTTCCCCACCTCCAGAAATCCATGCATAGGGGTGGCAAGAGATACGCAGCTGGGGGGTCGGAGAATCCCACCCCACATTGCAAGAAATTTTATGTATAAGCCTTGAACCGAAACAGTAAAGAGTGTAAGCAAAACATTTTGAAATTCGGGAGAAAATTGTGGCATGACGAAGTGGCATCATTGAGCTCTGATTTACTTGCATTGGACTGGCCTGGTTACATGCACTGTCATGCACACTAATTCTTCACTTTCTGCCCCGCTCCCATATAGTGTTAAACTACAGATGAATTGTATGTGTCTGTGCTTCTAGCTTTGAGTCTGTCAGGTTTGCATGCCCCAGAATTTCAGCATGTACCTCCCAGAACTTTATTTCAAAAGATTCTGGACCAGGTCTAATTCGCAACTGGCGCTTCCAGCAGGTGAGGCTGTGCAGCAGAAGGCACAAAGTCCGACAAATCCCCATGGGGTTTACAATTAACAGGGAACGTTACACTAAGGTCATCAAGGTAACAGTAGAAAAACAAATTCATGAAGTCAGTTATAAAATCACTGTTCAGGAACTAGTAAAAAGAGTGATCAAATATGAGATTGTTTTCTGAGCCGCATGGAGTAATTTGGCATTGGACCAACAGGTTATTATACGATCTTTATGAGAGTAACAATGTATAAATTTACAACACCAAAGAAAAAACATTTAAAAAACAATCCGTAGGGCCAGTGAATAAGTGAATTGTGCAGTTTGGGTTAAGCACCATAGACTTACAGGGTCCTTGGGACAATCCACCATCTCTGTGTTCAGTTAGTTGATCTCTTTTGAGGGGCCAATAAAATAATGCTAATTGCCTCTAGATTAGGAAGATGGCGTCAACTAGGTTTACCCACTTTGTTTCATCACAGATAAGGTCATCGATCACCACTTCCTCAATTCCTACTCATCTCCAATCTCCTTCCAACATCACGTCCTTCTGCGTGCACCCCTGGAAAACCTCGTGCAATTATATTTTTAAATTCCCGACTGACCAGCCTGTGGCCCTCCATTTCCCACAATACCTCTGCAGCTGCCAAACTGCTCAGTCACACTCTCACTTTGGTGCTCTTATTCCCAATGAAAACCTCATTATTTTTCAAATTGGTTCTTCCTTCTGGTATGGCTATGTCAGCTCACTATGTCCAAGGGTCGCAGACTTGAACATTTAAGGTGGACAACTGTTCTCGCCACTCGTTGCCACATCTGATTGGAACACATAATCATCATTGGGTCTTGTTCTCCTCAGCCAGAAATGCTCACTATTCCATCATCACCCTGAAGTTCAAACGACAACCCCAGCTTCTATTTCCCACTACAGATGATCATCTTAAACCCCTCATACTAGCTACCTCCAGCCTCTACTCCAACAAGTGCAAGGTGTTCTTGAATTCTTTGGCACTAAGATTGAGGACAGCCTCTGCTACTTCCTTCCATTCCCCTCCCCCATCAAACCAAACTTTTCTGAAGGATTTCCACCTGCCTTAGCCTCAAATTCACAACCTTTTCTCTCACTTCTCCCCTCGGGTGTCTCTAAGCTCAGCATGTCCAGTAAGACCCACCTTCTGTTCTCTCAACGCTACTTCCATCACACTGGTAACCACCCAACTTCCTTTCTCGGCCTCAGTGCTAGCTGATCTTAATGATTCCCACTCCTCATATTCAGTCACCCTCCCTTTCAATTCTACCACCATCATCCCCTCCTCAAAATCCACGGAGCAGCATGGTGCACAGTGGTTAGCACTGTTCCTTCACAGCACCAGTGTCCTAGGTTCGATTTCCGGCTTGGATCACTATCTGTTGAGTCTGCACATTCTCCCTGTGTCTGTGTGGGTTTCCTCCGGGAGCTCGGGTTTCTTCCCACGAGTCCCGAAAGAAGTGTTGGTAGGTGAATTGGACCTTCTGAATTCTCCATCTGTGTACCCGAACAGACGCTGGAGTGTGACGACTAGGGAATTTTCACTGTAACTTCATTGCAGTGTCAATGTAAGCTACTTGTGACAATAATAAAATTATTATTATTAAATTCCATGCCTCAATATTCAAATTCTCATCATTGTTTTCAAATTCCTCCATCGCTTGTCCCTTCCTAAATCTGCCACCACCTCCGTCCCTATAACCCTCCAAGATTTCTGTGCACCCTCTATTTGAATCACACCACCATTTGTGACCATGCCTTTGGCTGTCTATAGGTCCTAAGTTCTAGAATTTTCTCCTGAAACCTCTCGGCCTCTCGACCTCTCTCCTTTAAAACTCTCCTTAATATCTACCCTCTTGACCAAGCATTTGGTCACCAGTCTTATGTGGCTTAATGTAAAACTTTGTTTGCTATCACTCTTAGAAACACCTTGGAACATTTTACTGTATTATTGTCACCACATGAATGAAAATTATTGTTTTAGGTGTTATATAAATGCAAGTCGGTGTTACAATTGTCCCAAGCACAATCTATAGACAAAGACAGTCCGTCGGCTGATTCTGGAATTGGGAAACACGATTGGGCAGAGAATCGATTCCGAAATCGCAGAGGGACGCTGATTCCACGCCAAATCGCAATTCTCTGTCACCTTGATAGCAACGCAATGCAGTCAGGAATGCCGTAAAGTAAACACCGTTAGCATATTATTAGGGGGCCCGATCCGGTATTCTCCGGGAGCTCCACGATTCTCCACCTCCAATGGGCTGTCATGAAGGCTCTATTTCCCCAGTTGGCACACTACAACCATTTCAATGTGGACCGAGCTCATCAGTATGCCCTGGCACTGGGGTTCACCGCCATTGCCTCTATGCCCTGGGTCCAGGGGGTGGTTAACAGGATGCATGTTGCTCTACAAGCACCTGCAGATGTGAGGCCGCTCTACAAAAACTGAAAGGGGTTCCACTCGATGAATGTGCAGCTGGTGTGTGACCATCAGCTGCGCATCATTCATGTCTGCGCCCGATACCGGGACGGTGTGCACGATGCCTTCATCCTGGCACAATCAGATTCCCGGCCTCTTCGAGGTGTCCCCTCCCCCTCCCCCCACTGTCTGGGGTGTTGGCTCCTGAGTGAAAGGGGTTATCCAGCGGAGACGGCCTGTCAATGGGTAGAAGCAGGATTTTCTGTTCCCATTCCGATCAACTGGGTTTCCCGTTGTTAACACTCTCCACCGTGGATTGCTACTGACGGGACCGGAAGATCCCGCCGAGGGGAACAGCCAGAAAATTGCAGCCTTAAAAGCTTTGAGATCGATTTTGAAGAGATTTGCAGAAGAACTAAGTTTGGGATAAGTGAATTTTGTCAACATTCTTATTGCCCTTATTACCCAGTGCTGAGACATTCCATGAATAATTTCTTTTTTTAAAAAACAGCTGAAGCAGGGCCAGGAAACATTGGTCTTAAACATCGATCTTCAAAACAAAGAGGAACGAGGGAGTGGGGGTTGGCACATAATGGCAGGGTAGGGACATGGGTCACCAGCCCGTTAATTGCATTCAAATGAATGCACGTGAGCTGGTTGCATCTTCTCACTGGCAAGACCGCTTGGCCGGACGGGACTGGAGACTGGGGACGGGTCTGTCGCCCAGCACCCATCCAATTTTTGGGCCGATGTGGGATCCCCCACGCGATTGGGATTCAGGATCTTGGAGATGTGGAGCCGAGAACTCCACTCGTTGTTATACTCCTCTGGGGATAGTGGCTTCAATGACTCCCACCTATAAAGTGAAGGGATATTGCCAACCTTGTCCCCCGAAGTGCGAGCAATTTGGGGAGCACGGTGGCGCAATGGTTAGCATTGCTGCCTTACGGCGCTGAGGTGAGAGGTTCAATCCCGGCCTTGGGTCATGTCCGTGTTTGCGTGGGTTTCACCCCCACAACCCAGGTAGGTGGATTGGACGCGCTAAATTATCCCTTAATTGGAAAAAATTAATTGGGTATTCTAAATTTTAAAAAAAGAAGTTCGAGCAATTTTAGAATAGGGTAACAGCAAAGGTTCACAGTGAATGGTGTAACTATAGTACCAAATTGTGGATTTTGAGGCTTCAAGCTCAGTGTGTTGCTGCTTACTCACATGGTATTGTAATCCAAAGCAGAAACTGTGAGTTTCATCAACAAAAATTAGATGCAGTTCAGGATAACTTAAGGATGGCAAATTTCCATTGAATCCCTACAATGCTGAAGGAGGCCATTCGGTCAATCGAGTGTGCATCGACCCTCTGAAAGGGGACATCACCTAGACCCACTCCCCTGCCCCATCACTGCAACCCCACCTAACCTGGATATCTTTGGACACTAAGGGCCAATTTAGCTTAGCCACTTCACTTAACCTGCACATCTATGGACTGTCGGAGGAAACTGGAGCACTCAGGAGAAACCCACGCAGACATGGGAGAACTTGCAAACTCCACTCAGACAGTTACCCAAGGTCAGAATCAAATCCAGGTCTCTGGTGCTGTGAGGCAGCACTGATAACCACTGTGCCACCGTCCAACCCTGGGGAAATGATTGTTTGGCTTTTCAAAGACATGTTACTTGGGGTATGTTGTCAGGGACAAAATTGTTAAGCTCATTTTGACAAAGTAGAGACTACTTTTTACACCTGAAACATTAACTCTGTTTCTCTCCACAGATGCTGCCAGATCTATTACTGGCTTGTTCATCACTGCATTTAAAGACACAACAGCCAGGGGTGAAGAGACGCTAAGTGCTTTCACTTCATCTTTTCAAACCTCAGAAAGCACTCAGCATTATTGAAGTGGCCAGCACCTGTCAATCAGAACAAGGTTGTTTATAAACATTGTGGCTCGGATCAATGGAAGGTACTTCAGATGTATTCAAGCGTGAAGGGAAAGATTAATAAACAATCTCCTGCCTGCTTTGTTTAAACTATTAAGCTGTCAATCAAAGGCTAGTGAAAGGTGCTGCACTGTTAAATTGAATGTATGCTGAGAATTTCAAATGGTCTTGGGATTTCAAAGTGTTGTGGGCTTTCTGGGAAGGCTCAGTCAGCTCAAAAACCAGCAGCTTAAAAGCATAGGGCTGAGCGAACAAATATGAAGAAAGGGAAACCTTCCTGGCTTGAATCTTAAATGAACTGTGATCTGTGTATCAGCTGCCAGGCAGAGCAGTTCAGAGCGAGAAGGTCACTTCAAGATTTAAACAGGTCAGACAAGGATGATGATTGTGAACAGAGGACTGCCTAAGATCACTATGCCAAGAGTGATCTTCAAGTTGCCCAGTGTTAAAAGGGCAGTCAAGATGCAGGACCCCCATCCAGGGAGGGTCCTAGCATCAACCTGAGCCCACACAACACCCAGGACACCTGGGGGACCTTCCCTCTACAGCTTGGTAGTGGCAGAGGGGCATATGAGCAATGGGCTAAATCCCTTGCCCTCTCTTGGTGTCTAACGCGCCAGGCTGGGATATCACTGCCAAGGTGTCAGTGCTTTGGTGTCATGGTGGCAGGCGTCAGTGCACTGTTGGAAATGCTGGCGGTGGGGTCTGAAGGGGAGGCCCGGCGGGGGCCTGAATATAGCACATACAGTACAGAAGGATGCCATTCGGCCCATCGAGTCTGCACCAACCAACTTAAGCCCTCACTTCCACCCTATCCCTGTAACCCAATAACCCCCCCTAACCTTTTTGGTCACTAAGGGCAATTTATCATGGCCAAGCCTACAACAGCCTACAGAATCCATAGACCATTTCATCAGCATCTGCAGAGAAACGTGTATGTATTCTGATTTTTCAGACTCTGAACTTGCTGACAGAATTGTTAAGTTGGTGATCGCATCCACTCCCATTGAAGCATTCCAGAAAAATGTGTGAGAGAAGCTACAATGAACAAACGACTGAAGGATGAATGCAAGTACAAATCAATCCTCAAGGTCAGTAAAGCTTACAGGTCCTAACTATAACCCCAATTGTTGACGTACTCATTGGAACACCTAAACCTAGCAAGACCATAAGACCATAAGACATAGGAGCGGAAGTAAGGCCATTCGGCCCATCGAGTCCACTCCACCATTCAATCATGGTTGATTTCAACTCCATTTACCCGCTCTCTCCCCATAGCCCTTAATTCCTCGAGAAATCAAGAATTTATCAATTTCTGTCTTAAAGACACTCAATGTCCTGGCCTCCACCGCCCTCTGTGGCAATGAATTCCACAGACCTACCACTCTCTGGCTGAAGAAATTTCTCCTCATCTCTGTTCTAAAGTGACTCCCTTTTATTCTAAGGCTGTGCCTCCGCGTCCTAGTCTCCCCTGCTAATGGAAACAACTTCCCTACGTCCATCCTAGCCAAGCCATTCATTATCTTGTAAGTTTCTATTAGATCTCCCCTCAACCTCCTAAACTCCAATGAATATAATCCCACGATCCTCAGACGTTCATCGTATGTTAGGCCTACCATTCCTGGGATCATCCGTGTGAATCTCCGCTGGACCCGCTCCAGTGCCAGTATGTCCTTCCTGAGGTGTGGGGCCCAAAATTGCTCACAGTATTCTAAATGGGGCCTAACTAGTGCTTTATAAAGCCTCAGAAGTACATCCCTGCTTTTATATTCCAAGCCTCTTGAGATAAATGACAACATTACATTTGCTTTCTTAATTACGGACTCAACCTGCAAGTTTACCTTTAGAGAATCCTGGACTAGGACTCCCAAGTCCCTTTGCACTTTAGCATTATGAATTTTGTCACCGTTTAGAAAATAGTCCATGCCTCTATTCTTTTTTCCAAAGTGCAAGACCTCGCACTTGCCCACGTTGAATTTCATCAGCCACTTCTTGGACCATTCTCCTAAACTGTCTAAATCTTTCTGCAGCCTCCCCACCTCCTCAATACTACCTGCCCCTCCACCTATCTTTGTATCATCGGCAAACTTGGCCAGAATGCCCCCAGTCCCGTCATCTAGATCGTTAATATATAAAGAGAACAGCTGTGGCCCCAACACTGAACCCTGCGGGACACCACTTGTCACCGGTTGCCATTCCGAAAAAGAACCTTTTATCCCAACTCTCTGCCTTCTGTCTGACAGCCAATCGTCAATCCATGTTAGTACCTTGCCTCGAATACCATGGGCCCTTATTTTACTCAGCAGTCTCCCGTGAGGCACCTTGTCAAAGGCCTTTTGGAAGTCAAGATAGATAACATCCATTGGCTCTCCTTGGTCTAACCTATTTGTTATCTCTTCAAAGAACTCTAACAGGTTTGTCAGGCACGACCTCCCCTTACTAAATCCATGCTGACTTGTCCTAATCCGACCCTGCACTTCCAAGAATTTAGAAATCTCATCCTTAACGATGGATTCTAGAATTTTGCCAACAACCGAGGTTAGGCTAATTGGCCTATAATTTTCCATCTTTTTTCTTGTTCCCTTCTTGAACAGGGGGGTTACAACAGCGATTTTCCAATCCTCTGGGACTTTCCCTGATTCCAGTGACTTTTGAAAGATCATAACTAACGCCTCCACTATTTCTTCAGCTATCTCCTTTAGAACTCTAGGATGTAGCCCATCTGGGCCCGGAGATTTATCAATTTTCAGACCTTTTAGTTTCTCTATCACCTTCTCCTTTGTGATGGCAACCATATTCAACTCTGCCCCCTGACTTTCCTGAATTGTTGGGATATTACTCATGTCTTCTACTGTGAAGACGGACGCAAAGTACTTATTAAGTTCCTCAGCTATTTCCTTGTCTCCGATCACTAGATTACCAGCGTCATTTTGGAGCGGCCCAATGTCTACTTTTGCCTCCCGTTTGTTTTTAATGTATTTAAAGAAACTTTTACTATCATTCCTAATGTTACTGGCTAGCCTACCTTCATATTTGATCCTCTCCTTCCTTATTTCTCTCTTTGTTATCCTCTGTTTGTTTTTGTAGCCTTCCCAATCTTCTGACGTCCCACTACTCTTTGCCACATTATAGGCTCTCTCTTTTGCCTTGATGCATTCCCTGACTTCCTTTGTCAGCCATGGCTGCCTAATCCTCCCTCTGATAACCTTTCTTTTCTTTGGGATGAACCTCTGCACTGTGTCCTCAATTACTCCCAGAAACTCCTGCCATTGCTGTTCTACTGTCTTTCCCACTAGGCTCTGCTTCCAGTCGATGTTCGTCAGTTCCTCCCTCATGCGCCTGTAATTACCTTTATTTAACTGTAAAACCTTTACATCTGATTCTACCTTCTTTCTTTCAAATTGCAGACTGAATTCTACCATATTATGATCACTGCTTCCTAAGTGTTCCCTTACTTTAAGGTCTTTTATCAATTCTGGCTCATTACATAACACTAAGTCCAGAATAGCCTGTTCCCTCGTGGGCTCCATCACAAGCTGTTCCAAAAAGCCATCCTGTAAACATTCAATGAATTCCCTTTCTTTGGGTCCACTGGCAACATTATTTACCCAGTCCACCTGCATATTGAAGTCCCCCATGATCACTGTGACCTTGCCTTTCTGACATGCCCTTTCTATTTCGTGGTGCATTTTGTGCCCCTGGTCCTGACCACTGTCAGGAGGCCTGTACATAACTCCCATTATGGTTTTTTTTGCCTTTGTGGTTCCTCAACTCTACCCACACAGACTCCACATCGTCTGACCCTATGTCGTTTAGTGCTATTGATTTAATTTCATTTCTAATTAACAAGGCAACCCCGCCCCCTCTACCCACCTCTCTGTCTTTTCGATAGGTTGTAAATCCCTGGATGTTTAACTGCCAGTCCTGAACCCCCTGCAACCATGTCTCTGTGATGCCTACCACATCATACCTGCCAGTCTCAATCTGGGCCACAAGCTCATCTACCTTGTTCCGTACACTGCGGGCATTTAAATATAGCACCTTTAATTCCCTATTGACTGTCCCTTTTTGTTTTCTTAGTGTGGTGGACCTTGGTTTACTGAGCCTTTCCATACACTGTGTCATATTTTGTGAGATGGGGACTATCATAACCTTTCCTGATCTCTGTCTTTTTGTGATTTTTTTGTAATCCTAAGCAGCTACGCTTCCCACTGATTCCTTCACCTCTTGGTTCCCTGACTTTCCCTTCCCCCCCAATCTCTAGTTTAAAGTCCTATTGACCACCCTATTTACTCTTTTCGCCAGAACACTGGTCCCAGCTCGGTTCAGGTGGAGACCATCCCAACGGTATAGGTCCCCCCTGTCCCAAAACTGATGCCAGTGTCCCATGAAAAGGAACCCCTCTTTCCCACACCACTCTTTCAGCCACGTGTTAACTTCCCTTATTCTTGCCTCCCTATGCCAATTTGCACGTGGCTCGGGCAGTAATCCGGAGATTATGACCCTTGAGGACCTGTTTTTTAATTTGAATCCTAACTCTTTATAATCTCTAAACAGGTCCTCTTTCCTAGACTTGCCTAAGTTGTTGGTACCGACATGCACCACAACAACTGGATTCTCCCCCTCCCTCTCCAATATCCTTTCAAGCCGGTCAGAGATGTCCCGCACCCTAGCACCGGGCAGGCAACATACCATGCGGGACCCTCTATCCTGCTCACAAAGGATACTATCTATCCCTCTGATAATAGAATCCCCTACAACTACAACTTGCCTATTTACTTCCTCCCCTTGAATGGCCTGCTGAACCATGGTGCCTTGGTCAGCTGACTCATCCTTCCTGCAGCCCTGTTCGCCATCCACACAGGGAGCAAGTGCCTCGTACCTGTTGGACAGCGTCAAGGGCTGAGGCTCCTGAGTTCCTGACTGCTGGTTCCCTTTACCTGCCTGACTTGCAGTCACACCCTGCTGTCCCTGGCCACTGGCAGGATTTAAACTATTTACTCTGACAGGTGTGACTGCCTCCTGAAACAAAGTGTCCAGGTAAGCCTCCCCCTCCCGGATGTGCCTCAGTGTGTGAAGCTCAGACTCCAGCTCATCAACTCTGAGCCGGAGTTCTTCGAGCAGCCAACACTTACTGCAGATGTGGTCGCTGCAGCTCGCAATGGGATCTGCCAGCTCCCACATCAAGCAGCTTAAGCACGTCACCTGACCAGCCATCTCTAATTAATTAATTTGTTTAATTTAAGTTTACGAGTTTTAAATTTGGGGCAGATTGGTTATCAACCAATCAGATCACAGCTTCCCTCTGATGTCACTTTTGAAAAAAAAGTGGAAAACAGGAAGTTACCGTTAGGTCTGTATACTCACCCAGAGACTGCTCCTCCTCCTCTGAACGGCTCCCGAAACTAGGCCTCGATCCCCGGGTTAAAGTGAGTTTTTATACTCACCCAGAGACTGCTCCTCCTCCTCTGAACGGCTCCCGAAACTAGGCCTCGATCCCCGGGTTAAAGTGAGTTTATACTCACCCAGAGACTGCTCCTCCTCCTCTGAACGGCTCCCGAAACTAGGCCTCGATCCCCGGGTTAAAGTGAGTTTTTATACTTACCCAGAGACTGCTCCTCCTCCTCTGAACGGCTCCCGAAACTAGGCCTCGATCCCCGGGTTAAAGTGAGTTTATACTCACCCAGAGACTGCTCCTCCTCCTCTGAACGGCTGAAACTAGGCCAACGGACAGAACTTTTTTTTTGGTTAGAGGAGGAGGATGGGTGGGAGACACTACGTAAGTAGTGTTTCGGGTAAAGCTGTCACTCGAGAACAGCCCCTTCACAAACCACCTTCAACTTACGCTGACCGCACTGCACGTATGCAAATGTCCCCGGAACAGCCAATCAGAAGCTCTGCTCTGCTGCCCTCTGCCCTCTGCTCAAGCAGAACGTGTGGCTTTCTGCATGCACCAAGGAGATGCCCAACTTTCCACATTGTGCAAAACATGTTGCAAAAAGGGCATTGGCAGAGGCAGTGCATCAGAGTAAATTCTGTTGTAGCTACTGAGAACCATGCACCTGTACACTATGGATCCCTTCAATCAATAAGATTGAACAACCAGTATTCTCTTAGAAATATGTACATGAGATGACTGACAAATGAAAAAATGGTAAAGATGTGCATGATGAGATGCAGAGCAGTGAACACATGTTTCACACCATCAATCTCAGAAAACATAGATACAGTCACAATGTCCAAGGCATTTGTCAGAATCCAAATTATCTGCCCTGAGAAAGTTGGAAACTTCTCGTAGAATCGGTGGTTTTTTGAACTTATGGTATTTGCTCTTGACATGCATCTCACTTCTTGATGATGACTTCAATGTGGTGGTTCATACCCGGTCAATAAATAATCTCTCTTTCGTGTCTTTTCATCCAACGTATGCCAAGACAGACTTAGGAGTCAGTGCCAACATATCACCTCTGCAAATTCTAAAATACATGGGCGGAATTCTCTGATAATGGGGCTATGTTCTCATGCCCTCACGGGAGCAAATCCAGGAAAGTCCAGAGTGATTCTCCTAGCTGAGTTGGGGGGGGGGGGGGGGGGGGGGGGGGGGCTAGCAGGGCCCCAAAGTGCTCCTCGCAGCTCCGACTGCCGATACAGAGCCCTGCACTTCTGGCCGGCATCCATGCATGCGGGCGGCGGCGGCCCCGCGCAACATGGCGGACCCACACCGCGGACCCACACCGCGGACCGGCCCTGACAATTATAGGCCCCCTCCAGATCGCACCTGCCCGCCGATCGGCGGCCCCCGATCGCAAGCCTGGCCATCCTGGAGGCCCCCCCCGGTGACAAATCCGCCTGCCCCCCACCAGGGCAGCTGCAGTCTGAGTCCGCAGCCGTCACTCTGAGCTCCCGCCTGGTAGAACCATGAGTGAACCACGCCAGCGGGAACTCGGCTAGTTGCCGGTGGAGAATTGTTGCGGGGTCCTCTTTCAATGGCCCCGACTGGTGCCGCGTTGACCGCGCGCGCACGATTGGCGGCAATGCTCCATTCCTCAGAGAATCGCGGGATCGGCGTCAGACCCGAATGCGAGTCTGATGCCCATTCACCGCCCCTGCGCCAAGTGCGATTGCGGTGCGGAGTCTTAGGGAATCCCGGCCCATGTATCCACAGATGTGGAACATCATGGCGAAACCTATTACTCTGAAACTTCCAGCATACAATGGCTCACTTATTCCATTGGTAGAATCCATCGTCTTGGAGTACAAGTATAATCAATCCTCCTGGCTGTTAAATATGGGTAGCACAGTTGCACAGTGTTTAGCACTGCTGACTCACAATGCCAGGGACCAGGGTTCAATTCTGACCGGGGGAGACTGTGTGGAGCCTGCACCTGCTCCCCGTGGTTGTGTTGCCCTTCGATCCTGCTCCACCATTCATTATTATCATGTCTGATCATCCAACTCAATAGTCTAACCTGCATTCCCCCATATCCTTTGATCGCCTTCGCACTAAGGGTTATATCTTTTTTTTTAAATCGTTCCAATTAAGGGGCAATTTAGCGTGGTAAATCCACCTACCCGGAACACCTTTGGATTGTGGGGGTGAGACCACGCTGGCACAGGGAGAATGTGCAAACTCCACACGGACAGTGACCCAGAGCCGGAATCGAACCCATGTCCTCGGCACCGTGAGGCAGCAATGCTAACCACTGTGCCACCGTGCCACCCTCCAAGTGCTTTTTTAACGTCTTTTTGAAAATATACAATGTTTTGGGCTCAGCTACTTACTTTGGTAACTAATTTCATAGGCTCGCCGCTCTCTGGGTGAAGACATTTCTCCTCATCTCCGTCCTAAGTGGCCGACCCCGTATCCTTAGGCTGTGTTCCCTGATTCTGGACATTCCCACCACTGGGAACATCCTTCTTACATCTCCCCTGTCCGGTCCTGTTAGAATTGTTATAGATTTCAATGAGATCCCCTCTCATTCTTCTGAACTCCAGTGGATATAATGCTAACCAATTCAATCTCTGCACATATGTCAGTCCCGCCATCCCAGGTATCAGTCTGGTGAACCTTTGCTGCATTCCCTCAATAGCTAGAACATCCTTCCTCAGATAAGGAGACCAAAACTGCACACAATATTCCAGATGTGGCCTCACCAAGGCCCTGTATAATTGCAGCAAGACATCCCTGCCCCCTCTCACAATGAAGGCCAACATAACATTTGCCTTCTTTACCGGCTGCAGTACGGTATGCTTACCTTCAGTGACTGGTGTATAGGTACACCCAGGTCTCCTTGCACATTCCCCTCTTCTAATTCATAGCCATTCAGATAATTCATAGAATCCATAGAATTCCTACAGTACAGAAGGCCATTCGGCCCATCAGGTCTGTACCGACACCCTGAAGGAGTACTTCACCCCTCTATCTCAGTAATCCCCTAACCTAACCCATCTTGGATGCTAAGGGGCAGTTTTAGCATGACCAATCCATCTAACCTGCACATCTTTGGACTGTGGGAGGAAACCGCAACACCCAGAGGAAGCCCACACAGACACTGGGAAAACATGCAAACTCCACACAGCCACCCAAGGCCGGAATTGATCCTGAGTCCCTTGCGCTGTGAGGCAGCAATGCTAGCCACTGTGCCACCGTGCCTTCTCAATTTTGCTACCAAAGTGAATAACCTCCCATTTATCCAAATTGTACTGCATCTGCCATTAATTTGCCCGCTCACTCAACTTGTCCAAATCACACTGAAGGATCTCTGCATCCAGGGGCTAGTTTAGCACAGTGGGCTAAACAGCTGGCTTGTAATGCAGAACAAGACCAGCAGCGTGGGTTCAATTCTCATACCAGCCTCCCCAAAGAGGCGCCGGAATGTGGCGACTCGGGGCTTTTCACAGTAACTTCATTGAAACCTACTTGTGACAATAAGTTATTATTATTATTATCCTCCTCGCAGCTCACCCTCCCACACAACTTGTGTCATCTGCAAATTTGGAGATATTACATTTTGTTCCCTCATCTGAATCATTAATATATATTGTGACTAGCTGGGGTCTGAGCACTGATCCCAGCAGTAACCCATTAGTCACTGCCTGCCAATTTGAAAAAGACCCCTTAATTCCTACTGTTTGTCTCCTGCCTGCCAACCAGTTTTCTATCCATCTCAATACACTACCCCTAATCCCATGCGCTTTAATTTTACACGTTAATATCTTTTGCGGGACTTTTTCAAAAGCCTTCTGAAAGTCCAAATAAAAAACACATTTACCGGCTCCCACTCATCAACTCTCCTAGTTACATCCTCAAATAATTCCAATATATCAGTCAAACATGAGTTCCCCTTCATAAATTCATGTTGAATCTGTCCGATCCGGCCACTGTTTTCTGTACTGCTATGCTACAATATCTTTGATAATGAATTCTAGAATTTTCTCCACCACCGATGTCAGGCTGACTGGTCTATAATTCCCTGTTTTCTCTCTACTTCCCTTTTTAAATGGTGGGGTTACATTAGTTACCCTCCAATCTGCAGGAACTGTACCAGAATTTATAGAATCCTGGAAGATGACCACCAATGCATCCACTAATTCTAGAGCCACTTCCTTAAGTACTCTGGGATTATCTGTCGATTATTAGACCCTGGGGATCTATCAGCCTTCAATCCCATCAATTTCCCCAACACAATTTCTCTCCTAATATTGATCTCATTCAGTTACTCCCTCTCACTAAACTCTGTGTTCTGCATCAGTTCTGGCATCTTATTTGTGTCCTCATTTGTGAAGACAGAACCAAAGTATGTGTTTAGTTGCTCAGCCATTTCTTTGATGGTTGACGGAAGCCTGGAACTCTTATGGTAATGGCCTGACATTTCCCATCATTGCTGTAAAGTCACTCCAGCAATGGGGTAATCCTACAGCATCTCATGCACACACTGCCATCCCTTGAATGAGTGCAGAGGTCGCCGGGCACGTAGGTGGGTGGTAGGTGTTGAATTCAACAAAGCAATGATTAAAACAAAAAAAAAGCTCCCACACATTCTTCATGCCCCATCCATGCCAACCTATGGCATCTAGTGGCCTCCACCCAGCCCCCATGGCCCCTCATATCCCCTATCACCCCCACATCCACATAGCTCTTTATATCCCCAATGCCAACTTCGTAGCAACACATGTCAACCCATGGTCTCCAAACCACCACTCTTTAGCCTCACCCAATTCATGTAAATTCACTTTGTACCACAACGGGAAAACTTCAGGAGCCATGCTAACATAGTTAATGTGTTGATTAATGACATCACCATTTAAAACAACATTCCCATTGATTAAAAAAACATTCACTGCATCCAAATTCCTTCAACTAAGCTCTTATGAAAACAAACATTTCTGTACTATAAACACTTGGAGCTATCAATCAAACTTCTCACTTAACAGACCCTCCACTATGATAATGTTAGCTTTTTAAATCAGTAATTGCCGCACAAATCCTATACTGATGACCCTTAGGAGAGAATGAAATAGCAAGCATTCATCTTTTTGAACTCCAGCCTGTTCATTAAATGTCAGTCGAGCAGAGTCAAATCCATTGACCCCTTTGACAGCTCCAATGCTTTTGACAGTTCTTTGACATATTTGACAGTTGTTTAACAGTGTGGCAGTGCTTTGACAGCTTTGACAATTCCAATGAAATTATCCACTTTTTATGTACAATCATTAATCCTTTTAACAATCTCAGAGGGTTACCTCTCCTACATGTACCCTAGGACCATATCCAAAGTGGTTCCTTATCTCTCCAATGGGTGGCTGGCTATCTAAACAAGTCCACTAAGTTCACACTAGTTCTTACCAGGTCTAATCTGTATGCACTGGTTTTCACACTCCTGACTTATCAAAATTCCCCTTTAGTGGAGGGAGTTAATGATGTAAGTGGCCAGCTGCCTCCATAAACCACACAAGCATGAACCACAAACAACTCAAGACCTGCCCTCGAAAAAATAATGTAATTTTTGGGGACAGGACTTAGACTTTTGGGCCTTTTCGCTATTTTTACCTCAACGTGGTGCAAATCTGGAATTTGTATAGAAAATGATCACTGATCTATGAAGGCACCTGATTTATTCAATGTTCTCTCATGATTCTGTTAACTACATATACCCCATTATATCTGTGCATGACAGCTGGCTGCCATAAAAATGGTATCATTCACAGCTCAAGTGGATAAGCTTTGGATTTTCTTCCACGGAAAATTAAGAAAGAAGGAAATGCTTATGTTTGGCATCTTCCATGTCTTCAGGGTGCCTCAAAGTGCTTTACAGCCATTGATGTTATGTGGGCAATCATATCAGCCAATTTGTATACTTCAAGGTCCCCCAAATCTGAATGAGATAAATTCCCGTTATCCAATAAAAACATACAATCCATAATGAAACTGAATAAGAATGTATGCATTAGGCATTGGTTTCAATATTTTTAAAGAATGATCTGACCCACACATTCGGGCCATCTAAATATGAAATGGTACAGACTCGATGGGTCGAATGGTCTCCTTCTGCACTGTAAATTCTAATTCTATGAAACCGAAGTAGCCCATTCAGCCCTGCGAACATGCTCTGCCATTCAATAAGCTCATGGTTGATCTGTGTGTGTTGAGTGAGTTTCACATTCCCATCTACCCCTGATATCCTTTGACTTCCTTGTCGAACAAGAATCTATCTACGTCCTTCTTAAAAATATTCAGTGACCCCGCCTCCACCAGCTTCTGAGGTGAAGAGTTTCAAACATCTGCGGTAGCATGGTGGTTAGCATCAATGCTTCACAGCTCCAGGGTCCCAGGTTCGATTCCCGGCTGGGTCACTGTCTGTGTGGAGTCTGCATGTCCTCCCTGTGTGTGCGTGGGTTTCCTCCGGGTGCTCCGGTTTCCTCCCACAGTCCAAAGATGTGCGGGTTAGGTGGATTGGCCATGCTAAATTGCCCGTAGTGTAAGGTTAATGGGGGGATTGTTGGGTTACGGGTATACGGGTTACGTGGGTTTAAGTAGGGTGATCATTGCTCGGCACAACATCGAGGGCCGGAGGGCCTGTTCTGTGCTGTACTGTTCTATGTTCTATCTAACTCTCTGACAGAAAATATTTCTCCTCAGCTCTGTTCTAAGAGGACCACCCCCAATTTTAAAACCGTGCCTCCTAGGTCTGGACTCACCCCACAAGAGGAAACATCCTATCCACATCTGCCTTGTCAAGGTCAATCAGGATTTTTTATGCTTCAATCAAGTCACTCCTCCCACTTCAAAACTCCAGTGGAAACAAGCCCAGCCTGTCCATGATCCTAAAACAAACTGAACAGCTCTGTGTGGCTGAACTGAATTACTTCATCTGTAAATACACTACACTACATAGTGCCAGACTATTTGTTTTCTGTTGATGATGGTATAATGTTGTACCCCCGACTGCATGCAAGCAGTTTAAATTTCTGTGCTAAGATGTGAAGTATACTTGCCAATTTGCTATGCCAAAGGTGCAGCAGGAGGATTCAATGAGGTTCTAACACATATTCTGCTCTGTCATATAAATGGGTTGGAAATCTAGCATATACTGTATCAACAGAACTGTTATCTGCAGCTTCCAGCACCACAGGTAACACAAACAGCTTTGGAGGTCTCATTAGCATAGCAACCTGAACACCATAATGATGCAATCTTCAGTTGCATTCTTTTATACAACTTCCGAACATTTATCTATAACGAAATGCCAAAAAGCTAGATTACTCATTGCGGAAATGCCATTGACTAATTATATTCTCTTGGTGATAAATTGCCATTTATTTTAATTTTAAGTTGTTTATTTGCTGTACTGGATACTTTGGGTATAAAAAAAATCCTGAAGTGCCATTGTTCAGCCTAGCCAGATCATTGTCAAAGCTTGTGTGCGCATCATGCTCTGATATTTAGATTCACTGAACAGAGCTCCTGCACTTTTAACAATATGTAGTTCAAAGAGACAATTCACACTGTAACGCAGCAAAGCGTAAGGTTTGAAAGTAATCTGATAAGCAAAGTGCTTGGGGCTGAAATGGAACGAACACTGAATAAGCCATTGAACTGAACCTTTTTGGGCCTCATCTGTGGGTTAATTATATTAGATTGATGTTACATTGGAAATTAGCTCAAATGTGCAATTCACCTAAAAGTCAGGGGACTCTTTGGCAAGTGTGTTGCTTTGTAGGCTGCCAAAATTGTCTTTGCGGTAATTACATACCAAAAATCATTATTCATGTATATAATTAATAATGGACTACAGGTGTCGGAAGGGTTACAATGCTGATTATTTAAATAGTTGACTATTATATTAAAGCAGCATTTAAATTCAATTTAGTGGACACTAGCCCAAGTCTGCTATCTGACTTCGCTCTAACCATATTAATATGCAATGTCAAAGTAGAATTCTTTGCACTTTGCACAGACACAAGAGTGTGTGTGCGCGCTTTGACTCTTTTGTGAAGTTTTAATGTGCTGTTCCTAACCCTAAGTATTTCCCAAGGCCTCCTCGTGAAGGGCAATTAAGATCACTGAAGTGCTGTAATAAATAGGTGTTTCAATAAATGGGAACTCATGAGCGTTTTTCTAGTATGGCAGCATTGGATAGCACCATTTCCTTAGAGGCTGATCCTCTGACAGATAAGCCTCCAAGTTCCGCCCCCCCCCCCCCCCCCCCGGCACCCCCACCCCCTCCATGCAGACAAATGCCAGCTACGAACTAAAGTTGAATAACGAGTTGTGTTTGGCAGGATTAATGGGTATTATCATGTTAATGGTTGTTTATGGTGTGGTTTGGGATAATCACGTGGTGGTGTGGACCTTCTGGTCCCTCTGTGGCCACAGCTCTTCTATCAGTGTGCCAAGTAATTAACTATCTCTTTTTTCTCCCAATATGTTTTCGGATCCCTAATGAGTCGCAGATAAAGCAGCCAGGGAGGCTCCAGCCACATGCCGCATCAATTTATTCACAGTGTTATGGCGCTGCATGTCAGAATAGAAAAATTACATTACCAAAGCTGCAACAGAATACAATAATAAAACCATTGTATGGATCCACATTTAACAGTGATATTACAAAGCTGACGACTGATCATGGTGCCAGATTGGAACTCATATTTCCCCCCTAGTTGTTCTGAATTTGATTATTGTCAGGAAAAGAAAAGTACAACATTGGTGGTGTTTCATTCGTTAGCAAAATGGTGAGTTTGAATTTCAGTGCGTCCGACCAAATATTCTGATGCTCTGTGTCCAGAGTGTAAAAAGAGCACCATATTCCAGTACTGCATACTAACAACCAGTGTTAATGACATTTCCTTTTCCAGTCCAGCTGACTGGACCTAATTTGAATACAATATAAAGCACGTTCTTTGTTCAGACATTAGAATAAAAATTCCGAAATGAATGCAGTGTGAAAATATTGTTAATTTTGCAAGGGTAATTTTAAGTTTAGTTAATATGTACACAATGCAAATCGGCAAGGGTTTGTTAATGCTGTGTAAATGAATGATTTTCATTTCGATACTAATTTCTTCCCCCCTGCTTCAACAGTTTAACCAAATGTGTAATATTTTCTAGAAAAATCTACAACCACCCGCTGAAGAGGAAAGGAAGCAGCTACCTAAGGGACGATATACTTGTTGCCATCTGGGGATGGGAAAGGATTGAGGATACTGAGTCTGTATTCTCACGAGTTCAGAAGAACGAGAGGTGATCTCATTGAAACTTAGAAAATTCTTAAGAGGTGCCACTGTAAATGCAGGAAGGATGTTTGCCCTGGTTGGGGGCAGCAGAACTACAACCAGGGAACACAGTACCAGAATAAGGGACTAGCCGTTTAGGACTGAGATGAGGAGGAACCTCTTCACTCAGAGGGTAGTGAATCTTTAGCATTTTCTACCCCATAAGGTTGTGGAAGCACAGTTACTGAGACAGAGATCAATAAACTTCTAGAACTAATGACATCAAATGATATGGATATAGTGTGGGGAAAAAGGAGTTGAGGCAAACGATCTAACAATGGCAGAGTAGGCTCAAGGAGCTGAATGGCCTACTCCTGCTCCGATGTTCCTAAATTCTGATGAAAAATTGTTTGGCAGGCTATAATTGCTCCCAATTAAAGCAGCGCCTTGTGGTCCAAACTTCAGAAGAGTGATCTTTACTGCATAGGAATTCGCTATCCCAGAATACGGTGGATGCTGGGACAGTGAGTATATTTAAGGAGGAGTCAGACAGATTTTTCATTTGTAATGGGTTGAAGGGTTATGCAAAATACACAAAACGGCGGAGGTGAGTCCATGAAAATCCATCATGATCGTATTGAACGGGTGGAGCAAGAGGCTAAATTGCCTTCTCCAGCTCCTGGTTCTTATGTTCTAACAAAAAAAATATTTTGTCTCATTCCACCTTCCAGCTCTTGGTCTGGAGCCCTGCAGCACCTCAAGCACACATCTGGAGTTATGAGGAAAGGACAGGAGAATGGAAATGAGGAGCATGTCAGCCATGATCGAATTGCGGAGCATACTCGATGACCGAATGGCCTAATTCTGCTCCTATAGCCTATGGTCTCATGGTCTTATGGACATCTCCATTTCTGATAGCAGCCATCTTTTACATTTCCAAGTTGAAGTAATTTAATATAATTATCAATTATTATCAACTGTATACTGTCATCAATGGTTATCAATTGCCTTGCTATGGATTTTTGTCTTGCAATAACTACACTGAAGCATTTCAAAGTCAGTTAATTCACTATCTTTGCGATATTGTGCTTTGTATGGCAACAGTCATCGTTATGGTTAATCAAGACATTGTGACACAGAAGCTGGCCATCTGAACTAACTGGGTCATATTGACATTTCCCCTCCATGCAAGAAAGAGGTTCTACTCACATTTACTCACCCCCTTCTTATATCCATTCAAACCATTTTACTACATTCATCTACATTCACCTACCCAAAATAATCTTATCCGGCATATACACATGAGTTTCTGTTGCACCATTTTAAAGCCACCACCTGCAGTTTCCTGAGTTGGAACTATATCACTGTTTCTTCACTATAGTTTTGAAACTCAATCAAGCATTCATATTGGCATGACAATAGCCCATGAGAAATGCCAACAAAGACCTCTATTGAAACTACATGAACAGATCATAATGGTTTTTTCTAAACATACACCAGGTGGCCTGTCAATCAAAGTAGTCCAGCAGCAGATTTAAAAAACTCTCACTGACAGCCCCAGCCTATCTTTTCATTTGTTAAGAGCAGGGATTTTACAAAATTCAAATCAGGGGCTGTATTCTATGGCTCCCCTAATGGTGTGCTTTCGGCAGGGGGCACATAAAATATTACATGTGGCTAACCCACTGACTTCCTATCCATCCAACCAGTTTCCCATAATACAGTAGGTCAGGAAAACACCCAGCATGTATCCCAGCCTTAGGTTTCTAGAGGCCCTTAACTGCCCAATTAAGTGACATCAAAAATCAGGAAGGAAGAGTAGATACCTCCTCCTGGAAATACCCTATGTGGATCAGGGGCACTCTGTATGATGTTAAACCCTGTTGTGTATATTGGGGGCACCCTCTCCCAAGATGGTACTCACTTTCCCAAGCCTGTAAAACCTTGACTGCTACTGCCCATCTAATTTACCCTAGGGTGTCCAAATCAACCCAGTTCAAAAGGCCTGTACTCACCTCACTCCAGAGTCCGTGCTGTCTTCTTTGTGGGATTGCTTTCAAAGTGGATTGGCTGCCAGCTTTCACAGGCAGGATTTCCTTCCACTGAGAGGCAGGAGTCCCATGCCGAGCTTGTTAAGTGTAATATCACTGTTTAAAAATCAGTGGAGGGAATGTTGGCCGGCAGCATGATCTTCTGGTTCCGCCGCTGTCAATGATATTTCCTATTGAGTCCACCCACCACCCCCCCCCCCCCCCCCCCCCCCCACTCCCTGCTGGGAAATCTGTGGTGGGTATGCACCGTCGGTAGGACTGGAAGGTCCATAAGTCCTGCCAGTGCTAATAGTGCAATAGTAGAGGCTGCCAGGCCTAAAACCAGGAGGAGGAAGGTCCAATGGATCCCTGAGCTCTCCCCTTCAGGTTCCCCCACTTTCAGAACACATCTTTCACCCCTGCCAACCTTTCTTCTGTCTCATCAACCGCCCCCCTCACCCTTCCTTTTAACGGGCATGACCTCTCAGGCCCTGACCCTTGGCTGTGCCAACCCATCACATAGGCACCTTGGAGCCCAGTTGGCACTGCTACAGTGCCAGACTGGCTGTACCAAGGTGTCAAGTTGGCACTGCCAAGGGTAGGGGCCTGGGGGTATGCCCATGAAGGACAGGGGGCGGGATTCTCTGCTACGCGGTGTGGCGGAGGGTCCCCGCGGGACGGAGTGGCGTGAACCACGCCGGCGTCAGGCCGCCCCAAAGATGCGGAATCTTACGCACCTTCAGGGGCTAGGCCCGCCCCAGAGTGGTTTGTGCCCCGCCGGCCGGCGGGAAAGAGGCTTGGCGCCATGCCAACTGGCGCCAAAGGGCCTCCGCCGGCCGGCGCGAGTTAGCACATGTGTGGGAGCGCCAGCGTGTGCTGGCGTCAACCCCGCGCATGCGCAGAGGGCTTCATTTCCACACCGGGAATGGCGAACCGGTACAGCCTCCGGTGCGGAAGGATAGAGTGCCCCAATGGCACAGGCCCGCCCGCAAATCAGTGGGCCCCGATCGCAGGCCAGGCCACTGTGGGGGAACCTCCCGGGGCCAGAACCTCCCCACGCTCTCCTCAAGAACCCCGGAGGCTGCCCGCGCCGCGAGGTCCTGCCGGGAAGGGACCTACTCCAATTTACGCCGGCGGGACTAGCAAAAGACGGGCGGGACTTCGGCCCATCACGGGCCGCAGAATTCGGGCAGCCCCGGCGCCTATTGAGTCGCGCCGGACCCCACCATTCTCCGAGGTGGGCGGCGCAACTCACGCCAGGCCGATTTTTGGGGGGCCGGAGAATTAGGAGGACGGCGGGGGCCGTATTCATTTTTTTTTTTTTTTTTGTTTTTTAAATTTAGATTACCCAATTATTTTTTCCAATTAAGGGGCAATTTAGCGTGGCCAATCCACCTACTCTGCACATTTTTGGGTTGTGGGGGCGAAACCCACGCAGACACGGGGAGAATGTGCAAACTCCACACGGACAGTGACCCAGAGCCGGGATCGAACCTGGGACCTCAGCGCCGTGAGGCGGTTGTGCTAACCACTAGGCCACCGTGCTGCCCTTGGGGGCCGTATTCATGATTCATCTTTCAAAATGATGTCCCGAACTGTGAGGAGCCAGTCCTGCAGGCAAGCTCAGCACCCCAGTGCAGGAAAACCTCATTAGTGGGGCCTCAACAAGGGGAATATCCAGAGGTTCAAATACTCGGCGAAGTGCCGTTAAGTAGCAGTGTCAATCTTGGCACTGCAGCTGCCGAGGAGCACCCTGCAAAACAAGCCTGAAACCAGACTTCGGAATTTTCCAGGTGAGTGAACCCCAATGTTTTGAATTTGCATGGCTCCTCATCTTGAAACTTTAACTCTGGTTCTCGCTCCATGGATGCTGCCAGACCTGCTGAGGTTTTCCGGGACTTTCTGTTTTTTTTTATTCTGGATATCCAGCATTCGCCAGTACTTTACTTTTATTTTAGTCCTTACAGGACTAAAATTTGTTACATAAAAAGCCTTAAAATGTGAAACCTTGTTATGTCATCCTTTCAGCTATCAACTGAAAATTTGAATTTCGTTTGTTAGAAAGTTAATGGTTTTGGGGATTGTAACAACCATCACCATTTTTGCTTTAAAAAATGTTGCTGCCAACTATCCTTATAAAACAGTAAAAAAAAAATCTTTCTCAGCTGAGGTGTCCATAGGTGGTTACTGTAGTTGGCCTCAATTTTTCCGCCTTTGAATGATGGAGCAATGAAAATCAGGGCTACGCCAGAGGTCAGAATTGGATGAATGCAGAAAAGTGTTGAAGGATTAAAGGACTGTAGAGATAGGGTTGGGCGAGGCCGTGGACTGACTTGAATACAAGGATGAGCATTTTAAAATCATAGCATTGCAAAACTGGGAGCCAATGCAAGTCATTTGTTTTTAACTATCATTGCTTTAAGTTAAAAGAAAATATGTAAAAAGTAAGATGAGAAAAAAAATCATTTTGGCACTGCATTGGCCAATTATAAGTGTGTTTGGGAATTGTTTTGTGTTCGTCTTTGCTCACTAATTTGGATGCAGACTGACAACTGCACTTGCTGCCTGTATTAATTATGCTATGGACAGTGAGTGGGAGCTGAAGAGAGAATGAGTCAAGCAAAGCATGAATACCATTGCCAAGTGCATGGTGCTGTAAAGAAACATTCTTTTTTTTTGTTTTATTCCACTACCTGCACTAAACCAATGGCTTGAAATCAAATTGTCTATGTTATGAGGGGTGTATTGACTGATGGGTCAATCCTGTGTAGCATGGGAAATTTGAATCTCCTGCTCTGTGAAGGTAGTGTTGTCTCTGCCATTGAAAGCTGTAAGAAAAAGAATCACCAGCTCGCCTGAAAAGTAATTTTATATGTGGGTCACCTTATGTACAAAAATGTAATGCTCGATCTCTCTCTGAGTCCCCATTCATTGATTAAATCCTAAGGAATTAGATTCTCATCCCCTCGCATCCACTACAGCACAAAGTGAAAATAAGCATGAAAAGAACCCCCTGTATGATAACTAGCTGTCTTTATTGCTGTGGCTTCAATCACTCATGACACACCTTCCAGTTGCCTGATGCATAATAAATGGTGGACTCTGCAAAAAAATGGTACATATGGAGAGATGGACCATTATGATTTTTATGCCGTTAATTTTTCTTTTACTGAGAATGGGCATGATCAGATCCAAAATGATCTTAATTGGACAAAATACATGTAATCACAAGTCCAAATGGGTCCAATTGACGTGTTTTTTCCAGACTTACTTACCCAGCTTTTACACTGATAGAAGACAAACAACTGGAATTTCTTTGATTTCACATTTAAAATTGATCTTAATAATGACCCCCTCCGGGGAGAGAACACAAGAGGTGATCGTCTCCCTGGACGCAGAAAAGGCCTTCGACAGAGTCGAATGGAAATACCTCATAGAGGTACTGGAGCGGTTCGGGCTTGGAACAGGGTTCACCGCGTGGGTAAAACTCCTATACAACGCCCCCATGGCGAGTGTACGGACCAACAATACCAACTCCCAATACTTCCAGCTGCACAGGGGCACCAGACAAGGATGCCCACTGTCCCCACTGCTGTTCGCACTAGCAATCGAACCGCTAGCAATTGCGCTCAGGGCAGCAAAAAATTGGAGGGGGATCCGAAGGGGAGGCAGAGAGCACAGAGTCTCACTCTATGCAGACGATCTGCTCCTCTACATCTCGGACCCACAAAGCAGCATGGACGGAATCATCGCGCTCCTGAAAGAGTTTGGAGCCTTCTTGGGCTACAAACTCAACATGAGCAAAAGCGAGATCTTCCCAGTACACCAGCAAAGGGGGGGGGGGGGGGGGGGGGGGGGCAGCACTAAAGGGGCTGCCGTTCAAACAAGCCCGACATAAATTCCGCTACCTGGGGATCCAAATAGCCCATGATTGGAAAGGGATCCACAAATGGAACCTCACCAGCCTGGCGGAGGAAGTAAAAAAGGACCTGCAAAGATGGAACACACTCCCACTCTCCCTCGCAGGAAGAGTCCAGACGATCAAAATGAACGTATTGCCCAGGTTCCTCTTCCTGATTCGATCCATTCCGATCTACATCCCCAAGGCCTTCTTCATAACGCTGGACAAACTTATCATGGCGTTCGTATGGGGGGGGGGTAAAAATGCTAGGATCCCAAAGAAGGTCCTACAGAAAACAAAATCCAGGGGGGGGCTAGCCCTCCCGAATCTACAATTCTACCACTGGGCGGCAACAGCCGAGCGAGTAAGGGGATGGATCCAGGAGCCAGAAGCCGAGTGGGTGCGTGCGGAGGAGGCCTCCTGCATGGGGACCTCCCTCCGGGCCCTCGCCACGGCAGCACTCCCATCCCCACCCAAAAAACACTCCAGCAGCCCAGTGGTGACAGCCACCCTCCAATCCTGGAACCAACTGCGGCAGCAATTTGGCCTGAACAAAATGTCGGACAAGGCTCCCATCTGCAACAACCATAGGTTCAAACCAGCACTGACTGACGCCACCTTCAAAAGGTGGAGACAGGACGGGGGGACACTGACAGTCAGGGACCTATACACGGACGACAGGATCGCAACACTGGACGAACTGACAGAGAAATTTCAGCTAGCTGGGGGGAACGAGCTACGGTACCTGCAGCTCAAAAACTTCCTACAAAAGGAGACAAGGACGTACCCACAACCGCCACGACAGACACTACTGGAAGACCTACTGGACGCAAGTATCCTAGAGAAAGGGAACTGTAGTGACATGTATGGCCGACTGGTAGATAGGGACGACACCGTACTGGACGCAACAAGAAGGAAATGGGAGGACGACCTGGGGATGGAGATAGGGTGGGGACTCTGGAGCGAAGCACTGCATAGGGTCAACTCCACCTCCACGTGCACAAGGCTCAGCCTGACGCAACTAAAAGTGGTACATAGAGCCCACTTAACGAGAAACCGTATGAGTAGGTTCTTCCCGGAGGTGGAGGACAGATGTGAGCGGTGCCAAAGAGGCCCGGCAAACCACGCCCACATGTTCTGGTCTTGCCCCAGACTTGTGGAGTACTGGACAGCCTTCTTCGAGGCTATGTCCAAAGTGGTGGGGGTGAGGGTGGAGCCATGCCCGATAGTGGCGGTCTTCGGGGTTTCAGACCAGCCAGATCTATTCCTGGGGAGGAGGGCGGACGCCCTTGCCTTTGCCTCCCTGATCGCCCGCCGTAGAATCCTGTTTGGCTGGCGGTCAGCAGCACCGCCCAGAGCTGCAGACTGGCTGTCCGACCTCTCGGATTCTCTCCAAATGGAGAAAATCAAATTCGCCATCCGAGGGTCGGACGACGGCTTCCACAGAACGTGGGAGCCATTCATGCAATTGTTCCGGGACCTGTTTGTGGCCAACGTACAAGAGGAAGAATAGTCGGGGGAAGGTAGCCGGCGGGGGGGGGGGGGGGGGGGGGGGGGGCTACGGGCTCGTTACGGGGGTTTGATGGCTAGCCAAGGCCCCAAAACCAAACTAAATAAATGCCAATAAACATGTTGGGGAATGTAAAATATGTATGCCGGCGAAGAGGGGGAGGCCACAGTTATTACTACGAAGATGCTCACCTGTAAATATATATGTTAATTTTTGCGTGTTTTTTTTTTCTCTCTCTAACAATTTGTAATTTGTTCAATATAAAACATGAAAACTGAATAAAAAACATTAAAAAAAAAAAAAATTGATCTTAAACCATTTCATGCTTATCAATGAGTACTGAGCTTTGTTCTCTATCAACACATTCTGCTATCTTCCTTTTATACCACTATTAGCACTTCTTTAGCCCTTTATACTAACATCAGCACTCTTTTTGTATTGTGTCCACGTCAGTTTTGTCAACCTCTTCCTTACCCTTCAACCTATCCCTTCTATTCTGCCCCATCTCTTCCACCCCCCTCTCCAACTATATAATTCATTACATTTCTGTCCCTCTTTAGCTCTGAAGAAGACCAATATGGACTCAAATACTCAACTCTGTTTCTCTCTCCATAGATGCAGCCAGGCCTGCTGAGTCTATTCAGCATTTTCTGTTTTAATTCATGCTTATCACGCTCAGAGAAATCTTGAGGATGGAGTGGACTTTTAGGGACTGAGTCAACTACAAATGCCAAATGTATTCTGCATTTGACGAGGAAAGGCTCTATTGAGTATGGGCTTTCCCTCGGCTACCTTCTTACTGCACAAGCCACAATTATTATCTGGGCGAGTGTGAAGAGAATGCTCATTTTTTTGCTTTCATTCTCATTAAACTTCAACACCCATCATGACCTCCTTGACTGTCATAATCATTCTTTGTTTACCCAATATTCACAACGCCCTATGCTGCTCTTGTTTGGCCCTTTTTTCGCACTGTAACCAATCATGTTTTTTGATGTACCATTGTTAATATACTCTGTCGATTATTCTTTTGTCTACTATGTACGTACTGTGTACGTTCCCTTGGCCACAGAAAAATACTTTACACTGTACTTCGATACATGTGACAATAAATATCAATCAATCAGTCAATAAAAGATAGCCAATACCCTACTGTTATCACTCCCTGAGGTCAACAGAAATCAGTCTGACGTTGGCATAGAATAATTAACATTCAGCATTTTTGTCCCTGATTCGGAGTTATTTCAGATAATTATCTTAAATATTTAAAGACACCCAGGAAAAATCATTTCAAAACATATCGAAATTTTAAGTCAAAAATGTGGATATTGCGGATTTCAAGTACAGCTAGATCATATTCCAAATTGTCAGCAACCCTTTCCTGTTCACCAGAGATGATGATTCAAGGTGCAACATCCTGGTGAGTGTAGATGGGGAGTGGCAGCAGGGGCAAGACTGTCAAGTCCAATGCTATTTCCAACTGGCATCATATAGTGGGAGAGGAATTAGGCTTGCACTCTGCTGAGACAATGGCTGTCCAAGTTTGGCAGCCTGCTGCATCTGCATTTAACCGGTGAGTTGCAGGTACCAACTGGATATCTAGAAGGAGCTCACCAGCATCTACAGCAGCCATTAGGGTTGGCCATGACACTGGCAGCAGTCCTTAATAAGTCACATGAGACATGAGGGGGCGGCATGTGGCACAATGGTTAACACTGGCACTGCGGCGCTGAGGACCCGAGTTCGAATCCCGGTCCTGGGTTACTGTCTGTGTGGAGTTTGCAGATTCTCCCCATGTTTGCTTGGGATTCACCCCCACAACCCAAAGATGTGCAGGTTAGGTGGACTGGCCATGCTAAATTGCCCCTTAATTAGAAAATTAAAAAAATAATAATTGGGTACTCTAAATTTATTTATAAAAGTCACTTGATGGTAAGGCTGATACACCGGGCTTGCAGTGATCTGCAGTTGTTCTCTGAGAGCGACATGGAATCCCATTCACCATCACAAAGTACAAATATTTGCAATGCTTTTGCACCTTCTTTCAGTGATCTCTGCCTTACATCAGGGTTTTGCAACTGGCATAAACCAATTTACAGCACAAAATTAAGAGTCCCGGTGACACAAAATTGATTGATTCAATATTTGTTTGAGTCACAATACAATTCTGGATCACAATTCAGCCAAGAAAATTGAACTGATTGATGTCCAGTTTATCATTCACATTTACGGCAGTGATGGTGGCTAAATGTTCCCTTTCTATTTCTAGGATACACAATTAAACTATCAGACTTCTGTTTTGGCTGAAACCACGTAATTCTGCGCAGACAATTTTAATTGACGTGTCAGACGGGTTGGGTGGAATATTTGTGTCACATCCTGCACAATATTCCTCTTCATTGACTTTCAATGTGAAATAAAATCTGGTGAAGTCTAAAACCAGCAGGCAACCATTCTCACCAGTTTCTTGGCGGGTGGCTAAGTTAAAATTGCGTCCGAAGGATACAAATTGTTAAGGGTTGCCACCATTTTCCAGGCTCAAATATGTGCCTGAATCTATGTAAGTTGTGTTCCCACTGCTAGATTAATGCAGCCATTTATTTCATGTTGGGCAGATGCGTAAGCCAGGCTTTAGGCTCACAACTTAGTAAAATAATAGACATAGTCGGATACACTTGCTGAAATGAATAACCACTGAGTGGGGCAGACAACAGCTCAGGATTCTTGAGCAGTTCTGGTGGTCACCAACTGCAGATACATAATATATTTAAAAAGATACCCTTGTGGAGATAGAAGGAACATGAGCCATGATCCTTACTACCCTACACCCACAACACAACCCATAGCCTACACTATGACCACTGAGGCAGGTGGCCTATATTGATGTTTTGTTCATGTTGAATTTATAAGGATTTCCACATGAGAAACCGTGGCAGACCAAAACCTACCGCAAGGAATGAAACCTGTTGATGTCAAGGAGGGGTGAATCCTTGACGTCAACCTTGAAAGCAACATTCAAGAGTCACCATCGAGTCCATTGAACAATTATAATTATATTTACTAAACTGATTGCATCACTGCACAACTGAAGCAGATCACTTCAGAATGAGCAAATAGATTTGTAGACAATTAATATACAAATAACTGTGACTTTATAACATGGCTAATTGGTCTTACAAGCATAAGAATTAATTGCTGAATCTGTTTGCAATAAGTAATGATATCTCTCTATGTTGTAACTGTCCTTTAATCACAGGTCAACTCAGTTGTCAAATATATCTGTAGAGAAGCTACTGTAGGCAGATGAGCCAATTCCTATATGATGGGATGGCAGCAGGTTAATGCTTAGTTATTTAACAACACTTATTATAGTTAAACATTAAGGTTTTCAAAATTTACTGGAGGGTTTCCATGTTAAAAAACCTGTCCTACAACCTCCAAGAAAGACTTTCTGAATTGGGAATAACTATTGTGAGTGCAACATTGCATCTAATCTTATAATATGCACTGTTTGTTTTAATATTGGTAGCTTCACAGTGCCAGGGACCTGGGTTCGATTCCCAGCTTGAGTCTCTGTCTGTACGGAATCTGCAGATTCTCCCTGTATCTGTGCGGGTTTCCTCCAGGTGCTCTGATTTCCTCCCATAAGTCCCAAAAGACGTGCTTGTTAGGTGAATTGGACATTCTGAATTCTTCCTCAGTGTACCCAAACAGGCATCGTAGTGTGGTGACTAGGGGATTTTCACCATTGCTTCATTGCAATGTTAATGTAAGCCTACTTGTGACACTAACAAATATTATTATTATATTGAGGTGAGATCAATGCCATCAGCTTTAGAATGTGATGCCTTCACTAAGTAGTGTGGCGCTGGAGTTCTGTGGCTCTTCTAGCATACACTCAGCAACACTTTAGTGTGAGTTACTGGAATAGCCAAAAGCGAGTCTTTAATTCTGGTATGGACAAAGGTCAAACGCCTACAAATACATTAAACTGGAAATAAAAATAGAAAACAGTAGTTCTGAGCCAAACTGAAACATTGAACTTTATTTCTGTCTTCCAATGGAGGTTGGAATTTGGACAAGGAACCTGGGCCGGGATTCTCCCCTACCCGGCGGGGCCGGGGATCCCGGAGTAGCGGAGTGGCGCCAACCACTCCGGCGTTGAGCCTCCCCAAAGGTGCGGAATTCTCTGCACCTTTGTGGGCTAGGCCCACGCCGGAGTGGTTGGCGCCATGCCGACTGGTGCCAAAACCGGCGCCAACGGCCCGCCGGCTGGCGTCAGGACTGGCCAAAAGGCCTTCGGCGGTTCGCGCATGCGCCGCCGCGTCAGCTGCCGCTGATGTCACCACAGGTGCATGCACGGTAGGGGGGTTCTATTCTGCCTCCGCCATGGTGGAGGCCATGGTGGCGGCCGAAGAAAAAGAGTGCTCCCGCGGCACTGGCCCGCCCGCCGATCGGTGGGCCTGGCCACCGTGGGGGCACCCCCGGGGTCCGATCACACCCCGCTCGTGCCGCCAATCCCGCCGCCACCAGAGGTGGTTGAAACCATGGCGGCGGGATTGGCCTCTCAGCGGCGGGACTTCGACACATTGCGGGCTGGAGAATCACCGCAGGGGGCACGCCGATCGGCGCGGCGCGATTCCCGCCCCCACCAATTCCCGGGTGGCGGAAAATTCCGGCCACGGCGGGGGCGGGGTTTTCGCCGGCCCCGGGCGATTCTCCGACTCTGCAGGGGGTCGGAGAATTTCGCCCTTGAAGTTGTGATTATTTTGGTCGAAAAAGCAATTTTCTTCTGCCTTCCTGTCCCCACATTATTTTCCTCTAGTCTTATATGTCGATCAGGAAGGCTCCTTTTGATTGATTAATAGTCAATCTGCCTTGAAATGAAAATATATCACCTGTTCTTTTAGTTTTAGGGGTCTCGAGCCGAAAGCTAATGTTTAGGCTATTATGAATGCTTAACTGAATTCCAAAAGATGTTGGTGGTGTACTCAGCTCTGTGACATAGCTGCTCAGGGGAATAGTTGGCCATTGCAGGGTGATGTAAGAACACAATCTGCTTTTGATCGCTGAATACATAGTTGTTTGGATTGGATTTTGTTTATTGTCATGTGTACCAAGATACAATGAAAAGTATTTTTCTGCGAGCAGCTCAACAGATCATTAAGTAATAGGGCAACACAAGGTACACAATGCAACTACATAACACTGGCATTGGGTGAAGCATACAGGGGTGTAGTGTTAATGAGGTCAGTCCATCAGAGGGCTGTTTAGGAGTCTGGTTCCAGCGGGCAAGAAGCTGTTTTTGAATCTATTCGTGGGTGTTCTCAGACTTTTGTATCTCCTGCCCGATGGAAAAAGTTGGAAGAGTGAGTAAGCTGTGTGGGAGGGGTCTTTCATTATGCTGTCCACTTTCCCCAGGCAGTGAGAGGTGTAGATGGAGTCAATGGATGGTTTGTGTGATGGACTGGACTGTATTCATGACTCTCTCAGGTTTCTTGCGGTCTTTTGCCGAGTAGTTGCCAGACCAAGCTGTGATGCAGCCAGATAGAACGCTTTCTATGGTGCATCTGTAAAAGTTAGTAAGAGTTAATGTGGACATGCCGAATTTCCTGAGGAAGTATAGGCGCTGTTGTGCTTTCTTGGTGGTAGCGCAATGTTAATGGAAACGTTTGCTTCCATAATTGAATGGTCACTTAAGGAATTAAACTTTTTTCAACGGACAAGTTTTTCTTTTGCAGTTTCAATGCCAGATGTTTGAATGAGATTTTAATAGGCTGGTACAGCTTAAATTGGTTTTCACCTGCACACATTACTATTGCACAATCCCTTAAAATAGCACATAGTGGATACTGGGTGAATGGCTCCGGACATGGGGTATGCGCTGACATGGGAAATAAGGAGTATGGAAGAGACATAGTAGTGGGTGGGGGGGGGGGGGGGGGGGGGGGTGTTGTCAAGGGATGAGATTTAGATGGCATAAGAGCAATATTGGGAGCAGAGCTGATGTCTCTGAGAATTGAGGCGGGTTTTCTAACTAACTCACCTCTGGAACCACATTCCTTCAGCACTGCATTTTGGCTTGCAAACTGCTCATGGAACTTGCCCCTCGCTAAAACAAAGCAAAGTCAGTTATGAAAGAGAAAACGCTGGAAAATCTCAGCAGGTCTGGCAGCATTTGTAGGGAGAGAAAAGAGCTAACGTTTTGAGTCCAATGACTCTTTGTCAAAGTCAGTTATGATCGGGTTTGTGTTTTGGAAGCTGCCTTTTTGCTAGTCCACTGTCACCTACACCAGTAAAGCCACACTGGTCAGTAGGGGTGGGGGGAGGGGGATGCAGAACCAGGATGCAGGTTCCCTAATCAGCAGTTCTTGTACCACTGACCTCAGGCACAAATATGGTTGATGCAAGGTGGCACACTTCCCCAAACACCAACGGGTTTGAACACACCTGAGGGCCCAGGGCCCAAGCTGCAGTGGTGACCTTGATCTCCTGATCCTTTGGCATCAAGATTTAAAAGAAATAATTGTTAACTGTTTCCCGCTTCTCTGCATTGGTCCCATCAGGGCAACTTGTTTCTGGGATAGAAGAGGGGGAACTCAACACATTCCTCCAGGCACTCCCTCACCTTCCACATAAGGCAGAAGTTACCCAAAAAATGGCAAAGGTTGAGATGTTCAGGCTGTTCATGCCGACGGAATCTTCCGGTGTTGCTGGTGGTACACCCCCACCACCAGTCTCCCGGCGGCAAGGGATGCATTCAACAGGAAACAGCGGACCAACTCTCACCGCCACAAAATCCCTGTGGGTTCCTTGGTAAACCCCACCATAAGAGTCATTTTCAGTGAGAAAGTCGGTTTGATTCCCACCAGCCCTGCGACGTGATCCAGATCTCAATCTTTGGGTGCTTTGAAATATTTTTCCCCACGTTAAAAATGCCAAGCTTGAGGTCTGATTCACCTGTCCCATGGGTCATCTGAGCACTTCAATGAAGGGGGCTATGCATTTAAATGGCACCCTGCACTTTTTTAGAGTCTGGGAGTGACCGACCCATCTGATTCCCCCCTTCCCGGCACTGGAGCAACTCAAGGTCAGCCGGCAAAACAGCATGACAAGGCAACACCAGTACCATCCAAAAGTAGGCCTGTAACCACAGTCGTACCATTACCCTGTGGTACAATCAGCTGACTGACACACTGCTCTAAGACCTTTTGATACAACACAGGCAACAGGCTTCAGGACCACACACACCAGATGCAACCTATATCCTGGAAGCCTCCAATCTACACCCTGCACGTTCTGTCCCCTTGGACTCCCTGGTGCGAGGTGGAGACAGTGCTGCTCACCTCCTTCATCCCTCTTGGAAGTCATGGCGCCTTGGTCCCATTTTAAAAAAGCAATGGTAATTCACACCAGCGGGACATCATGCCTGCTGAGTGAGAAGATTCAATGAGGTCTGAAGATTCAACTTTAATCTCATCAAATACATAATGCAATAAAATTGATAGAAATCAAGTTCACACTCTTCCTGGGCATTGCGGATGGCCCGGGAACATCGTGTTCTGTAACCGCGCCGGTGCAAATCCCCTTTTTGACTTCTAGCGATATTTCACAGCCATTACAGGATTTGAGCTCGCAACTAATGGGCCCACTAAATTCTGCCCATTATCTTTGGCTCGGCTGTGCAGCATTATATCAATGACAAGCATTCCCTGCATCCCTTCGCGTGTGCAGATTCAGGGACTGTTGGTTTAAACTTCGGAAATTACAGTGTAATTTGAAACTAATTGACACTAAATTATGGTCCTATTTGATAATGTCACAAAGCGAGGCAAACTAAAAGATACAGGGGCAATTCTCCCAAATGAAACCCAAGTGTTCGCGCCGTCGTGAACGCCGTCACGTTTCACGATGTCGTGAACCGGGCCCGGGTACGACCTATTCTGTCCCTCACAGGGGGCCAGCACAGCGCTGGAGTGGTTCACACCGCTCCAGCCTCTTTTCCCGGCCCAAATGGGCGCCGCGCCAACCTGCGCATGTGCAGTTGGGCCGCGTGAACCTGGGCATGCATGGGGGTCTTCTTTAACGTGTCGGCCCCGACTCAACATGGCTTCAGTGTTCAGGGGCCAGCCGCGCAGGGATGTAGGCCCAGGAGGGGAGAGGCGGGCCCACCGATCGATGGGCCCTTATCGCGGGCCAGACCCATCAGAGGCCCCCCCCTTCCCGGTGAAGGAGCCCTCCCCCACAAGCCACCCCCCCCCCCCCCCCCGACTGTTCGCGCAGACTTCCCGCTGGCAGCGACCAGGGGTGAACGGTGCAAGCGGGACTCTGTCGTATCGGCGCGACCGCTCGGCCCATTCGGGCCGGAGAATCAGGAAAATGTGGCAATGAATCATCTTCTTCAATTGCTGCAGTCCATGTGGTGTAGGTCCACCCACAGTGCTGGGACTATGCAATAAGCATACTCAGTCCAATAACACGCAAGCATCAGCACGAAGAACAAATAATACTTTGAAGAGTCGGAATAGCTGAAGAAAATGTAACAAATCTCGAGTATATTTACTGCAGATGCAGGAGACGTGGCAACAGATACTGCAGCAAAAATAGACTGAAAATTGTGTCTCACAGGTGTTATCTTGTCGGCTGAACATGCACCCCATGCTATGAATGGAAATGTCAATGTGGCAAAATGTCACAGCCAACAGACAGGGCTCAACATGAAGAACAGCGCAAGAGACAGAAAGAGCGGAGACCAAGAGGTGATGCAGAGGTCAGAGACTGACAGGAAGCAAGAGAGAAAAAAAAACAGACACAAGAAAAGTGAAGTGAATGGGTGAAAATAACTTTCAAACATCAACATAAGCACTAAGAATAAAATAGCCAGAGCCACACTTTTATAAAGCAGAAGAAATACATCAGCAAATTAGCCACACAAAAATTATGATAAAGTTAAAATAAGGGGCAAAATTATTGCTGGATATGGAGGTGCCACTTGGAATTATATATTAACCAGCTTAAAGACACATGGGAAAGACTACATGGGAAAGCAGGCAAATAATGACTCCAGCAATGAAGAAAGATACTGTGACTTAGGTTATAGCTGTGTTATAACATGCACAAGACCTACAGCTTTGGAACAGTCTCCCTGCGAGTCTCGCCGAATACAAACTCCCATGCTAAGGGGACAGGAAGCCCGAGGACATTGATGATTAAAATTTGTATAAAGTCGGCCAGGTATGGAACTGGCAGAGCAGACCAGGCTGCAATCTGATGTATATTGTAAATATAATTGTTTTGCAATAAACCTAGTTTTCTTTTAACCATTTCGGTTCGGACTCATTTGTGGCCTACAAAAAGCTGGCAATTTAATGGGAACTTAAAATGCCGACTGAAGGATTAAAACAAAGTGAAGGATAGCTGTTGTAATAAGTAAGGTCTAAGTAAAATTGCAAGTAAGAATGAGGATGAACAGGAGTTAATTAAGATGGCAAATGTTTACTTCCTGGAGATTTTTTCAAATCACGGAATAAACCAACAGTATATCTTACCATCCTGCATCGAACATGTGCATGCCCAGGGACTTTGCAATGAAGTTGAGATCATTTTGAGAACAAGGCACATTTACACAACACCGAAATATTCTAATAGCAAGAAAATAGGGTGGGCATTCTGAAAGATTGAGATAAAATGAGCCAAAGTTCTCCTCGTTCCAAAGCTGTCCTGTGAGCTCATAGAAAATTATTCCCCACTAAGAGGAACTATGAATGTTGTGATCGACCTAATTTGCTTATAAAAAGGGCCTGAAATTCCGAAGGCCTGATCAGATTGTGACCAGCCACATTATCCATGAACCCCTTAATCAAACTGAGCTCTCCTGCTCATCCCTCACAAACACTAATATTCCGCATTTCCAAACAATTATTTAATTTATTTTCAACAACAGTTTGTGGCAATGAATTCTACATTCTATCCTTTTTTTGTATAAAGACTTCTTAATTGTTGTGGTAATCATAAATTTGTACTGTTATGATTACTATATTACTATTTATTGTTCCTTATCGAAATGGAGCAATTAGCGGCTTTAATGCAGTACCAAAGACTATTGTCGGCTGTTGCTTTGGTCCATTTCCATCGCCTCCTCCTCCTAATTTCTACAGCAATGCGCTAAATGGCCTCTTCCACCAGCTTTAATAATCTTGAAAACTACTATTAGATCGGCCACTAACTTGCTGGATTGAAGTGAAAAAGATATCCCTGATGTCTCAAGTATCTCTTTATAATTGTAACCCCTTCTTTCTTCTTTTCCATTGATTTCAATTCCTTCCTATAATAGGGTGCCCACCGTCTGTTCTTAATTCTTAGCACAGGGCTAAAGAACTGGTTTAGAAAGCAGACCAAGGCAGGCCAGCAGCACGGGTTCAATTCCTGTACCGGCCTCCCTGAACAGGTGCCGGAATGTGGCGACTAGGGGCTTTTCACAGTAACTTCATTTGAAGCCTACTTGTGACAATAAGTGATTTTCATTTCATTTTCATTTCAAAATTGAAACAGTGCCTAAAAGGATGGCCTGAGGGCTGGAACTCTAAGAAAATGGGCAGCACGGTAGCATTGTGGATGGGCAGCACGGTAGCATTGTGGATAGCACAATCGCTTCACAGCTCCAGGGTCCCAGGTTCGATTCCAGCTTGGGTCACTGTCTGTGTGGAGTCTGCACATCCTCCCCGTGTGTGCGTGGGTTTCCTCCGGGTGCTCCGGTTTCCTCCCACAGTCCAAAGATGTGCAAGTTAGGTGGATTGGACATGATAAATTTCCCTTAGTGTCCAAAATTGCCCTTAGTGTTGGGTGGGGTTACTGGATTATGGGGATAGGGTGGAGGTGTTAACCTTGGGTAGGCTGCTCTTTCCAGGAGCCGGTGCAGACACGATGGGCTGAATGGCCTCCTTCTGCATTGTACATTCTATGATAAAAGGGTGCATGTCAAGGTTAGTTTGCTGTTGGGAAGCCATAAGTACTTCTCTCATTGCTCAAGAATTGTAAATGTAAAGCTCTAAGTTGAGTGTAGGTTGTTGTAGAGAAGCCATGAGCCTGTTTCCTATTAGTCTGGAGTTACAAATGTTTGGAAAAGGTTATTCATTATATTTACACAGTTGCCCAGAATTAGCTGAATGTTGCAAAAGTTGTCTGGAAAAAAAGGGCACCAAAATAGAGGAACAGCACTGGGGCCTTTGCATTTGCCAATGCTTAGTATTAGTCTCAGGACAAAACCAGAAAACGCTGGACAATCTCAGCAGGTCTGACAGTATCTGTATTGAGGGAAGTGAGTTAACATTTGGAGTTTGGATGGTTCTTTGTCAAAGTGAGAGAGAATGAAAATAAGATGAGATTTATGCTGTTGTGGGGGTGGGAAGGGGGGATTGGTCACTGACTACGGAGTCTGCATGTTCTCCCTGTATCTGCGTGGGTTTCCTCCCACAAGTCCCGAAAGCCGTGCTGTTAGGTAGTTTGGATATTCTGAATTCTCCCTCACTGAACAGGCGCCGTAATGTGGCTTTTCACAGTAACTTCATTACAATATTACTGTAAGCCTACTTGTGACAATAATAAAGATTATTTAAAAAGCATGGAGCAGTGAGGCTGAATCAAGGCCAGTGAGAGGTGGAGATTGACAAAATGTCATTTAGTCTCAAGGGGGGGTTTAAAAGGGGGCTTTTGTCAGGACAGAGTTAGGAGTTAGTAGAAAACTTGCACGAAAACCTGAGGGAAATATAAGTTTAGGATTTGCTGCAAAGAAATCCAGAGGTGACTATATGCTAGAATATTCTGTAAGAATCCAGAAGCAAAGTGAGGGATTTGCCATAAGAAGTCCAAGGTATCGATTTTAGAATGAAGAAGGTAATAGATTTCAGTATTTGGACGAGAGGTAGTTCAAGAAGAAAGTGAAAGTGAATATTTTCCAGCACACAGCACCAATTGTAGACTAGGAAATAAAGAGAGAGAAAGTGAAAGCATTCAGCAAGTGGTTGTGAGGAACATAGACTGGGAAATTGGAAGTCTTAAAGCTGCAAGGGGGTTTTATATGTAACTTAAAATTCAGTTGAGTAAGGTAGAATCTTCAAGACTTTGAGAGTCAAGGAACTTCGGGTGGGATTCTCCGACTGCCGATGCCAAAATCGCATTCGGCGATTGGCCGGAGAATCTCTTTTGACGCTGATATTGGGGGCGGCGCCATTTTTCAGATGCTCCGCCCCCTCCAAAACAGCGTCATCGGTGAATACGCCGCACACAGTTGGGATGTCACCTGAAGGGCCTCCCCCAATCCTCTGCCCCCAATAGGCCAACTTCCCGACGGCGTGGATCAATTGTGGTCTGCGGTTTTGTCAACCCTGTGCCAGACACGGACTGTGTCCAGCACCGCCATAGTCGGGGTGGGGGGGGGGGGGGGAGCCATACCTCTGGCCATGGGGGTTTCAGCGGGTGTTGGGGGGACTGTGGGGGGGTGTTTCAGAGGTGGCAAGGGTCCGGGTGGGTGCATGCTGCAGGCGCCATATTGTATGGCACGACCAGTGCAGGCCGCCGCCGTGCGCAGGTGCGGCCATGGACCTGCCAATTCTCCATCTGGATCTGCAGGCAAAGTTGGGGGTTTTACATGGCGCAGCTGCAAGTCCCCCACCGGGCGGAACATCAGTGCGGGGGCAGCGCAGACCTTTTGGTCATAATACCAGACACATGTTCCGGACATAGCCTCAAATATCAGAGACTCCAGCCCTATGTTCCAGGGACCAAGAAGAGAATATCTCAGAGGTCCCAGAAACCAAGGAGAGAAGAATTCAGAAGTGCTGGGACTGAAGGAAAGACAACAGGCTGGATTTTCAGGCCCTTCCTGCGAATGGGACCTTCCAGTCCCGCCTAAGGCAGCCCACTTCACTGATTTCCTCAACAGCAGGGCAGGGAATCCATATAAATATGTTCTAGCCTTCAGTGGGACTGGAGATCCCACCAGCAACCAATGGCAATCCTCCTCCACCACAGGAAAACATTCTGCAGGAGGGGACCAGAAAATCATGGGCAATTTATTGTGTCATGTATTCATAGTATTCTTGAATGTGAAGTATTAATCTTTGTTGTCTGATGAACCTTATTAGTTTGCATTCTAAATTAGTAATTATCCCTTTTGCCAATAAAGCTATTTCCTGACAAGAATCTTCTTACTCTGGGCTTTGTTGTTTTATGTACTCTGAGATAACACAGGCTGCAAATCGATGTAGCTTTGACCAAAAGATACTCCAGACTTTGAAGTAAGTTCAATGTGATTTATTGAACCATTAGCACAGGTCTCTATGAGTTCGACTCTCCTGCTAATCTTGCTATAGTATCACAGTCTAACTAACCAGTCTGCTCTAGGCCACGTGGTGGGTGTGATGCTTCTGATCGGCCCCTGTTCTACTCTCAAAGTGTCGCGTGTGGAAAGAGACAGAGCATGTGTGCCCTGTCCTTATATATGGGTTGTGTAATGTCCCCTTGTGGTTGTGTCACCTCTGGGTGTCTTGACTGCCCATTGGTCGTGTCCTATTCTATGTGTTCATTAGCTGTAAGTCTGCATGTCATGACGTCTCTGGTGCTCCCTCTAGTGTTTACTTAGTCATAGTGTATTTACATTAACCCCTCGTGTACTTACAGTTATGAAAGTACATCGCTATACTATCACCAATATCACGTTAATAAGCAAAAAGATTCACCAACAAAATGTGGGGCGGAATTCTCCGCAAGGCCCGACGCCATCGTGAAACCCAGAGAGGTTCACGACGGCATCGGAGGCCGCTCCTCGTCCCCTATTCTCCCCCCCTGGGGGGCTAGGAGGGCCGTGCCGTAAATCCCGGCCGAGAATGATGCGGCTGGCGCGCCTAATGACATCAGCCGCGCATGCGCAGTTGCTGTCTTCCCCTCCGCTGCCCCGCAAGACGTGCGGCTTGATCTTGTGGGGCGACAGAGGGGAAAGTGTGCGTCCCTTTGAGATGCCGGCCCGACGATCGGTGGCCAGTCCCCTCCCGAGCACGGCAGTGGTGCTCGCTCCCCTCTCCACCCCCCACAGGCCCCATACTCACCTTTGGTGCCATGTTCACAACGGCGTGAACCAGGTGTGGTTGCCGCCGGCGTGAACTGGTCGGGAACGGCAGGCCGCTCGGCCCATCCGGGTCGGAGAATCGCGGCTGTGATATTTTGTAAATCTCATGTTAAAAATTATACTTGCATAAACTGCATCTCAGACTGGCCACAAGGATAATGAATATTTCCAGTAGCATACCCGCATTTTGTGGGTTATATTTTGAACAATGTTTTACCTTTTTGTTGCCTAGAAAGAAAATAATTGTTATATTTGTAAGCTTTCCTGTTGGTTTTCTGTTCAGGCATACAGGTAGCTCAAGTGTTAACTGCAATATTCCTATTGGGAAATGTGCAAACTTATGCACCGTCATTGCCTTGTCTGTCACTCCAACTCGCTTGTCTCAAATTTTCTTCCCCAATTCACGGCCGGACCACTAGATGGAGAAACATTGCAGAAACAAAACACTTTTGCCATGAACGAAAATTAAATTGCAAATGTTCAAATCCTGCCAACTGCCAGCCAATCACAAGAGCGACATTGACAGTTGTCATGGAGGAGGATGCATCCCAGATTACCGAGTTCCGAGTTCCTGTAGCAGGAGAATGTGTGGTCGAGAGTAGTGTAGAAAATCTGGAGGAATATTGAAGTGCAGGGCAGGGGAGCAATTTACCACGGTGTAAAAGAAATGAGCTTTCCTACAGATATCCTCCTCCAAATGGCTTACATAACTTTCATTTTAAAGCTGGCTATTAGCCTTTCAAAATTTATATCTGTATTAAATTTTTTATTGAGTACATAACAATAAATATCGGTCTTGGGTTTTATTTTGCTTAAAATAAATCAATTAGAGCTTGAGTGTGAGCAGTAGACACAATACCACACTCTTGAAATGTGATTTCACATTCAGAAAATATGGATTCAGTGAACTCCTTGCCCTTTGATTGATTTCAGCTGGCAGAAGCTGGTAGAATAAGTCACGTCATGCTTTAATTCAATCCACACTGAAGTTTGTTTGCAACTTGCAGTGCAGAAATGTGTTTCAATGGATATTTATAAGATAATATTTCTTACGACCCTAATGCTAAAGGTTATTAATGGAAAAGCATACAATAGACTGTACAGTATAATCTTAATCTTTTACCTGGGGCAGATGCGGTTAGAGTGGATAGAAGTGCCTGACAGATAAGAATAGCAGATCACTGCTCTCATGATTGAAGAGAAAGAACGACTCACCTTTCTCACATGACCAGAGGATGTCGCAAAGCACTTCACAATTAATGAAGTAGGGTCAGTGGCCGGAATTTTCTGGCTGTTAGGATTATATTCCCGTCAGTAGTGCATCCCCGCCCATGGGTTTCCCGGTGGCATGGGGTGGCTTCAATGAGAAATTCCATTGACAAGAGGGAGTAGAGAATCCCACCGCCAGCGAACTGGGTGCCGCTGAGAAACATGCGGCTGGGGACCGGAGAATCCAACCCATTCTTATCAATAAAATTGCCAATGTTTATATCCTGCCAGCTGCCAGCCAATCACAAGAGCAACATTGGCAGTTGTCATGGAGGAGAATGTGTCCCAGATTACCGTGTTCTTGCAGCAGGAGAACGTGTGGTAGGAAGTCGAATACGCAACAGAAGTATTGTTTTAATGTAGGAAATACATTTAATTTGGACGCAGCAAGATGATAACCAGATAATGTTTTGGTGACATTGGTTGAAGGATAAACATTGCCGAGAGCACCAAGGTAAATTTCCTTGAATTACTTTGAAATAGTACCGTGGGACCTATGGCATCCACTTTGTTGACCATAACTATAGTTAATAGCTCCTCCAACAGGTGGCAGCACTCCCTCCTCAGTACTGCACCGAAAGGTCAACCATGCTTTTGTGCTCATGTCACTGGAGTAATTAAATGAAAAAAAAATGAAATGTAAATCGCTTATTGTCACAAGTAGGCTTCAAATGAACCTCGATCCCTCCACCAGTGGGTGGTTAGAGCATCGCGATCGGGTCGGCGCATATCGTCGATCCTGATTTTGCCCTGACGCACGATTCTCCGATCCTTCAGGGAGGGTGATCTGGGCGTTCTGGGATGGAGAATCCAACCCTTAGACTTTAGTGTACAGAATACAATTTCAAAATTTGAGAATGACACAAAACCTGTAAACATTGTGAACTGTGAGGAGTATAGTGATAAACTTCGAGAGGATTTAGATATATGGTGGAATGCAGCGAAGTGTGAAATTATTCAATTTCCACTGGACTTGTAATCTAGAGGCCCAAGCTAATGCTCTGGGGACACAGGTTCAAGACCCCATTGGTTGAATTTCAATTCAATTAATAAAAATCTGGGATTTGCAATGGTGACTATGACACTACTATTGGTTGTCCTAAAAAAACAACTGGTTCACTATTGTCCTTTAGGGAAGGAAATCAGCTGTCCTTACATTGTGTGGTCTACACATGGCTCTGCACCTACAGTAACTGCCCTCTGAAATGCCCAGCAAGCCACTCATGTCAAGGGCAATTTGGGATGGTCAACAAATGTTGGCCTTGCCAGTGAAACCCGTTAAAGAATAAAAATAAATCTACAGGAAGAATGAGGTAGGTAAAGTCACCATTACTCCTGATTACAATTGGCTCCTTTCCCCTTTGAGGGGGGAAAATCACTACCTGACTGGTAGTGATTTAACCTGAGAATTACTATATCTCAGGTAAGGGGCGAGGTTGAGAAAGTGGTACCTTCACAAATAACCTCAGCCAGTACAGGAATTGAACCCATGCTGTTGGCCTTGTTCTGCATCGAACCAGCTGTCTAGCCTAATGAGCTAAATCAGCAAGGGACAATGAAGGGGACAATTCTAAAAGGTGTGTGCGGGAGCAGCGGGACCTGAGGGTACATGTGCTGAAATCATTGAAGGTTCGCAGGGCAGTTTAAGAAAGTGGAGAAGAGAGAATTAAGAGGAAATTTGATAGACGTTTTGAAATTCGTGAGCGGTCTGAACAGAATGGCGAATTAAAAATAGTTGTTGGGAGGGTTAAGAATCAGAGGACATCAATTTAAGGTAAAGCTTTGACAAAGAGTCATCGGACTCGAAACGTTAGCTCTTTTCTCTCCCTACAGATGCTGCCAGACTTGCTGCGATTTTCCAGCATTTTCCCTTTTGTTTCAGATTCCAGGATCCGCAGTAATTTGCTTTTATCAATTTAAGGTATTTGGCAAAAACTCAATGGTGACACGAGAAGAAGCTTTTCTTATGCAACATGTGCTGAGGACCTGGAATGCTCTGCCTGAGAGTGTGGTGGACGCAGATTTAATCTAGGCCTCCAAAAGAGAATTGGATAATTATCTGAAGCGAAAAGATTCGAAGGGCTATGGGGGAAAGGCAGAGGAGTAGGACAGTGAGTCAGTCTTCCAGACACCAGAATAGCCTACTTCTGTGCTGCAAACATTCTCTGGTTCTATGGTTGCTTTTTGTTGGATTATGACTTGAGATATTACTTAGCGTCGTTTTGTCTCAATACAGATTTTAATACAAAATACAATCAAATCCTATTTTGGTATCACTGCAGTCGTGACCCAGAAACCTTCACTTTAAACCTTTGCCACTCAATAACTCGAATCCATCTAATGCAATTCTCTGAGCCTATATATTTCCCAGGAAAAAAAGAACTCAACTCTTGCTGCATAATTGCAGAGATTTAATAAGGGACAATGGGGATGAAGGGAAGAAGGGACTGTATGATTTTCACACTTATATTTTTGGTCGAAGAATCTGGAGGTTGACAAATTCAGAACAATCAATGAAATATCACAAGAACCAATAACGGCACACATGCAAAAACATGTTAGCAATGCAAATCCAAAGCTGTTCTGACAGATTTCTCTGGAAATCAGGTGCAAACATGTCCCTAGAGGAGGGAAGGAGAAGATGCTAAACTAACGCTATCTAAATCACACAGCATGAAGTCTTTGGGGTATTAATGTATGATATAAAATATAATAAGCAGAGCAGTTTAATAACCTTACAGCAGCACAACTACCAAATCTTAAGGCAAAGGATCGATGCCAGAAAATAAGGTTTTCCACTGAAACCCACTTGGCTGCGAGGTGTTTGCCATGCTGTGGTATGGTGCCTACCCTGTTAATGTTTCACACACATTAGGGGCTGGTTTAGCTCACTGAGCTAAATCACTGGCTTTTAAAGCAGACCAAGCAGGCCAGCAGCACGGTTTGATTCCCGTACCAGCCTCCCCGGACAGGCGCCGGAATGTGGCGACTAGGGGCTTTTCACAGTAACTTCATTGAAGCCTACTCGTGACAATAAGCGATTTTCATTTCATTTCATTTTCATTTCATTTTCACAGAGAAAATATAGATCCCATCAGCGAGCAACAATTTTCCAACTTTCAGTATTTTAGTCAGAAGGCTGCACACCATTTCCAGGGACTCCTTGCTGTTTACAATATTTTTTATGGGTGTCTTCAAGCAGTATGATCATCAGTAAAGAGAGAAATTATAACACTACACACTTTCGATCTTGCTGCCATCACATACCAACAGATGCCAGTCCTAGGAGACAGTGTAAGGAAATTGGCAGACTTACTCAAAGTGGCAGAAATGGTGTAAATGATATTACAATTACATTGCAGGGCAATTTTCACTATGACTGAAGAGCAATACAATCGAGAAGCATAATACTCGTATGAAGTTCATTATTCATTTATTATACCAACTGCTTAGGACAACAACAACATCAAAAAAATGTTGGAAATGTTTTCACCCCATCTGATTTGTATGAGAAACAGTTTAAAAATAGCTGCGGACATAGAACCACCAGATTTGCAAGGAAACACCCCTAGAGGTTCCCAAATGATGTGTGCACTTTCTTTCTGATATGATTTAGAAATTGATGGATTTTCAGACCTAATGATATGCAGATGCAAATCCATTGGACATCACACACCTGGACCAAAATAATAAAAATCACAATGCTTGTGAAGTCAGGATCGTAGTATCCCATACTCAGCTGGCAAGTTCAGTTAATCCTCACAATCAATTGCGGAGTTCAAAATGTGTGCATCATTGATATTCTTTATTTAAAACTGTTGTTGCACACAAGTGTTGTGGAAGAGAGGTTTATATGAGAAAAAAACATTTGCATTTGCGAATACGTTTGTCTCCTTTCAATGGTATTGTTGCTATGCTGTTTCTGATGCTTTCTGAACATTTGAGCCATGCTATTGTCTGCAGTATATGACTGAAGTAGTCACAGCAGTTATTTTGTTTGCAGAGCTAAATAATCATACCTGCTTCTCTGGCACACTGTGAAAGAAGTAATAAGTGGAGTGAGTCACTCCTTTGAATATAGTACTTCATCCACATTTAAGGGGTTTTCAAAATGATGGTTGTTATTCCTGGTGAAAGATGGGAGGTAACCTGTGTGTTAAACGCGGGCATATTAAAGCACCTACTGTGACTGTAACTCCCTCTGAATAACATTTTTTAAAGCTTGCATTTTTTATTTTCAAAAGCATTTGCTTCAGCATGGTGATGTGATGTTTTGGAGCTCCAACAGGCTGTGCCATGTACAATTTACCACACAGTATTTCTGATCCGAGTCAGCAACTTGCCACTGCAAAGTGGAAGGAAAATCAGCTCCAAATGTCCTTGCTCTGCTTACCAAAATGCTCAGTCATAAAAACGCACAAAGGCTCAGGAGGCGTTCACCTCTGATACAGATGACACTTGGAGATGCAAAAAAGATAGATCTGCATTGATATAATGCCTTTCACATCCTCAGGACGTCCCAAAGTATTTCAAATTTAGGGCTACTTTTGTGTGGAGTACTACTGATATGTAAGCTTCTGCAATAAAAACCAAGAATGCCAAGTGAGAGGGAGAGAAAGAGTGTGAGAGTGTGTGAAGGAGAAAAGGAGTGTGAGAGTGTGTGACGGAGAAAAGAGGAGTTCCCATAACCACTGGCTGGCATGAGGTGATGTGATCCATGTCTCCACTGCCAACCCCCAGTATCTTCCAGAGACAGCACTTGTAATGGTCCTTGCACAATCTTTGCATTCTCTGACGATATCCTGCCGCTCTTGCACATGTTTAAATTGTGGCACTTGATAATTTTGGCTAACTGATAAGGATGAGTAAACTCTACAGCATTGCAGCCACGATCCCATTGTCTCCAATCCTGAGTTTTATAGTAACAAATAATGCGAAAAACTATTGGAGGTATTGTAACAATCGGGACTGTGCCAACAAAGTTACAACCACACACACACCTTCAAAATTCCGCTTTCTGCATCCACTGTCAATGCATTTCTATGGGTAGTCAAAAGTATTCTCTACCAGAGGTTTAGAGTATAAATGCTATGCTCTGGTTGGTAGTGGTCTCAAAAATAACAAAGTTTTGAACAAATGAATTTGCTTTCTCAAAAGTCATCTCAATGGCCACTCAGCTCCATGCCAGTACTTCTATTTCCCAATTCTGTTCTAAATTTGAATATTTTCACACAGTCACAAGAACTCCTGTCCTAGTGTGCTGCAGCATTCAAGGTTGGAGTAGCCACAGGAGGTTGGGATAATGCCCGCAGCAACATTGAGGAGGAATTCCAGGAGCAGCTCTGATTTTCATCTGCAAATGCGAAGGTGCAGATATTGCCTGCATGAAAACACTTCACCACAGAAACTGCAAATCATTGAACATTGCAGCTATTATAATACAACAGCTACTTCAAACCACATGTAATATTATAGTTACTGGTAAATCTCATTTTAGTCATTACGCTCTTAATATTCCTTTACTTTAAAAAAAAGAGTTCTAAGTATTGGAAAGTAGAACACTTTATTTTTTATGCCAGTTAATGCCAGCACCAGCAACCAATGTGGGGATAAACTTTTCTGCTCTGCTTGGCAAGGCAGTGCACAGATTGACTTTGGATGGTGGCGTAACGGGAAATATCAATTCATTGACTTGAATGGAAATTAACATGGGGAGAAATGTGCAATAGGTGGCTGAATTGATAGTACTCAGTTTACACTATTGCACAGGATCAAAAGCAATGCCGTGTAAACATATGAACATATGAAGCTGGCGGGCAGGAAAAGACCAACTGGTCCAGCTAGCTCTACCCATGCCCCACAATAACTGGAGCATCACAGCTAGGCCTCATGTACTACACCCAGCTTCTCAAGGCCATGTCCTTAGAAATACACAATCTCCTTAGAAATACACAAAATCAGAAGGAAAATTACGCGGGGGGAATAAAGGAAAAATATACTCCGGGAATTCTTTCACCCCCTTCATGTAATCGAAACCAGTCCAGGAGTTAACGTGGATTAAGTGACATTCACAATTGGTTCTAATTCTGGGAAATTTTGAACGTTGGTGTTCAATAGAGCTGGGAAAGCCCAAATTCATTTCACAAAATACTTCTCATTGCTGCAAGACAAAGACTTACATTTTGCACGGTTAAACTGGAGTGAGACCTACAGCCCAAAGATGAAAGGGCTTGTGTAGATCCAGTCACTATTAAATCCTGTGAATCTCTTTGCTAGTGACCATAAAATCCAATTCAAACGGCCACTGGGCAGTTTCTCTCATTATCACAAATTACGCCGTCTGGTGCCAACTGAATTGAAAATAACAAAGATATTTATTTTTATTCACCCAAATGACATTTTTAAAATGTCGTTTTTCAGAGATCTGCAAGTTAGTAAAATATGTGCAGGTTTGCAGGTCAGATGAGAGAATAATTTTGCAGAATTTTCTTTTTTCATTATTTTTCAGTAAAATCTAATGCAAATATAAAGGAGTCCCCTGTTTAATTGAGGGACACGGTTTCTGGGACATGACTACAGGCCATCTGTTCCTCTATGAGCTGCTGCCACAGAGCTGATCATTATTTCTTTAAATCCAGGAGGAAAAGGTATCAGTTTGGCCTTAACATCTCAAATATAGGATTCTATAAATGCTACGTATAATTTGTAGTAAATAGTGTTCACTAAAATAATTCTTAAGGGTGTTATTGAATGTCATTTAAAAAATATATGAGAGTATTCATTGAACTGCATCTATTTTCCTGTGTACTTGGTTCACAGAATGCTACACAGATGAGACATATTATTGATTGCACAAACAATAAAAACAGCAGTGCAAATGAAAATATAGGTTAACGCCATCCAGGAGGCTTTTCAATCACACCCAAACACTGTACAGCCCTCATATAATACTGGCTTTGAGAGCCAGACTAAAGTCTTATGAATGGCTTTTTTAAAAAATGTGTTCTCTATCAATGGGGACCACACAGAACAGAGAGTATAAAGGAGTAGGATATTGTTAATGAATACTTTGTCAGTCACATTATAGAGCTACGTTCTGTTAAAGTGTTTATGTAATGTGCGGTAGAATCTGTTCCTTGTACAATGGGTTGTGCTTGTGAAAAAGTTGTCCGAAAGTTGCAAATTGCGACTTGCTTTCTCAGGTGCCAAACGTTGTACGATGGGGCAAGGCAAGAAATAATCCATGTCATTTTAAAAAGACGTCTGAGTGCACAGCCTGCTCGTAGCCCACTCACAGCAGGAGAAAATTGTGGGTGTTTACATTGCGATTCTGGTGCCACTGCCTCAGGAGGCACAAGGGGAAAGCAGTTCTTCAGGCAGATTTCTGCTTCTCCGAAGGTGCTGCTGCTACCCACAAAGTCAAGGTTGTGATCAGTTACAGTTCTCTAAGGCAATTGCACTATTAAATCAAAATTCTGGAGAAGCACAGAATAGTCAGTATCTCTGAAGACTTGTTGACTGACCTGCTGAGCATTGCCAACATTTTCTATTTTTGTTTCAGATTTCCAGCAAATGGTGGATTTATTTTGCAGCATTATATACATAAGACCATAGAGATAGGAGCAGAATTAGGCCACTTGGCCCATCCTGTCTGCTCCGCCGTTCAATCATGGCTGATATTTTCTCATCCCCATTCTCCTGCTTCTCCCCATAATCCCTAAACTCTTTATTAATCAAGAACCTATCTATTTCTGTCTTAAAGACACTCAATGATTTGGCTTCCACAGCCTTCTGCGGTAAAGTGTTCCACAGATTCACCACCCTCCGGCTAAAGAAATTCCTCCTCATCTCAGTTTTAAAGATTTGTCCCTTTAAATACGTTCCCTGTCCCCCTCAGTGACATCAGTCACGGTTTTATTAATAAAAATGATTACAGCAAAAATTCATGGCCAGAACACTGAATTTGTGTTCTCCTTTGAATGATTTCATGGAATCTATGAAGTCCAAAAGATATTTGCCCTGTTAATGCAGCTTTTATCCCCACGATTGCATTGGAGTTGTAGCCTGAGTTATGACCACAATCCTGGAATGGTTCTGATCATATGTTTCTCAAGTGTCCATGATGTCAATTATAGTAGGTTAATCTCCTTTTGGGAGTTTCATGTAGATTACTTTCTAAGACCTTTAGCTATTTGTGCCCCAGGACATTAGTGCAAGAAATATCTCCATTTGCCCCTCACATTCCTAAGTTCATTCAACGGTATGATCTTGGGCCTCTTTTCCAAATCCAAATTCTTACGGCTCCAAAGCACCCCCTCAAATTTAAAGAAAAGGTTTAAACATGAAGTAGGTTCCCAGGTCTCTGTATATCCCCTATTAACTTCCTCGTGCCTTGGGAATGTACGGGTTTTAATTTGCTGATCTACAACAGCATCACATTTGAAAATCTTCCCCTCCCCCACGTATAATATGGCATGTTTCAGAATGTACAGCATATTCTCTACTGTTTGCTCTCATGGGAACAAAACCCCATGAGTGATAATAATGAGTGGCTCCCCAGGACTTAAAGAAATGAGGCTGAATAAACATTCAGGTATCTCTAGTTGAAAAAAATGATAAGTATAGGCTTATGGTGCAGAAATAGTTAACATGCACCATCTGCATACTTTGCGCTGTCAGTCACTAATTGCATGCTACTTCACAGTTATGCTACAGTGTCAGAACAAGGATTTGACAGAACTGATACAGTGTCTGCTCCAGCAGGTGCCTAACATCCTATGTACCATCTTATAACTGTTTTAAGTAAGCACTACAATTCTGATGCCTATTCATGACTACATAACTATTTTAGGTGAAGTAAAACTTAGTTATTTATGTTTGTCCAGCAACTGAAGAGAAATCATGTAAGTATTCAATAGTTCCCAATTTAAGAAGCGCAAAAAAAAAATGCATATCAGGTGCTTTAAATATAGTAGGGGCTCAGTAAACTACCTTCTTCAGGGAAGAGTTTCAGCCAACCATGCCAGTTCGGTCTACATATGACTTCAATCCAATGTCACATGACTGACTCTTAATGCTTTGAGAGCAACTAAGTATAAGCAATAAATTCGGCCCCACAAGCATGGCTCACAGCTCGAGAACAAATAACACAAGGTTATTTTAAGGTTAAGTGAATACAATAAAACCCTGGGATAAATCTTATTTCCAAAAATCTGTCAATTGCGATTGCAAACTGTCATACTGCCCATAAAAGTTACATTAAAGGCTGTGGGTCATCATATTTGAGAATGCATATGTGCACTTGTGATGTGAGGTATGTAGGGTGGGGGACGTGGAGCTGTGCAATGTGGTAAAAGCTTGAAATGGCTTAACAACAGAGGCATCTCACACAGAGCACCATAAGCAAACAAAAAAGGGGATAGCCAGCAGTGTTTATAAAGCGAAAACAATGCATCGTATAAAATTTTTATCATAATGAAGATTGATGGTAGTGTCTTTCCTTCAGCTGAATGCAGCTTGGCACTATTCTACACTTTATACTTTGATTTCCAGCTCTGGTTCAAACTATAAAATGTAGAATAGTGCCGATCTGCATTGGGCTAAAGGAGCGGCACTACCATCAATCTTCATTATGATAACATTTTTATACTATGCACTAGCAATCTCTTTATAAACACTGCTGGCTTCCCTCTTTGAAACATGTTTTGCTGCCAGGATTGTTTAATTCTTCCTTCGCTTGAGTGGCAGTGCCACATCTCTCTGCACTTTACAGCCAGCAACAGAAACACAGAACAACCACAACATGAAAGCTGAGTAAGAGCATCATCACTTTGCTGGAGTTAACCCCTTAATTCAATAATCAAGGGTTAATTGTGGAGACAGCATTAATATTGCAGCCGTCCAAACTAAATCAAATGGGCCGTGTAAAGTAATGGTTGGATGTCAGACTGGGTAACAGATATTGGGGATAATTTTGAATTTCTGTTATTGTACATGAGGGGGATGTGGTATTTTGAAAGGGTAGGCTTTCAAGCCATGAGGGCACAAACAAACAAGAGCTTTATTGGAAAGATGTTTACTCTGCAGATTGTTAGGTTGGACTCCCTGTTTGCCGACACAAACGGCCAATGACATCTTCAAAATTTCATGTGATCGGACTCTTAAAGCCACCTCGTTCCAACTAGGAACAAATATGAATAGACAACACTTTCTTCCCCACTGATCCACACCACATCATTCCAGGTTTGGACGTTGTAGGAGACCAATCCTGTCTGTGCTAAGACAATGGTACTTCTCACTGATGGTACAGTTCCTTGCCAATACTTCTTCACCTTTCTGAAAAACATGGGGTGGGATTCTCCGCCGCGTAATTCTCTGTTTTGCCGGTGCTCGGAGGTTTCCCGACGGCGTGGGGCTGCCCCACAATGGGAAACCCATGGACCGGCTGGCGTAATAGAGAATCCAGGCAACGGGTCGGGCCAGAAATGTGGCGCGGCGGGGCGGAGAATCCCACTCATGGCACTTAGCTCTCTTCTCACGTCGCAAAATCTGACTTTGCTGTTTCCTCTCAATGATTTCTCTTGTCTTAGGTGGCTTCCACAAATCAAACATTCTGCGTTCCCGACATTTTACCACAAGTAATGCTGCAGGACTTCGGGTTGTCAATGTCTTGTATTCCAGTGTGTCATCAGGAATCAGCTTTGCCATTTTGACAATGATCCTTACTCATGAGTTACCTTCAATGAATGTTTCATTGTCTGAACAATCATTTCAGTCAACCCATTTATGGAAGGATAATAAGGAATGGTTTGGGTGTGTTGGATTCCATTCTCCTTCAGATAGTTTATGAATTTTTGTTAAATTAACTGTGGCTCACTGTCACTAACAGGTTATTCAAGGTAACTTAATCTTACAAAAACCTCGCCCAATCTTTCTATTGTTCTCTCTGAGTAAATAGTCTTCATAACGGCGACTTCAAGCCATTTCAAATGTGCATCTACCACAATGAAAAACATTTGTCCTTCGAATGGTCTCTTTTCCATGGCGCTTCTGACCATTCCCTTGGGTGCAATGGTGCTAATGGCGGCAGGTTTTGAACCTTTGCACAAGCCGAACACATGCCTTCTCCTCGATTTCGTTATCGAACCCTGGCCACCAAAAATAGCTTCTGACTATCTCCTTCACCATTATAACCCACAATGGCCTTCATGGAGTTAGTTTAGGACATGTTCTCTTAACAATGGCGAAATGTGGACCCTCATTGCCCAGAGGAGACAACCAACCTGCATGATTCTTCGGGTAACATATGGCTTCAACTCCGGGTTTGCTCCTCGGGTCTTGCCACCAAGTACCATGTCCATAACGTCTGACAGTAGTGAATTATTTCTGGTATAATTGTTAACTTGTCCTGCAGTTACAGGAGTGTTATCGACTTCTTCAAAATATAAAATATTACCACTCGAACGATTCATTGATAGCTCGTAAGGTAAAGGTAATTTAGGGCTTCCATTAGCATTCCCATGGAGATTTGATTGACAATATTTTATCGTGTATATAAGTGCTGACAACAGCAATGCCAATTTCTGCATCTAGCTATCCAGCTTGCAGCGAGATATGGAGTGCTGGTATGCAGCCAAAGTATTGTTGTCAGTGGTTGATAATCCGCTAGTAAAGTACATTTCCTTCCCTATAGGTATTGGTAAAAATGTTTGATTCTGAAAATGATGCCACGAGCTTCCTACTCTATCCATGCATAGCTCATTTCTGCTTTGTTCAAGGATCTTGATACAAATGCCACTGGCTTCTCTTCACCATATGGGCGGCACGGTGTCACAGTGGTTAGCACTGTTGCTTCACAGCGCCAAGGTCCCAGGTTCGATTCCTGGTTTGGGTGACTCTCTGTGCGGAGTGTGCACATTCTCCCCATGTCTGCGTGGGTTAGCTCCGGGTGCTCCGGCTTCCTCCCACAAGTCCTGAAAGACATGCTGTTAGGTGAATTGGACATTCTGAATTCTCCCAGGTGTCCCCAAACAGGTGCCAGAGTGTGGCGACGAGGGGATTTTCACAGTAACTTCATTGCGGTGTTAATGTAAGCCTATTTGTGACAATAATAAAGATTATTTATTATTTATTTATGTGGGAAACCACTGCCCTAACCCCATAAGGTGATGCATCGCAAACTAGTTGCAAGGGTAACTTTGGACCAAAGTGTGCCAAGACTTCTGACTTTACGAGTGTTTCTTTAACTTGTATGGAGGCCTTCTCGCACTGATCCACCCATTTCCATTTCCTGTTTTGACTCAATAAGTTGTGGAAAGGTTTGAGAATAGTTGCCAGATTAGGGACAATCCTTCTATAAAGTAGTTTGTTCAGCACAAAAACGACCAAAGTTGATTTACGTTTTGAGGTGCAGGCACCTCAGTTCTGGCTTTTAATTTTGAAGGCGATTTGTGAAGTCCCTTTGCATCTATGATGCACCGTAGGTTTTCAATAGAAAATTTGAAGAATTCACATTTATCCTTCTGTACTTGGTAGCCGTAACCTTCTAGTCTCTGGAGAGTAGCATCTAAATTTTGAAGATGCTTATCTTCATTCCTTCTAGTGATTCAGATATCACCTAAATAGCACTGGACCCCTTCTAGTCCATTTCGAATTTGATCCATGACATGTTGGGAAATCGCAGGTGCGGACGTGATGCCAAATATCTGAATAGACCTTTGTGTGCCAAATATTGTGAATCTGGATCCACATTTATCTGGAGATAAGCTTGACTAAGGTCAGCTTTACTGAAATGCTGCCCTCCATCCAACCAGCAAATAAATAATCAATTAAAGGCAGAGGGTACTGCTTTGCAAACTATACCAGATTGCCAGTGACTTTAAAATCATTATATATATTCGTACCGAATCATCTTTCTTATCATGGGTACTGTCGACATGTCCCAATCATTTACATTAACGATTTTGAGGACCCCCGTCTTGACCAGCCTCTCTAATTCTGCCTCGACCTATGGCACTGACCTAGCCTTTAAGCATCCTGCTTGGCTTTTGTCCTTAATCTTTAGCTTGACTGAGATCTCTTTCATGCTTCCAAGCTCTCCATTAAAGACAACGGTACGTTTCTTTAAAATCTTTGGTAGACCTGCTTCGGACCCTGACATGAGAGTCACCTCAGCCCAGTTTAGCTTGTTTCTCTCCAGTCAGCTTCTCTCCATTAGGGCTGGACAGTTACCTTTAAACATATGCAGGGACAAGTCTGCGGTCTGTCTGTTTAGCTGCACATTTACATCGAAACGTTAACAGGACCACTTCCCCAATTTAGCCATTTAGTATTATTGGGCGGTATTCTCCGGGAATCGGCGGGGTGAGCAGAAACAGTGCAGTGGAGTGGCGCGAACCACTCCAGCTTCGGGCCGCCCAAAGGTGCAGAATGCTCCACACCTTCAGGGGCTAGGTCGGCGCCGGAGTGATTTGCGCCCCGCCGGCCGGCGTGGAAGGCCTTTGGCTGCTGACGTCATCCTCGTGCATGCGTGGGGGGGGGGGGGTTCACATTCGCGCCGGCCATCGCGGAGGCTACCATGGCCAGCGCGGAGGAATAGAGTGCCCCCACGGCACAGGCCCGCCTGCGGATCGGTGGGCCCCGATCGCGGGCCAGGCCACCGTGGGGGCACCCCCCTGGGTCCAATTCGCCCCGCGCCCCCCCCCCCCCCCCAGGACCCTGGAGCCCGCCTGCGCCGCCAGGTCCCGCCGGTAAGGGACCTACTCCAATCTACGCCGGCAGAACCTGCATAGAATGGGCGGGACTTTGGCCCATCGCGGGCCGGAAAATCGCTGGGGGTGGGGCGCTGTGAGTGGCCGCCATCCGGCGTGGCGCGATTCCTGCCGCCGCCAAATATCTGGCGCCGGAGACTTCGGCAGCCGGCGGGGATGGGATTCACGCCGCCCCCTGCCGATTCTCCGAACCGGTGTGTGGGGGGGGGGGGGTTCGGAGAATCCCGCCCATTATCTTTGAAGGTTTTGGATACTCTTGTGTTCACCTGCATTTTCACCAGTTGTCTGCCCAGTAAAGGAGTGACCCAAAAACGGATTGTTCCGCCTGCAATGGCACGTACGTTCAATGACAATTCATCATCTGACTTTGACGCTGGTTCATTTTTGGGGTCTTACCAGGTGGATCCTTTTCCCTCTATTTGGTTTTCCATTGGATATACTTGGATCTTGCTTTTTATCGCACTTTCTTGAAACTCTTTGATTGTTTCCCCAACACGCACATTCGGTGTGCCCCCTTTTTACCACAATTCCTGCATTTTGCATCTTTGGACCAGCAATCTGCTGCTCCTTGCCCAGTTTTTATCACATCGGTAGCAAGTTTGAACCGGTATCTGTGTTCAGGTCTCTGCTGACATTTTACGGATTCTCGTGCTCAAACCTAATAGGTGGGGTTCTTTAACTGATAATGACACAGAGATCGCGACTTCTAAAACTTAACTCTGTTAACAGCTTTATTTTTTGGCAGCTTCACTTCTAAACACACAGACCAGTCTGTCTCTCATGGTGTTGTTCAAGACATCTCCAAATTCACAGTATTCAGCTACAGTTATGAACTCTGTGATTGATTTACCTTCTTGTTGATTACACGTATGCAACCAAAATCTCTCAGCGATGACCAAAGGTCCAGGTGAGAAGTGGCCCTGCAATATTTCCACATGCTCAGCGTAGGTTTTCCAGACTGTTTTTCTGTCTGCACCAACTTCACAGGAGGCTGAATGTTTTCCCCTCCATTATACTCAGTAAAGTTGGGGCTACAAGATCGCTGATTTAGCTCAAAGGGGCTGATTTAGCTCACTGGGCTAAATCGCTGGCTTTTAAAGCAGACCAAGCAGGCCAGCAGCACGGTTCGATTCCCGTATCAGCCTCCCCGGACAGGCGCCGGAATGTGGTGACTAGGGGCTTTTCACAGTAACTTCATTGAAGCCTACTCGTGACAATAAGTAATTTTCATTTCATTTCATTTCATTTCACTTGGAAAAAATAATCAAATCTTTCAGTATATGAGCTCCACCACTCAGTGTTCTCATCATTCAGTCCCTTGGTGCCAAAAGTCCCCACCATTTTTACTATGGAACGGGCATGTGTAACCATGATGTGCCGAGGCATTTTTAGCACTACCTCACTTCTTTTTTCAAACAAGGTACCCCTGAGCTCAATCTGTTTCCTTCCAAGTTTTTGAACACCCCCAGCTCTAAACAACATTTACAGGGTGCTTGTTCCCCACAGTGCTCCTTGTACTGTTCCAGATCTTTCCAGGCAGAGCATGTGGCCAGCTTCTTTTTGATATTGTTTCCTCCAAAATCTCAGTTTAAATTTTGTTTCCTTCGATGGCTACCACCAATATTTTGCATCCTTCTTCACCAGCTTTGATGTAGCAAAGATTTTAGCTGCTTAAGCCTTTACTGATGTCTGTGCATGGATCAACAATTTTTTATATCGAGTTTTTAACTTCTCCAGGTGTCTGCCAGCATGGTTCCAACCTCCTCAACGAATGTTTTCTCTGGAACAAACCTGAATACACAACAGGGGAAAGGAACAGAAAGTTATGCTGAGAGGTTTAGGTAAAGTTGGGGTGAGGCGGCTCTTGTAGAGCACAGAGACCAGCACAGAATATTTGGGTTGAATGGCCAGCTTCTCTGTGGTGAACTTGATGTAATTCTATACGATGCAATGTAAAATGGGTGATGTGAATCAGCAGCCCCTTAACTTTTTTTTTCCTTTTTTAAATTTAGAGTACCCAATTACCTTTTCCAATTAAGGGGCAATTTAGCGTGGCCAATCCACCTATCCTGCACATCTTTTGGGTTGTGGGGGCGAAACCCATACAGACACGGGGAGAATGTGCAAACTCCACACGGACAGTGACCCAGAGACGTGATTCGAACCTGGGTCCTCAGAGCCGTAGGCAGCAATGCTAACCACTGTGCCACCGTGCTGCCCCGCAGCCCATTAACTTTAATGAGGAGGCATCGCTGGTGGCATTTCTCCAGGGTTTTAAGGTGTCTGCTGTACATTGTTCATGTCTCCGACACATATAGGATGGCAGGTACTGCTGCAGCCTTTAGACCAGGAGATTGGTATCAGGTTTCAGGGGTGGGATTCTCCGACACCCGCCGGGTGGGAGAATCGCCGGAGGTCGGTATGAATCCCGTCCCTGCCGTCCTCCCATTTCTCCCGACCCCCAAAAACCGGCCCAGCGTGAGTCGCGCCGCTTGCCTCGGAGAATGACGGGATCCAGCGCGACTCAATGGCCGCCGGGGCTGCCCGAAAACTCCGGTCCGCGATGGGCCGAAGTCCCGCCCGTCTGTTGCCGGTCCTGCCGGCGTAAATTGGAGAAGGTCCCTTACCGGCGGGACCTGGCGTCGAGGGCGGGCTCCGGGGTTCTTGGGGGGATCTGGCCCCGGGAGGTACCCCACGGTGGCCTGGCCCGCGATCGGGGCACACCAATCCACGGGCTGACCTGTGCCGTGGGGGTACTCTATCCTTCCGCACCGGAGGCCGTGGTCCTCTGCCATTGCCGGTGCAGAAGCAAATCCCTCTGTGCATGTGCGGGGATGACGCCAGCACGTGCCGTCGCTCCCACGCATGCGCCGACTCGCGCCGGCCACGGAGGCCCTTCGGCACCGGTTGGCATGGCACCAAGCCCCTTTCCCGCCACCCACTCTGGAGGGGGCCTAGCCCCTGAAGGTGCGGAGGATATCAGACCTTTGCAGCGGCCAGTCCATCCCACCGGGAACCCCGCCCACCGGGTAGGGGTGAATCCCGCCCCTGGTCTTTGTCATCAAGAACTCTTTTTCTCAGTTTTACAGACGCTGTGCTGGCACAGCAGAGGCGATGTTGAGTTTCATCATCAATGTCTATCCTTGCTGAGAGGAGGCATACCCTGTAGGTTCACTGGCAGTGTAGGTGCTCCAATAGCTGTGTCCTCCCTCAGGACAATATCCTTCGCAGCTACGTTGGCTGGGCCACATTGTCCTCGTGCCTGGAACAAGACTCCCAAAACAAGCACTCTAGTGCGAGCTACATCACAGGAAGTGGTAAGGGCTGGAGGGGCACAGGCAGGGGCTGTTTAGCACAGGGCTAAATCGCTGGTTTTTAAAGCAGACCAAGCAGGCCAGCAGCATGGTTCAATTCCCGTAACAGCCTCCCCGAACAGGCGCCGGAATGTGGCGACTAGGGGCTTTTCACAGTAACTTCATTTGAAACCTACTCGTGACAATAAGCGATTTTCATTTTTCATTTTTCAACCAGGAGGGCAGAGGAAATATTTCAGAGGCGTCCTCAAAGTGTCACTGAACAAAAATGAAACATCCCGACTGATATGTGTGAATCTCTTGCTTGAAACTCCCCAAACTGGAGAATAAGCTTCCACATGGTGCTAACCATTTCAAACGTCACCAACAGGCCCAGGTGGAGGCCACAAGCAAACAGCAGAAGGAGCTTACCAAAATCAGAGCATCCCATCGACCCACTTTATCAAACACCATCTACCCCATCTCACACTCACAATCCTGGAGTGGAACAAAGCCATCCTTGATAACAAGAAACTGCTTCAGAAGAAAAACTTCAATAGAAATAAATTTGGGAGAGATTAGCTGCCATATCACTATATCCCATTCAATGCTATCATACAAGGGCAGCACAGTGGCGCAGTGGTTAGCATTGTTGCCTCAAGGCCGAGGTCCCAGGTTCTATCCTGGCTCTGGGTCACTGTCCGTGTACAGTTTGCACATTCTCCCCGTGTTTGTGTGGGTTTCGCCCCCATAACCAAAGATGTGCAGGCTAGGTAGATTGGCCATGCTAAATTGCCCTTTAATTGGTACTCTAAATTTATTTTAAAAAATAAATGCTATCATACAAAATCAATACTACCTCAAATTTTGGGTAATTCTGATGCGATGTTTTGCTAAAACAGTGCCTAAACTGGGTTTGGTACGTTTCGGCGTGGCCAGTTCGGCGTAGCCGATTCGACGGAGGAATTTTTCGGCGGAGGGACGTTTCGGCGTCAAATTAGTTATAGTCGCAAAATGTTTGTGCAGCCCATTTCTTGTATCTTTTCCTTCCAGCCGCCTCAGATATCGTGTTTCTGCACCAAACCGGGTCTCTTAAAGAAAGGCACCAACATTAAACCAGTTCGCCAGTGATCTATACTGCTGTCTGACTTTACACAGCCGGTGTTACTGAAGATATCGTGTTTGTGCACCAAGCCGGGTCTCTTAAAGAAAGCCGGTGTTACTGAAAGTATTGAAGCAGCTGCCCAGTGATCTACACTGCTGTCTGACTTAACACATTGTGTAAAGTCACAATATCTTCAGTAACACCGGCTGTGTAAAGTCAGACCCGGTTTGGTGCACAAACACGATATCTGAGGCGGCTGGAAGGAAAAGATACAAGAAATGGGCTGCACAAACATTTTGCGACTATAACTAATTTGACGTCCCTCCGCCGAAAAACTCCTCCGCCGAATCGGCCACGCCGAAACGTCCCATTCCAATCGGCTACGCCGAACTGGCCCCGCCGAATCGGCCACGCCGAACTGGCCACGCCGAAACGTCCCATCCCCGCCTAAACTATGGACCTGGTCACTTGTTAATTTCCACTATTCCCGGTATCATGCCAGCAAAAATATTATCCAATTGCGCTGTGCTTTTTAGGCTTTTCTTATTGAAAAACTGAAATTTAACTTTCAAATTTAAATTCGACATGACATTTAACATTTCCCACGCCAGGATGTGAACATCTTGGTTCACATTTCTGCACAGGACGTAGGGATTGTTGCATTGTCCTAGTAAGACGAATTTTAACCAAGGTCTCATCATTTTTCTCAAGTGGACATGAAAGACCCAATGAACTATTAGACGAAAAGCAAAAAGCAAAAAAGGTGATGAGGAGCCTGGATTTCCCTGGATCTGAAAGAGGCTTTTAGATTGAGCTTTTCAACCAGTTGACCTATTATGCTTTCCCCACAGTAATGATAGCAGGAACATCATAGCGAAACATTCATTCTTTCCTCCCCATCCCCACCACCATCTTATTACGCTCCTGTAAAGCACCTCCTGATGGATTCCGATGTTAAAGGTGTTGTATTAAGGGGCAAGAAGTTGTTGTTACTGATTAATGTGTTTAAGAACATAAGAAAGAGGGGCAGGAGTGGACCATGCGGCCCCTCGAGCCTGTTCTGCCATTCAATAAAGTGGCTGACGTTTGCCTCAACTACACTTTCCCACCCTTCACTCTCCATATTTCTTAATCCCCCAAGAAACCAAAGTGCTGTCTATCTCATTCTTAATTATATCTAACAATAAAGTATCTAAGCTCTCTAGGTTAGAGAATTCCAAAGGTTTGCAACTCTTTGGGCGAATAAATCTTTCCTCATCTCAGTCCAAAATGATTAGCCCCTCATTCATGACTGTGGGGCCATATTCTGGATTTTCCAGCCAGGGGAAACACCCCACAGTTTCAAGCCTAACAAGCTTCTTCAGAATCTTGTATGTTTCAATGGGATCAGCTCTCATTCTTCGAAGCTCCAGCCAGAATAGCCCAAATTTACCCAGCCTTTATCAGAGGACAACTCTCTCATCCCTGGGACCAATTTAGTGAATTTTGGCTGAAATGAAAAGCTAGTGTCAGTAATGATGACCATCAGGGTTGTTATGTAAAAACCCGCCTGGGAAGGAAATCTAATATCCTTATGGAGCAGTATGGACTACATGAGACACCAGACCCACTGGAATGTGATTGCCTCTTAACTGTTCTCTGAAATGACCTGGTAAGCTACATAATTATATAATTATATAAACCTTAGAAATGTGCAAAAAATGCCGACATTGCCTGAAGTGCCCACATTCTGCAAGTGAATCCCCCCCCAAAAAAGCAAAAATATTCTGAATTAAATGATTGGATCCTACATCTTTTCACGACATTTCTTTAATTCCATTTATTGATACACAATAATTTCCACTAATGGCTAACATTATTACTATATGGCCTCAGAGAAGGTGCTGAAGAGATTGACTAGTACAGTGCCAGGTATAAGTGCATTTGCTTATGCAGAGAAGTTGAGGTGGCTCTCTGCAAGAGAAGGTTAAGAGCAGATTTTATCAAGTTGTCCAAAGTCATGAACGGTTTTGATATGGTAACGCTAAGCAGTTACCAGTAGCAGAAATGTCAGGAACCAGAAGACAAAAGAATCAGGGGAAACATGAGAAAATACTTTCCACACAGCAGATTCAGTAGAAGCAGATTCAGTAATGCATTCAAAGAGGAACTGCATGAGTACTTGAAGGAAAAAATTATTGGAAAAAGCAGGAGAGTGGGATTAATTGAACAGCTCTAGCAAAGAACTAGCACAGACATGATGGGAGGAATGGCCTCCTTCTGTGTTATATCATTCCATAATTATGCATATATTTCCAGATTTTAACATATATAAACCAAATCCCCTTTTCCAAATTATATTTGCAATACAAGTGGAAGTGTTGGCATTGTTTCTCAGTTGAGTAAAGCTGAATAAAGGCTGTACATGTGTACCTCACTGTTGCACCGTCTTTAATACATTAGTTAACTGTTTCAGGTTGGGAATCTTAATAAGTTATTCAATAAGGAGGAGGCGGATCAAAGCACATTCATATAGAGCACACAGATCCACACTGTAAATGCATTGGCATAAACACAAAGCTTTTAATTATCATAAATAAAGAAGTCTAATGATTGCAAAGAGGAAATTCTGCAAACCACCAATAATCTTTATCTTCATAAGTTGTAAGTATTACAGAATGTAGCCTCAAAAAGATTCCAATTTTGTTAAAATTTATTCCAATGATTTCTTATGATTACAAGCTGTTCTTTGCTCGCCTCTCCAAATCAAAATTAACTATTTCTCTTTCACTGCCATCTGTGACAGTACAATTCAAAGCAATAACCTTCCCCTATATAATAACCCCCAATCCCACCCTCCCCACAAAACTCCCACCCATTACCAAGAGTTGGTCTTATCCCCTGCTTGCCTGACATTGCAATAAAGATGACAGACTAATTAAATTACTTGTAATTTCAGTGATACAAAGAGGAGTGCTGTATTGTAGGCCTTTATTTATGACATTGGGTTTGATAAGCATATCTAGAAGCCAGCAAACATGTTGGGGTGGGGGTGGAGGTGGTAGGGTGGGGGGATTTTATGATGGCAACTGAATGGCGCAGAGGAGGAGGAAGTAGCTTGTAGCTTTCCATGATTCTGACAATTTCAAATCTGGCTTTGCTGAGCCGTTTTTGCGGCTATGTCCAGATTCATTGTCACTCACAGCTAATTGTTCCATTAATGTTTATCATGGGAGATCCACCAGGGAGCTGTATGTGCAGAGATAAGCTTCCCTGCAATGATATGCACCATCTCGTTGATCTTTAAACACTTTGCTGTTTTTTTTGTAACCTGCTCCCTATTGCTCTATGTTTGCCAGCTCCTTCCCCACTATCCCAACAAAAAAAACAACATAATCAATACCCTGACAATGGTATCTAGGCAGACGTAATCAAATTGCTTGAAAATGTTCACAACACAGGAAAGTCATGTGTGAACAGAGTAATTGAGGCAGTTGGTTCATTCTACCACCTGCTGTTGTCGGCTTGGGTTAATTAGAAATTTACACCAACCAAAATCCAAATGAGGTCCTATCCTGCTGCTAAGGATGGAAAACACATTTTAACCCTTTGCAAGGCTTATTATTTACTGTTTTGCACCACTCGGGGGAAAAAACCTTCTTTGATAACCTGAAGCCTTTGTATCCTCTTTATTGTTGCTCTTTGTAAGTCAGTGGTACAATTTACCAACATCTACTTGAAGGTGTATAGAGAACTATAAAGGCAATTGAGGGCTCAGTGGTTAAAAGGTTTGAGATAGTCACTGACGCTCTCAAATGTCCACATGGGACTGACTCTTTGAGGAGTGAATCGATTTGTTGCGGTGTAAAATGTAGCAACAAAACAAAATAATCTTAGAAACAAATGGTGCACAGATATTTTTTTTAAAGTGAAAACTTGGAGATTCAAGACTATTAATTCGGGTTGTAAGTAACTCCATAACAAGAGACATACCTGCATCTGCAAACAACATGTTTCAGAATTCAACAAACTCTTCTAAAAGGTCTGGACCACCAGCTTGATTATGTCACAAAAACAGAAAATGCCGGGCTGTCTCAGCAGGTCTGACAGCATCTGTGGAGAGAGAATGGAGCTAAGGGAGTCTGGGTGACTCCTTGTCAAAGCTTTTATCTTGATTTGCTTTGATCTTGAGTATGTCAGACTGCAGTCTATTTGCTTCTGCCTGCCGCTAATTAATCACTATTTAAATCTACTGATAAGCAAGTTTAGTTTTTGTAAAAAGCTTCATGCTTAGTGCAACAAAATTGCTAACCTTTGCGATCTTCCCTCTGTATCTTCAGAGTCTTTTCAAAGTGGTAAACTCAGGCTCATTATTAGAGGTGAACTAGGTCACTCTCCAGACTACTGCATGACATTTTCTGCAGCAGATAAATGGTTAACCATGTGCAGGCTTTATCATCTTTGCTAAGCCTATGAGAAATGTATTATTTTTATATGCAGAGAGATACAGAGAAGATATAAAACTGTGGGAAACTGTGAAAGCTCTGAACATTGATATTGATACTTGGTTAACAAATTTAACTCCATTTTATGAAAAGAGAATGATTCATGAGATGCAGGTTTAATTATGCTTTTTATTCAGCATCGCAAGTTATTAGAATTATTTCATTAAAAGAAAGCAAAGATTTGAGATTCAGGTGCATCTGTTGAGCTAAACCTAATGTGCAACTCTTCCTCAAAAAGAAAAAAAAAACCTCTCATCGGGTATATGCATTGACTGTGCAATTGTAAGAAGGAATTATATGAAAAATGTAAGAAATTCAAGTTATAGACTTTAATAAATCAAACTCATAAGCAGTGTTCCCGATAATATATTGCTATCTGTTTGGTTCAATGTGTGGTACTTTTGAAATTTTTGCACAGTATTTATCCAGGAATAAAGCCCACATCCATGTACACAAGTAATGTTCCTCTGCTATACAGCCCAAAATTGCCATGTAATTAGATTTCTGCTCCAGAATTCAGTCCTCCACATTTTCCCCCTTCTCTGAGCAGGGTCGGTGATCTGACCGATATCCAGCCGACTGCAGTGAAATGGTGGGAGCAGCTGAGGAAGGCAAGTTGAGATAAAACAGTAAAGTACCTGGGGGCGATTCTCCGCACTCACGACGGTGCGGAGAATAGCGGGGGTCGTAAATTTTTACGGCCACGCTAGTCTGACGCCCTCCCGCTATTCTCCCCCCCCCCCATGCCCGCCTCCCGACACGAATCGCTGCCCGCCGTTTCTTTACGGCAAGCAGTGACTCTCAGCTGGCCGATGGGCCAAAGTCCAAGCCCTTTATGACCGTTTTTAGAACGTCAAACACACCTGGTCTGACCGTTCGTAAAAACGGCCGTAAAGTTGGGATCTTGGGAACCATGGCACCGATTGGCACGGCCGTACCACGGCCGTGCCAAGGGTGCCATGGGCCCGCGATCGGTGGGCACCGATCGCGGGCAGCGGGTACTTACCCCGCGCACTCTTTGTCCTTCCGCCGCCCCGCTGTATCCATTCGCGGGGCGGCTGAGGGGCATCCCGGCCCGCGCATGCGCGGGTTTCGCGCAAATGCGCGATGACGTCATTCGCGCATGCGCGGGTTGGAGTCTTCCAATCCGCGCATGCGCGGCTGACGTCATGTGATGCGTCAGCCGTCGCAATCTCTGGCAAGCGGGCTTAACGAGATTCGTTAAGCCCACGATGCCGGAGTTCACGGCCGCGGCATGCTAGCCCCGACCGGGGACCAGAATTGGTTCCCGGTCGGGGGGGGCGGAGGCTGGCGTCAAACCTGCCCATTTTTGACGCCAGCCTCACGATTGCTCCCGGTTTGGGAGAATCTCGCCCCTTCTCTCCCAAATGAATACTGCTGAGCCTGAGTAACACTAGAGGAGGAGTGGCAGTACAAGCTGAGGTAGTGATAAGAAGACCATTAAAAGCACTGATAGAGGAACAGGGCCACTAATGACCATCTCTCTTTCTCTTTGCATCCCCCATAACCCAGGCAAATATGCATGAAGCTCATGCAAAATCATGTTCCTAAATCTATCAAAACCTCTTTGGGGTACCTTTGCTCTTTCTGATGTGTTCATTCCCCTGAAGCCTTCCTGCCTTTTTCTTTCTGGCAATGGCAGGTTAACGCTGTGGGCTGAGATCCTGCTGGGAGTCTTCTTCTGCTGCTGCTTCTGGATCTGCTGTCATGGTATCTTACACTCATCCGTTTTGTCCCATCCTCACACATCCACAGCAGCTCATCTGCAGCTGCTCTGTGGTGCCCGTCATCCATCGACACCTCAGTCAATTGGTCTTTCTGCTCCCCTCCACAAGACCTCATTGTAGCTTTTCAGTTCTGCTGAATAGCAAAATAGTATCAATAGGTCTGGAAGATAGCCCAATGTAGGAAAATGTGCCAGGTTCACCGTAAGCTTGATTTAGATTTAAATTTAGATATATTGTCACGTATATCGAGGTATATGAAAAGTATTGTTCTGCGTACAGTGCAGGCAGATTGTTCCTTACATGAAAAACATAGGACAAATGATAGGTACACAATGTAAATACATAGACATCGGGTGAAGCATGCAGAGTATAGCGCTGCAACAGTAGAGAAGATGCGTAGAGAAATCAGTTCAGTCCATAAGAGGGCCAGTCAGGAGTCTGGTAACAGCAGGGAAGAAGTTGTTTTTTAATCTGTTAGTGCGTGTTCTCAGACGTTTGTGCATTCTGCCCGATGGATGAGGTCGGAAGAGAGAACAACCCAGGTGGGAGGGGTCTTTGATTATGCTTCACACTTTCCCAGGACAGTGGAAGGTGTAGACAGAGTCAATGGATGGGAGGTGGGTTTGTGTGATGAACTATGCTGTGTTCCCGACTCTGCAGTTTTGCACGGTCTTTGGTCGAGCAGTTGCCATACCAAGCTGTGATGCGGCAAGATAGGATGCTTTCGATGGTACATCTGTAAAACTTGATAAGAGTCAATGTGAACATACCAAGTTTCCTGAGGAAGTGTAGTTGCTGTTCTGCTATCTTGGTCGTAGCGTCGACGTGGGTGGACCAGACAGATTGTTGGAAATGTACACACCTAGGAATTTGAAGCTGTCAACCATCTCCACTTCGGCACCATTGATGCAGACTCTGTTTGTGACACTTCAATTCCTGAAGTCGATGACTAGCTCCTTAGTTGTGCTGACATTGAGAGAGAGATTAATGTCGTTGCACCATGCCACTTGGTTCTCTATCTCCCTCCTGTACTCTGACTCACCGTTGTTTGAGATCCGAATCACTACGGTTGTGTCATCAGCAAACCTGTTGATGGAGTTGGAGCCAAATTTTGCCACACAGTTATGTGTGCACAGGGAGTTTAGTAGGGCCCTAAGTACACAGCCTTGCAAGGCCCTGGTACTGAGGGCTATCATGGAGGCGGTGTCGTTATTTATTCTTTCTGATTGTGGTCTATGGTTCAGGAAGTCGAGGATCCAGTTGCAGAGGGAGGAGCCAAGTCCTAGGTTTTGGAGTTTTGATATGAGCTTGGATGGGATTATGGTAAGTTAGGATGTCCCAGTTGGATTCCACCTCTGATAGCTCAATCACAATGAAGGGAAATTCTGTTTCCAACAGTGTTAACCCTCTTCAAAGAAAATCTTTTTCATTACAGAAGGTCACCTAATTCAAGCCTTTTCTTGACTATTTATTAATTTCTCTTAGTCAAACATTTACTATTATGCAGATGTCAATTCCCCACGAAAAGCATGAAGAAATTGTTCAATTCCTGAGCACACCTAACAGTGCGAGTCTGGCAATACACAGTGATAGAACAGTGAAGCTTGAGGCTGAGGTAGCTTCATTCTCAGCCTTCAACAGAATAACTCAGGCAAATTGTCGGCACAAATGTTGTCCCGGTATGGTTTGCCTTTTGAGGCCTCCCACATTTCAGTCTACCCAGTGATAAGTCTGGGGCAGCTGGGAGAGGCGCCCGAGGGGAACGGACGACAAGTGTACCAGCCTGCAGTTCTTTTGTAGGACCGCACACAGCCTGCAGCAGTCCGGACAGAAGCTAGCTCTACTGCCCAAGTCACAGGAATGCCACTTGCAACTAGCTGTACAAAAGAAACTTGGGAGCAAGGATCCAAAATGGGCACAGGCTTGTGCATATTTCAGACATTGCCTGCCTGTGGAGATAAAAGCCCCGACAAAGTTATCAGTGGCACGAACCTCTGCAGATCAGATGCGAATCTCTGGCTTGCTAAATTGGTATTTGTGTGCCAATTTCAGGTTCACAAAAAAAATAAACAAGAGCAACAGTGTTAAATTTAAAGCCCAATTTGCCAAGAGGCTTCACAGGAGACCGATTGTGCCTCTGACAATTAGGTAGTAGGAAAGCGTGATTATATCATTTCCTCCTCACCCTGGTGATACCATTCATGCACTGGTGTCACAAGGATATCATTCATTTTCAGTCAGTGAATTAAATTCTTCTGGACTACTGCCATCACTGTATGGAAGCTAAAGAGCCTATGTGAAATTACCGCTTTGGTAACTTCACCAGGTTTTACATGCAGCAGAATGCTCCAAAGATTAGCTGCTGCAAATGACAGACCAGAAGGGGACGTCACAAATTAAGCAAGAGAATACCTATTTCATTACACAAGAATGTGTAACTCCCTCGGAGTTTCCTTACAAATTAAATCAAATCCAAATTCTGCCACTGAGTGTGTAATATTCTGTTTGTTTTATACACAGTGTGAACAGACACAGTGGAAGGTGACAAGTGTATCTTTGTTAAGCTTATAATTAAATTAAAATGTTCTGCAGATGGCCTATACAAAAGCACAGGCCTCAAGTGACCACTGATTAGTGGGCTGGACCTCGATTTTTACTCAAGGAAGTACTGTACCTGTCAGTGGCCATGTAAAAAATTCATCTCACGCTGCAGAGAATGTGTTGTTCCAGAGAACATCTCTATATCCTCATTACAGTGCCAAATCCATGCTGAAATGAATCTGTTATTTACAATGATATGGCACAAACTTGGCAATTGTAAACACAGAAGAACTACATGTTCTAACCTCACAACAGCGTGAAAAAGCTGGCATGGGCCACTTCACATAAATCTTGCAGGAATTCAGGTGACATGGTGATCTGGAGCACGTTTATCTCACCTCCAGAACCAGACTTGGAGCACAAACTAGATAGAGTTGATGAATTATGTTCTCTGGGCAGGACATCAGTGGCATTATGTCATTCCTCGTGACATACTTGTCTATCGTTTTCTTCTTGGGCAGCCCCTCAGGGTCAAAGATGACTTGCTTCCACTCCGGGGAGAATTTGTTTGGCAGTGGCTGAATAATCTGATCCTGGATCCGCAGACTCTGCCACAGGTTTGGCAGGTGGTGTTTGATGAGGTGGGTGGGACTCTCTGGGTTCTGCGCTCTCCTTCCGCTGCCTGGGCTTGGCCTTCGCGTGCTCCACCCTTGGATGCTCGAGGTGACTGGCTTCTTCGCGGATGCTTTTTCTCCAGGTTGTGCGTTATAAGGCAAGCAATTCCCACGTGTCAGTGGGGATGTTGCATTTATTTAGAGAGGCTTTCAGAGTATCCTTGTCGCGTTTCCTCTGCTTTCCTACTGATCGCTTGCCATTGCGGAGTTCGGAGTAAAGCACTTGTTTTGGGGATTTTGTGGGCATGCGGGCAATGTGGTCCATTCATCACAGCTGGTTGAGCATTACCAGTGCCTCGATACTGGTGATATTGATCTGGGAGAGTAAACTCACGCTGGAATGCCTATCCTGCCAGTGAATTTGCAGCTTTTTGCGGCGGCAGTGTTAGTGAAATCTCTCCAAGGATTTAAGGTGTCTGCTTATATTGTCCATCATTCTGATGGGCTGATAGAGAAGCTTTGTTTTCCAGATGGTTAATCTGAGGCATTCACTCATATGCTTCAGTGAATGCATCGACGATGGTTTGTAGATCGCCCTTTGACGACACAGGCATTGTCTGCGTACTGTAGCTCGATGACAGAGGCTGAGGTGGTCTTGGTTCTGGCCTTGAGGCAACAGAGGTTGGACACTTTCCCGCTTGTCCAGTAGGTTAGCTCCATTCCAGCAGGGAGCTTTAGGGTAATGGGGTGGAGTGTTGCTGTGCGGAAGATGGAGACGAACGTTGGTGCAATGACCCAGCCCTGTTTGACTCCGGTTTGCACACGGAGGGCTTAAATTCAGGCATCCAGCTAATATCAGCATCTATCACCGGATCAAGTGCTGTGAAGCCTCATTCATCTCTGGCACAACTGCACAGTATTCCAGGACCAGTGATACTCCAAGCTGACTCCATGCTGTCAACAAATTGATCTTATTCACCATAAGCATTCAAGCTTGAGACCATTTCACATCTCACTTCCTTGTTTTCTACTTACAACCATTGTTTAACCAAGTGTTACGGACCCCTGGTCAGCTCTCAACAGTGGCTGAGAGACTGGACCAGATGCCATAACTTTTTTAAGTTTTAATGCGGTGCGCAAAGATCGATTCATTCCAGGAGTGATAATATAAAAAATAGGATTTGTTTTTTTAAAAACAAACTTTATTAAAAGAAAACAATATATAAACTTTTAAACTTCAACTCTAACAAAAGCAGATTATCTGCAGTTTCTTCTTTAACACGATAGTTCCCATTAATAAACACTGTAACAGAACATGCAGCTCTCAAACCAGTTTCAAATGCAGTCAAAGGCAATACTTGCATTTTTGAAGCAAGTTTTCTTTTGGTAGGGATATTCATTCTGAACCCTTTTCCCAAAGCCTGCCTCGGTGGCAACTTTCATGATCTTCTCAGTCGATTTCCAAATCCTTCTCCCTGTAACTGTTCAAAACTGCATTCCTTCTCTCTCTCTCTCTATTCTCCACCCAACCCCTCAAACCAAGGTTCTCTGGGGTTCCAGACTTGAAATTATCATTGTTATGTTGTCTGATTGCCCACTCCTGTTTATACAAAAGAACAGAGCCATGCTATTGATATGCACTTAACCACCCATTGATGGACAAAGAGATCATCAGACTCTGCAATGGGTCAATAGCTGGTCAGAAAGGAATGTGCCAAAAGACAATGGATCTCGAATGAGTTACCCTTGCTGAACTGGGCCATCCTGTGTATTCCCACAATGGTTTAAGTCTCAATGGAACAATGGAACTCGGCCTGACTCAGTGCTAGCAGGGTTATTTCTCCTCAGTCTGTTTAAATTGCCTGCTACTTTGGGATCCCATTTCTCGCCCCAATTTCCTAATATCTCCCTCACATGATGTAAGTCTCTAGCATAGTTACATAACCCAAAACACTTTTCCCATTTGTGTCTTTGTTTTGGTTATTACACTGGTCCTGGGATTTATTTTAGTCTAACACGGTGAGGAGTGAGTAATTTGCTTGTGCATCAGCTATGCTTATGTTTCTAGCTTTCGTACATGAGGGAATAAAGGTTTGGAAAAATAGGGGCAGGAGACAATGAATGCTTTTCTGGAGACAAGTGCATCAAGGGTAATGTAATGGATGGGTTGATCAAATTAACAGATTTGGTAATTTTGTGGCAAATGGAGAGCTAAAGGCTACTCAGTTTTAAGTGACAAGATATTTCGACATGAGTGGATGCAGAAGAAATTTGGTGGTGATGCAGGCAAATTTTGTTCAGTACTGTCATCTACAATAAGGTCTGAGGTGGCAAGGGCTTTGCCAATGAGTGAGCTAACATTCTGATGGGGTTTGATGTGGCCTGAATCTTTGCACCACTGAGGTCGGGAACAGAGGCAGACAGAACCTGAAAATGTTGAGGCTGACTGCTTGCCATTCGTATAATCATCCTAATATGCCATCCTAATATTTAGCAATGTTGGCTGGCAGGGGTTTGGAGCTTTGGAAGGCAATCATACCACATGAACTGGACAGGCAATTAGGCTCATTGAGAGCCTAATTAGAGGTAAGTTTAGTAGGCTGACTGCGATTTTCCAATTGACCTCTAATTTTCTGATGTAACACAGGGCAGATTAGTTGACTGGAGATGGGTGCCAACAACAGGCCAGGGTGCCAATGCCAGACAGGCCTACCGAGAGAGGGATATCATGGAGACATAAAAAATTCTAACAGGACTAGATAGGGTGAATGCAGGTAGGATGTTCCCAATGGTGGGCGTCTCCACAACCAGGGGTCACAGTCCGAGAACTCGGAGCAGATGATTTAGGACATTTAGAGATGAGGAGACATTTCTTCACCCAAAGAGTGGTGAGCCTGTGGAATTCATTACCACAGGAAGTAGTTGAGGCTAAGACATTGATCACATTCAAGAGATGGCTAGACATGGCACTTGAAGCGAATATGTTCAAGGGTTATGGGGAGAAATCAGGATTAGGCTATTGAGTTGGACGATCAGCCATGATCGTGACGAATGGCAGAGCAGGCTCGAAGGGCTGAATGGCCTCCTCATGCTCCTATTTTCTATGTTTCTATGTTTGTTTGATTCTATGTTTCTATGGCAAGGGCAATCATTCTCTCCTCACTTCTTCAGTTCAGCTCTTTTATTCATGTTTGGACCAAGAATGTTATGAGGATAAGAGCTGAGTGGCACTGGCAGAACCCAGACTAAGCATCAGTAAGCACGTTATTGCTGTAACTGCTATTGCTGTGGGGAGGGCTGGGCAAATTGAGGTTGGGGGATGGGCAGGGGTAGGGTTGGTGATCATTATGGGATGGACAGGGAGATGTTCGGGGAATAGGGTTGGTGATCAGTTCAGGGTTGGGTGATAGTGGAGGTTAGCTTGAGAGATTAGGCATATCTTGTTGGGCTGCAGGAAACACTTTTGCTTCTCCTGGCCGATGAGCAGTGCAGTAAAGGGGCTCCGCTGATGGATCCAGCCCTTATAACTTTCTTCTACTTGTCAGGTTTCCTGAGCTCCATGAGACCTAACCAAACATGGGTTGATATGGAAACTGTAAAATGGAAGCACATGGCCTCCTTAAAAGTTGCCTGTTGAGAGCAGATTTGTCACATGCCCTTCATATCATCTTTGTAAAAACCAGAGGTGAGCAGGTTCAAGGTGAGTTGGGGTGTGGCTTGGGATTTTAGAGATTTTAACTTCTCCAACCAAACCAACCATATCCATCTTTTGCGGTTAAAATTAGCATCAGTGTCCCTGTGAAGATGGTTGGACATGCGAGGCATCCTTAACCTCCTGAACCTGGGGCATCCTGGGTCCAGCTCAAAGTTGATATTGTCTGATACCCAGGTATACAGGGAACCATGATCTCATGGATACACATGTGGGCTGTAGCTTGTGGAACGCCACGCAAGTTCTCGCTCGGACCCTGGAATGAAACAGAAACTCTTGGTTGTGGTGACTTTCACATTCATCTGGAACGGGTTTCCTCCTCCTCCATGGGGTGCCAGGTGCGCGAGGGCATGGCACACGTGCCACACTGACTCTTTGTTGATACTAAGTCTCCTGCGGCATGTTCTCTTCATCCAGCAGAGGGCAGCAGAGCAGAGCGGAGCTACTGATTGGCTGTTCCGGGGAGATTTGCATACGTACAGCGCGGTCAGCGTAATTTGAAGGTGGTTTGTGGAGGGGCTGTTGTCAAGTGACAGTTAAACCCGAAACACTTCCTCGGTGTTTCCCCCCCACCCCCTCCTCTAACCAAAAAACAACAACCGTGGTTGTCGGGAAGGTAAGTTTATCTCTTTAAAAACTTACCTTGAAGGGTGACATCACAACAAAGCAGTGACCTGATTGGCTGGTAAGGAAAGTGCTCCAATTAGCAGTAGCTGGGAGAAATCTAACTCTGTGCATTGGTAAGTATTGTGATTGTAAGTAAAATCCTTATTCCTTTAATTTATTCATTTTTTGATACTTTATTTGTAATCAGTTAAGGTAAAGTGTGAAAATGGCAGGAGATCCCAGACCTGTGTTATGCTCCTCGTGCGCAATGTGGGAGTTCAGGGACGCGGCCGATGCCCCTGACTTCTTCATGTGCGGGAAGTGTGTCCAGCTGCCGCTCCTGTTAGACCGCATGACGGCTCTGGAGCTGCGAATTGACTCATTTTGGAGCATCCGCGATGCTGAGGAGGTCGTGGATAGCACATTCAGTGAGTTGATCACACCGCAGATTAGGATTAGTGAGGAAGACAGGGGATGGGTGACCAAAAGGCAGAGAAAGAGCAGGAAGGCAGTGCAGGTGTCCCCTGCGGTCATCTCCCTCCAAAACAGGTATACCGTTTTGGATACTGTTGGGGGAGATGACTCACCAGGGGAAGGCAGCAGTAGCCAGGTTCATGGCACCGTGGCTGGCTCTGCTGCACAGAAGGGCGGGAAAAAGACTGGCAGGACTATAGTCATAGGGGATTCAATTGTAAGGGGAGTAGACAGGCATTTCTGTGGTCTTAAACGAGACTCCCGAATGGTATGTTGCCTCCCGGGTGCACGGGTCAGGGATGTCTCCGATCGGCTGCAGGACATACTGAAGGGGGAGGGTGAACAGCCAGTTGTCGTAGTGCATTTAGGCACCAACGATATAGGTAAAAAATGGGATGAGGTCCTACAATCAGAATATAGGGAGTTAGGAGATAAGTTTAAAAAGTAGGACCTCAAAGGTAATAATCTCAGGATTGCTACCAGTGCCACGAAACAGAGTAGAAATTCAAGAATAGTCAGAATGAATACGTGGCTTGAGAGATGGTGCAGGAGGGAGGGGTTCAGATTTTTGGGACATTGGAACAGGTTCTGGGTGCGGTGGGACCAATACAAATCGGATGGTCTACACCTGGGCAGGGCTGGAACCAATGTCCTTGGGGGTGCTTTTGCTAACACTGTTGGGGAGGTTTTAAACTAATGTGGCAGGGGGATAGGAACCAGATTAGGAAGTTAGAGGTCAGTAAAGAGGCAGCAACTAAAGTCAGTAAGGTACTGGATAATAAACTTAATGTGACTAAGGGGAAGAGTAGACAGGGAAGAGATGATGATCGCAAAGGGACAGGTGGTTTGAGGAGCATTTGTTTTATTGCGAGAAGTGTAGCAGGTAAGGCAGATGAATTTAGGGCTTGGATCAGTACCTGGGAATATGATGTTATTGGTATTACTGAGACTTGGTTGAGGGATGGGCAAGACTGGCAACTAAATATCCCAGGGTATAGATGCTTCAGGAGGGATAGAGAGGGAGGTAAAAGGGGTGTAGGAGTTGCATTACTGGTCAGAGATGATATCACAACTGTGATTAAGGAGGGCACAATGGAGGATTCGAGCACTGAGGCAATATGGATAAAGAAATAGGAAGGGTGCAGTAACATTGTTGGGACTTTACTATAGGCCTCCCAAAAGCGAGCGTGAAGTAGAGGTACAAATATGTAGACAGATTATGTAGGCAGCCCCTTCACAAACCACCTTCAAATTAGGCTGACCGCACTGCACGTATGCAAATCTCCCTGGAACAGCCAATCAGTAGCTCCGCTCTGCTGCCCTCTGCTGGATGCTTGCTTGCACTCAAACTCCTTGGGTATCTTTCGCAGGTACACCTTCAAATTAGGCTGACTGCACTGCACGTATGCAAATCTCCCCGGAACAGCCAATCAGTAGCTCCGCTCTGCTGCCCTCTGCTGGAGCAATAGGGTGGTTGGGATGGGAGATTTTAACTTCCCCAACATTGAATTGTAGTGTTGGAGGTATAAATTGGAGTATAACAAAATTCGGCAGGAGCTAGGGAATGTGGATTGGGAGCAGCTGTTTAAGGGTAAATCCACATTTGAAATTTGGAAGTCTTTTAAGGAAAGGTTGATTAGAGTGCAGGACAGACATGTTCCTGTGAAAATGAGAGATAGAAATGGCAATATTAGGGAACCATGGATGACGGGTGGAATTGTGAGACTAGCTAAGATGAAAAAGGAAGCATACATAGGATCGAGGCAACTCAAAAGGGATGAAGCTTTGGAGGAATATCGGGAAAGTAGGACGAATCTCAAACGCGCAATAAAGAGGGCTAAAAGGGGTCATGAAATATCTTTGGCGAACAGGGTGAAGGAAAATCCCAAAGCATTTTATTCGTATGTAAGGAGCAAGAGGGTAACTAGAGAAAGGATTGGCCCACTTAAAGACAAAAGAGGGAATTTATGCGTGGACTCAGAGGAAATAGGTGAAATTCTTAATGAGTACTTTGCATCGGTATTCACCAAGGAGAGGGACAAGACGGATGTTGAGGCTAGGGATGGATGTTTAAATACTCTCGGTCAAGTTGTCATACGGAAGGGGGAAGTTTTGGGTATTCTAAAAGGCATTAAGGTGGACAAGTCCCCAAGACCGGATGGGATCTATCCCAGGTTACTGAGGGAAGCGAGGGACAAAATAGCTGGGGCCTTAACAGATATCTTTGCAGCATCCTTGAGCATGGGTGAGGTCCCGGAGGACTGGAGAATTGCTAATGTTGTCCCTTTGTTTAAAAAGGGCAGCAGGGATAATCCAGGGAATTATAGAACTGTGACCTTAACGTCAGTGGTAGGTAAACTGTTGGAGAAGATACTGAGGGATAGGATTTATTCACATCTGGAAGAAAATAGACTTATCAGTGATAGGCAGCATGGTTTTGTGCAGGGAAGGTCATGTCTTACAAACCTAATAGAATTCTTTGAGGAAGTGACAAAGTTAATTGATGAGGGAAGGGCTGTAGATGTTGTATACATGGACTTTAGTAAGACGTTTGATAAGGTTTCCCATGGCAGGTTGATGGAAAAAGTGAAGTTGTATGGGGTTCAGGGTGTACTAGCTAGATGGATAAAGAACTGGCTGGGCAACAGGAGACAGAGAGTAGTGGTGGAAGGGAGTGTCTCAAAATGGAGAAGGGTGACTAGTGGTGTTCCACAGGGATCCGTGCTCGGACCACTGTTGTTTGTGATATATATAAATGATCTGGACAAAGGTATAAGTGGTCTGATGAGCAAGTTTGCAGATGATACTAAGATTGGTGGAGTTGCAGATAACGAGGACGACTGTCAGAGAATACAACAAAATATAGATAGATTGGAGAGTTGGTCAGAGAAATGGCAGATGGAGTTCAATCCAGGCAAATGCGAGGTGATGCATTTTGGAAGATCAAATTCAAGAGCAGACTATATGGTCAATGGAAGAGTCCTGGGGAAAATTGATGTACAGAGAGATCTGGGAGTTCAGGTCCATTGTACCCTGAAGGTGGCAACGCAGGTCGATAGAGTGGTCAAGAAGGCATACAGCATGCTTGCCTTCATCGGACGGGGTATTGAGTACAAGAGTCAGCAGGTCATGTTACAGTTGTATCGGACTTTGGTTAGGTCACATTTGGAATACTGCGTGGAGTTCTGGTCGCCACATTACCAGAAGGATGTGGATGCCTTGGAGAGGGTGCAGAGGAGGTTCACCAGGATGTTGTCTGGTATGGAGGGTGCTAGCTATGAAGAAAGGTTGAGTAGATTAGGATTGTTCTCGTTGGAAAGATGGAGTTTGAGGGGGGACCTGATTGAGGTGTACAAAATTATGAGAGATATGGACAGGGTGGATAGCAACAAGATTTTTCCAAGATTGGGGATGTCAGTTACAAGGGGTCACAATTTCAAGGTGAGAGGTGAAAAGTTTAAGGGAGATGTGCATGGAAAATGTTTTACGCAGAGGGTGGTGGGTGCCTGGAATGCTTTGCCAGCGGAGGTGGTAGAGGCGGGCACGATAGCATCATTTAAGATGCATCTGGACAGATATATGAACGGGTGGGGAACAGAGAGAAGTAGACCTTGGAAAATAGGCAACAGGTTTAGATAAAGGATCTGGATCGGCGCAGGCTGGGATGGCCGAAGGGCCTGTACCTGTGCTGTAATTTTCTTTGTTCTTTGTATCCCCTCAAAAGACCAATAAGCCTGAACACCTTGGGCTGTTGGTGGCGTCCCCCTTTGGTTTCCTCATTGTCCTAATGGGCAGGCGAGTCTTCACGGTGTGTAGCGGTTCCCTGCACATGGGGTGTGGCCTCCAGCCTGCATTGACACTGCTGCCTTCTCCGGCCTCTGGCTGCCTGGACTGCCATCTGAAGAAACCTTCAAAACCATCCGTTTTGGTATCTGTAAGGAATTGGAGAGAAACCAAAAATCAGTTGGAGCTTCCATCCCGGGACCCTCAAATCCCCCACCTTTATGTGTCCCATCTTCTCTCAGACTGCCATTCACTGAGCGAGTTGTGCTTAAAGCACACTCTGCACGCTCACCCTCAGCCATTTGAGGAGCCCCTAGACCCCACACCCCAGAACCCTGCCAGGAACATTTGGGAGACCATGCCCAGGTGCCCTCCCTGACCCACACACTCTCCCTTTGGTTGCAACGATATCTCCGGTGCTGAAGTCCAGCGATTGAGTGTTTGATTGTTGGCTGCTGCTTCTCGACGTCAGGCAAACTGTTCAGGCTTCAAAGTATGATTGACATGTGATGCAATAATAATTGCCTGAGACATGGCACATATATCCACGAGAATCCATTTGAGAATACCTTGTTTATTAAATGGTCAATAGTAGCAAAGATTTGAAAATCAACTCCGTAACATTCCATACATCACACTAACTATTAAACAACAAAGAAATCTCACCATTCCATATTAGTAGCATTAGAAAGCTATATCAACTCATTTTCCCAAAAAAACAAACACATGATATCACCCGTTGCAGGTTCCTCAACAGAAATGGAGGGTAAGTCTGAGAATGTCCAGAATTTTGTCATAGAAATGATCTGTCCATTAATGTGTTATTGATCCAATATCAGTGCTATTCTCCGTCCATGAGCCGCAGCAGCGCAAGCCCTCCCACATTACCCATTCTCAACCAGATTTTGGCAACCCCCCCCCCCCACCGAGTACTGGGTCAGCAGCTCCTGCGTGCTTGAGCTGCATGTCAGTAAATGAAAAAGGCTACTCACCTCCTCAGAAGCCATTGCACCAGCTTCACGTTTTTAAAAAGGAGCACTTCACAACTCGCTGGTTAACTCCCGGGAGGCCGTTACATTCGACTTCAATCTCGCTAATGAGATGGAAATTAATGCCAATTAGGGTTAGTGATATGCTCGCCAGATTTAGGCTATATCCGGGACTTTCCATCAGGAGTATGCTGGTTAGTTTGCAAACTGATTCGCAACGAGGTGGTTAAATTTAATCTCTATCTCCAAGTCAAATGGTTACGATTTTAAACCCATTCCATGATTTGAGCACCTAATCTGGGCAGTATCAATGGAGTTCATGATTAATCAGAGGTGAGAGGTTACAGATGGGAAACTAAACTGAGTGCTCGCCACTCTGTTGAGGTGGCTCTATCTCATGGCATTATCTGAGGGAGAGCAAGGTAGCAAGGGCATATGGACCAAAACTATCTCAAAATCAACATTGATCACCAAACTGATCATTCATCCATTTGCTGCTCATCAGACTGTGGTTTATACATATTGCCAGCTGCATTTAACAACAATACAGAAATTACTGTAAATCAAAAGTGATTTACTGGCTATAAAGTCCTTACGGGCCAAAATGTTCCGGCATTGCGCGGCAGGTTTTCTGGTGGCCTTCGACTGCCAGCGGGATCTTCCAGTCCCCACCACAGTCAATGGCAATTTGCATGGCTTGCCCATCCCTCCACCGGGAAACCCACAGCAGAGTTGATTTTGATGGGGCCAGGAGATCCCACTGGTGGAAAGTGCCAGAAAATCCCACTGTAGGATATCCTAATAAATGGTGCACTAGTAAGGAAAGGTCTTACATTCTTGTTCATCTACCTTGGCTTGAGCCTGATAAATGGCGGATAGGAATCATAAGCAGGTCATTCAGCCTAACTAATTATGTTGACATTGATATTCCATACATGGTTGTTTCTTTTTTATTTAACCATTTTAGCACACCCTCATGTGGTTACCTACTTTCCCCTAAAAGGCATTTATTCTATTTATCTCAATAACTTCTTGATGTAGCAAGTTCCACATTCTAATGATTCCATCGATAAATAAGCTTCTCCTAAATTGTCTACTAGATTTACTAGTGGCGAGCTTATATTTATGGCCTCCAGTTTTGGTTTCTCCAATTTTCACCATGCCTAGCCTTTCAGGCCCTTTCATTACCTTAAAAACTTCCATTAGATCACCGCTCAGCCTTCTGTTTTGGGGGAAAAGAGCTCATGTCTTATTCATTCTTTCCTAATAGTTGTAATAATCCTAACCCGTAAGAATCATTTTTGCACCTTGGCAATGCCACCATGCCTTTACAGCATGGGAGCCAAAACTATGCGCAGCAGCCACATTTAACACGTCTTCCCTACTTTTCAATTCTATTTCTCTGGGCTTAGTTTGCTTTTTCAATATGGCCTTAAAAACTCGCATTTAGAGGTTGACAGATCGGCAACTCATGTCCCTTTGCTCTTCTTCCCCACTTAGGTTCTCTTTATCCAAGCAGTATGTGGCCTCCTTATTCTTCTTATCAAAATGAATCCCCCTCACACTTATCTATATTGAAATCAATTTGCTAATTCTGCAAGTTTAGAGGCGAAACACTCCTTACAGAGCACCCATCCTCTGCCCTGCTCTTAAAGTTGCTGTGTTGATATGGCAGGCAGCGCAAAGCCACAATGCATTGTGAAGTGAGAATATGCTGCGCTCTCTACAATAGCAGAATGACTTAATGAGGTTTTAAATTCAATAAACATTTTCTGAGGTAGGTGACAAAAAGAAAATAAAGCTCAATTCCCCTGTGCCGTATCTCTCACCTCGGAGAACAGGAAACAAATCACCCCTTCCTAAAAGTCAAGAATGGAATAGAAGAAACAAAATCACTGCGAGATTTAGACCTGTGAGTCTGGAAATTAGTGTGAGCAATTTAAAATGAATGAGTGAATGGCTTCATTAAAATAGCGGAGACAAGAATTTAATGCGAAAGCCTTAAATATTGTTATAATATTGTTACAGTGATTTCCAGGCTATGATCTCACTTAATTGGTAGGAAAAGTAAATTGAATGAATTGAACTCAGGTCAACATAATTTAAGTAGAGTCAGAATTACAAATGCAAACAAGACTACAAACACTTGTTCAGTTTGACAACACATTCTCGAGTTCAAGGCAACTTATTTTCTCTGTCTTATTGAGGCAACCTATGCCAAGGTTGTTATTCATCATTCGGCGATCAGATACGTCAAATACTATACAACGTGCAAGAAGCTACCATCCAAGTTGTATAATTGTCCCTCTTGATCAAAAGTAGGGTAATCTGAGATGATGGTTTCCTGAATGACTTCATGATTATCAGGTGTCGGTGGCTGAACCCAAAGAGAAGTTACCTACAATTGGGCAACAGTATTGGCAATTGGATAGCTTAAGTCCTTAGCTTCTATGTTGCATTAGCTAATTGCCAACACAGTGGAAGCAAGGGTGCTACTCCGGCCGCAAAATGTCTTGGCTAGAGAAGGAGAAATTAGCTGGAGTTCCAATTTCTGATTGTTTTAATGGTTGCCATTTGCAAGCGTACATGTGTGCATAGATGTTTGTAAAAGGGGTTTGCGCTGGGCTAAACTTCCTCCATCTCATGGTACAACCCAATAGCCCACCAAAACGCAGTGTTTATTCTTGCTTATGAAGAATGGCAACTTGGCATCTGTGGAGTTGTACTTCAACAGTTTCACCTTATGAGGAAATAAATGGTCAAAAGAGTACTTTTGTAATGAAGGAAAATTGCTTTTCCTCAATCTTCATTGTAAACTAATTTTGTCTACAGAAGGTTCCTACAATTGGCAAGACCTACCAGCAGATATCATTTCGTCACCAGAGGACATTCATAGCAAAAAATAAAATGCCACATTAATAAATAGCATATACACAGGCAGGGGTACTCTCATGGCTTTCAAAGGGAAGGTCTGTGTAATATGGTATCAATTTCAAGTTAGTTTGGTATGGATTGCTGCCACACTATAAAGAGGTGGTTTACATTCCAAACTCATCCTAATTATTTTATCTTCAAGGCAAGATAAGATGGTCAAGGGTTACGTAAAGGTTGGTCACATAATTATGGGATTCTGTTTCAGTAAATAATCTTGCAACACACCTTCCCATGCTTATTTGCAGAGAAATGTTAAAGGCACAGTTGGCAACATCAAGTGTGGCACTTCAAATATATAGAACATAGAACAGTACAGCACAGAACAGGCCCTTCGGCCCTCGATGTTGTGCCGAGCAATGATCACCCTACTCAAACCCACGTATCCACCCTATACCCGTAACCCAACAACCCCCCCCCCCTTAACCTTACTTTTAGGACACTATGGGCAATTAGCATGGCCAATCAACCTAACCCGCACATCTTTGGACTGTGGGAGGAAACCGGAGCACCCGGAGGAAACCCACGCACACACGAGGAGGACGTGCAGACTCCGCACAGACAGTGACCCAGCCGGGAACTGAACCTGGGACCCTGGAGCTGTGAAGTATTTATGCTAACCACCATGCTACCGTGCTGCCCAAATATAATTCGCATTTTTGTTTAAATAAAGACTGCAACATGTTAATGGCACTATAATCTGGCTTGACAATCCTCGATTGGTTTGGACTGTCTTAGGAACTGAATTTATCAAAAATTAACACCTCAACACAGTCCCTTTAAAACAATGGGTGGGGTTTTCCAGCCTCACCCATTGGCAGGATCTTCCAGTCGCTTTGAAGTTGACCTGCGCCATGAATTCCACAGGGGTAGGGCAGACATGCCATGCAAATTGCCTTTGACTTTGGTGGGACAGGAAGATCCCACTGGCAGCCAGTCCGTTGCAGGGGGATTGGAAAATTCCAGCCAACAGCTGTAAAATCGTCATGCCCAAAAGGTAGACATAAGGGTCCAAAATGGCATCCACGTTGTGTCCACACAAACCTTGAGTGGGTTTCACCGGATACCATTTTGGTGAGGGCATTAGCTTGCATGTTGTGGGCATCCGGCACAATTATGCAATGTAAGCAGATCATGACATCAATAAGCCGTAGAACTTTGATTTGATGCCATTGTTGTTATTCTGGAGCTCAATTATTTGGCTAATGCCTTTTTTTCCATCAGGCATGGATGAATTTGCATTCATAGACATAGGCATAGAATTTACAGTGCAGGAAGGATACCCACCAGCATTAGGTTTAAAAATTCCAGTAAGTCTGCCTGCCTCTGTAGCCACATCTATCTTCCTCAAAATTTCTGCAAAAACTAATAACTTCCAGACATAGCGGGCATTACCCATCAATTTGGCAGCACTCAGAATGCCAGTAGTCTATGGTAGTCTATGGTAGTCTGATATGCCCCCAATATTTTAGCCATCATGACAAACAGAAGAGTGGCAAGACTAATCCATTGATGACATGGCTTATGGCTCTGATATGTAACCCACACACAAGAATGCACACAGTCTAAGAGACACTGCCAGAGATCATTGGCCCGCTAAAACTCTGCTTCGATTGCCTAGACTGCTCTGGAGGAACTCTGTTGTACTCAACAGAATGGTTGCCAAGACTCATAGTAGTTTGCGACATGATCCACAACATTGTCATCATGAGGAGACAGCCATTGCCAGAGGCTATGCAGAGACAGGCTGAGAAGCAGCAGGAGGAAGCAACCAGCACAGCCACTTTCTGGCTGGGCTGTCGGTGAACTGTGCATCTGACTGCGGTATTGCTAAGTGCAGCCCCAATTCTTCACTTACAATGGCCCTTACCTTCCCCTCTGTCAGTCAACATCACAGCTTCCACTTGGCCACAATGCCAAAATAAAGCCCAACACAAAATAAACAATCCAAACCAAATATACAAATAAAACCACGCAACAGTGTGCACAAATCACCAAGGGTGGATTTATTTGGCCCTGCCTGCTGTCCGCATCATCCAGCCCTGATGAAAGTCAATAGATTTTTGGATGGTCCACATATCCCCAGGCAGGTCGGGCCCCAGTGGGGCTGGAAAACACCACTCCTAACCACATGTGTATTTCCTTAGACCGGGATTTTGCGCTCTCATCCTCAGTGGGAACTGACCCGAGCGAGACCAGAAAATCTGGAGAGCAGCCAAAAGACCATTGCTTTTGCGCAAGAATTTCTTGTCCCCGCCCCCCCAGAAAATCCCACCCTTCGGCTTGGAATTTCCACTCCCATGTGTCGGGTGGGTTTTGGGAGGGGAAAATATCGCGAGAAGGCAAAACTTGTGCTTTATGTCGATGTGAAAGTTTGCCATGATCGTCCCCTCCCCTCATCAGTAGCAGGCCGCTTTTTCTGCCACTTAAAGTTGTGAACATAATTACAATACATTTTATGTCTCATTATCAGGCTGCTGTGCTGGAATCGTACCCCTCTACCCTCCTCTTCCCCCACCCTCCCCCTTCAACAACTCCATTCATGGTTTTGCGATGACAGAATGTCACTAATTATGACTGGCTTCAAAAGGCACACACCTTTTGTGTGGAGGAAAAAAAACCCTAGGATCTGACAGAGTCTCCTACAAAGGAGGAGAGGCATGGTGGGGAGTGGGGTGGGGGGGGTGGGGTCTAGCAGTCCCAAACTTCCACCACTGGGCGGTCACTGCAGAGAGAGTACAGGGCTGAGTCAAAGACCTGGCAGCGGAATGGCTAAAAATGGAAGGAAGCTCCTGCACAGGGACATCCCTTCGAGCACTGGCCATGTCCACGCTCCCATTCACCCCAGCCAAATATTCAAAAAGCGCGGTGGTAGTGGCCATGCTCACAGCATGGAACCAACTAAGACAACACTATGAATTGGTAGCAATGTCCGCCATGGCCCCATCTGTAAGAACCATGAATTACACATGTAAACAACTAAAATACTGAAAATATGTAAGATAGAATGCAATGCCAATTGAATACTCAGTCAGGGGGATGGGACTGGGAGGGGGGTGTTAGTTGATATTGTTGAGGGTAGGGGGAACAGGGGGTTACACCTGTTATTATATGTTAATGTATGATTTGTTTTGGTAAACTTTGTAAAAATATCATTAAAATCGCAATAAAAATATTTCTACAAAGAACTATGAATTCACCCTGGTGATTCCGGACACCTCTTTCAAAAGCTGTCGACAGGATGAAGGGACATTGATGGTCGGGGACCTACACATAGATCGCAGGATAGCAACCCTGGGGAAATAAACGGACAAGCTACAGCTCCCAAAAGGGAACGAGTTGCGATACATTCAACTGAGGAACTTCCTCCACAAGGAAATAGCAACATTCCCCCAACAACCAGGACACTGCCTACTGGACAGTCTCCTAATCACAGGCAAACTGGGGGACGTTAACTGTGCTGATATGTATGGTCATCTACTGGAAGAAATACGGTCACTATTGGACAGGACAACGGAAAGATGGGGGGAAGAACAAGGCACGGAAATTGAAGGAGGACCATGGATCGAGGCGTTGCACAGGGCAAACTTTGCCTCCTCATGCATACGGCCGAGCCTAATGCAGCTAAAGGTGATACCCAGGTCACACATGACAAAAACATGCATGAGTGGGTTCTTCCTCTGGTGGAGGACAAATACGAACCAGGGTGCCACAGGGAGGCCAGGCCAACCACGCCCACATGTCCTGGTCATGTCTCAGACTTGTTGGGTACTGGACCGTTTTCTTTGAGACCATATCCAGGATTGTGGGGGTGAGTGTGGAGCCGTACCCAAAAGTGGAGGTCTTCGGGGTATCAGAAGGCAAAACTCTTCAGAGGGAGAGGGAGAGATGCCCCAGCCTCCGGCTCCATACTTTTCCACCGGAGAATCCTGCTCGGCTGGAGATCATCAACACCACCTAAGGCCGGGGTCTGGCTGTCCAACCTAGCCAAATTCCTCAAATTGGGAAAAATAATATTTGCCATCAGAGGATCAGAAGAGGGCATCCACAAAACATGGAAGGAATTTACCAACTTGTTTGAGGACCTGTTCGTAACCAGCAACCAATAAGGGAAGGATGGGGGGAATAGGTAAAGGAGAAGGAACAGAGAGGGGTGTGCAGGGGAGGAGGAAGGCATCTAAGAAGGGGGGAAACAAGACATGACCCAGAACACAGGGGAAGTAGGGCTAAGGGGCCAAAAGGGAGCAGGGAAGGGTGGACAGCCTAGGAAGGATGAAAAATGAAAAAATGAAAATCGCTTAGTGTCACGAGTAGGCTTCAATGAAGTTACTGTGAAAAGCCCCTAGTCGCCACATTCCGGCGCTTGTCCGGGGAGGCTGGTACGGGATGCCCAGAACAATGACAGAAAAGGCACACCTGGGGACAGGAAGGATGACCCTAGTACGCTTCAATATGAGGGAGCCACACATAAATAATAGAGCAGAGAGGTTGGGTACCCGACCAACAGCAAAGAGCCCCCCAACCCCCCCAAAACCTGCACATATGCTCTATAGTTATGTACTACTAATAATAATAATCTTTATTATCAGAAGTAGGCTTACATTAACACTGTAATGAAGTTACTGTGAAAAGCCCCTAGTCCCCATATTCCCACGCCTGTTCGGGTACACAAAGAGAGCATTCAGAACGTTCAAATTACCTAACAGCACGTCTTTCGGGACTTGTGGGAGGAAACCCCAGCACCCAGAGGAAACCCACGCAGACACAGGGAGACACAGGCAGATTCTGCAGAGACAGTGACACAAGGTGGGAATCAAACCTGGGACCCAGGTGCTGTGAAGCTATAGTGCTAACCACTATGCTACCGTGCTTCCCATGATACTAAACAAGATCCCTTGTTACTTATATTTGCTTCTTGTGTGTTTAAGCACTAATGTGACAACGCTACTACTAGCCAAAAGTAAATAAACAATATAAAACAATACGTAAAAAGGGGGAAGGGGGAGAAGGGGAGAGGGTGGAGTTAGGCTACGGGAGGGGGTAGGCTATGTATCGAGGTTTTATGTTTTTACAGGTGTTTTACTCTGTCTTGTTGTTTTGCACTATTGTGTATTATACAAAATGAAAATCTGAATAAAAACATTTTTTTAAAAAGGCACGCACATCGTGAGCACCCCTCTGAGGGGAGCTCGGAGGTGGGCGTAGCACTCACGGGGCAGCTCCGTGTATTAAAGGAGCTGACATGGGGGTGTTAGATCTGAGTCAAGGGTGACCAACCTTTGATTCTGGGGGTACTACCTCTGATTTGGGGTGACTGGGCTTTATCCAGGGGTGACCGAGATCTCACTTCAGGGAGTCCAGCATATCACTGGCAGGATACCGGGATAACACTAGTGGGAGACTGGGGTAACACTGAAGGTAGACCTGGGGTAAGACTGGAAGGTACCGAGGGATTGACTCAAGGGGCTGGAAATCCCCATCCCTTTGAGGGGCCTAGTTAGGGGAGACCCGGAGAAGATTGTGGGAAAGCAGGAGTTTGACTCGGGGTATAATGGTACCAGCAGGTTGATTTTGGGGGGAACCAGGTGATTGACAGCAGGAGAGAGACCAGGGTTGGGGGGGGTCGTGAGGTCGGGAGTAACTTGGGAGACAATGAGGTGTTGACCTGGGCAACTGCAGTGTGGTTACCTCAGAGGAGACCCTGGTTGACTGTTCAGTGCAAAAAGAAACAGTCCGCACTCAGGATACCTTCAGCTGCGTGGCCATGGTTTCCAAGCAGGGCCTCACAGAGGGAAGGCAAGCCTCGAACATTGCTTTGGATGGGTGGCATGTCATCACGGACTGACAGTTTCACTCAATCTGTGGTGGGGGCGGGTGACCTCTGGAGATGGAATGTTGTCAATGGCAAAGTTAATGGAAAGACACGTCAGTGATCAGTACCCCATTACAGCTGATACCGTTCAGCTTTAGCTCAATTGACATGCCTGGGGTCTAATTACTCAAGCAATTATGCCCACTAAAGCACCACGTATGTGTGTGAGTGCCACTGATTGCTGTTCATCAGTTAATCCTTGGCACACTGACTTCTAAAATCGCTGACTGCCAGGTATGCCTGTACCATTGAGAGGCAGTTTCAGGCAATGAATGGCCAAAGAGTGGAATTGAGGAGACAAATGCTAACTGTCATGCTAATTAGCTAAATGTTAACAGCCTCTTTGATACTGCAGTGAGAAGAACATGCAAAACATGGAGCCTTGTGATCTCACTCTCATTCTTCTCACTCATAGGCAAGAGAGAAGATGTCAACGGAGGTGACTATCTCGCCAAAAGCAGGAGCAGAACCGGGTTCCTGCAAAAGAAGAGGAAGGGTTGACAGGGCCTGCTCCACATGCAGAGGATGAGCCACAGAAAGCTCAGAGATAGCTTGCTAGACCCAGGGTCTACAGATGGTGCCTAACATTCCTGCAGATGTCCCAGAGCCAGTATTGCTGAAGACTATGCATGTTCAAAGAATTGGTTGGTCACATCTGCCACCTTCTGCAGGATTTGGCACCAAGGGGACATAGAGGGCATCCATTGCTAAGGTCACTGAAAGTTACAGCGGCGCTCAATCTTTACACCGGTTGTTCCTTCTGGGCTCCAGAGGTGATCTCTGAGGGATTTTGTAATGTTCCGTACACAAGTGTATCCAGGAGATAATGGTAGCAATTTTTGTGAGAGTAAACAACTTCTTCCCTTTCGACAGGCATCAGGCAAGGCATGAGGCAAGCACGATGGGCTTTGCTGCAAATCTCTGGCTTTCCACAGCTGAAACTCACCAGCAGCACGGTAGCATGGTGGTTAGCATAAATGCTTCACAGCTCCAGGGTCCCAGGTTCGATTCCCAGCTGGGTCACTGTCTGTGCGGAGTCTGCACGTCCTCCTCGTGTGTGCATGGGTTTCCTCCGGGTGCTCCGGTTTCCTCCCACAGTCCAAAGATGTGCGGGTTAGGTGGATTGGCTATGCTAAATTGCCCTTAGTGTCCTAAAAAATAAGGTTAGGGGGGGGTTGTTGGGTTACTGGTATAGGGTGGATACATTGACTTGAGTAGGGTGATACATATGTTCTATGTAAAAGTGCCATTGACTGCAGTCCCGTGGCACTCAGATCTCTTTGCATCAAGCAGTAAGCACTTCCTGAATGTTCAGCTGGTCTGCGATCACACCAAATGCATCCTCCAGGTGTGTGCTCAATTTTTTAAAAATTCATTTACGGGATGTGGACATCGCTGGTTAGGCCCTCATTTATTGCCCATCCCTAGTTGCCCTTCAGAGGGTGGTGGAAAGAAGCCTTCTTTAACTGCTGCAGCCTTGAGGTGTGGGTACATCCACTGTGCTGTTAGGGAGGGACTTCCAGGATGCTGTCCCAATGACAGTGAAGAAACGGCGATATATTTACAAGTCAGGGTGGTGAGTGACTTGGAGGGAAACCTCCAGGTGGCGGGGTTCCCAGGTATCTGCTGCTCTTGTCCTTCGAGATGGTAGTGATCTTTGGTTTAGAAGGTGTTGTCTAAGGAACCTTGGTGAGTTACTGCAGTGCATCTTGTCGATGGTACACACGGCTGCCACTGTTTGTCGATAATGAAGAGTATGAATGTTTCTGGAAGGGGGAGCAGTCAAGCGGGTTGCTTTGTCCTGGATGGTGTCAAGCTTCCTGTGTGTTGTTGGAGCTGCACGCATTCAGGCAAGTGGAAAGTATTCCATTACACTCCTGACTTGTGCCTTGCAGATGGTGGACAGGCTTTGGAGGGTCAGGAGGTGAGTTACTCGCCATAGGATTCCTAGCCTTTGACCTGCCCTGGTAGCCAAAGTGTTAATGTGGCTAGTCCAGTTCAGTTTATGATCAATGGTAACTTTCACTGTCGGAGAGAACGTTTTAGATGTTCCTGCAAAAAGTGGCCATTCCACAGGGGTCCTGTCTTGGTTACTGCACCACTTCATTGTCGCAACTTCCAGCTGCTTTGCTCACAGCAAACACACGTACAGACACTCAGGCAGACAGACACTCAGGCACCACACAGCTCTCTTGGCTAGCTTATAAGCCCTTTCTTTGTTGTTTCGAACAGTAGTCCACTTGTCGATCCAGGCAATAATACTCAGGGTCTTTAAATTTGAGTATTCAAAAAGAGGTGTTGCAGGATTCTCGGGCAGGTTTCCTGGCAGCTATCACTTTCCAGTGACCTGCAAAGTGTTTCTGGTGTGGCCTGGAGCAGCCTCTAAATGTGGTGCCCCGATGATTGCAGTGCTGAGGTAATGGCGGGTGAATCAGAGGCCACCCCGCCAGCGATAAGGCATGGAGCCTGTGGATTAAAAACTTTTTAGCAGCATGGTTGCGTCGTGGTTAGCACTGCTGCCTCACGGCGCGGAGGACCTGGATTCGATCCCAGCCCCGGGCCACTGTCCGTGTGGAGTTTGTACATTCTCTAAGTGTCTGTGTGGGTCTCACCCCCACAACCCAAAGATGTGCAGAGGAGGTGGATTGGCCACGTTAAATTGCCCCTCCATTGGGAAAAAAAAGTATTATTTTTTAAATGAAAATATTTGGCACTAAGTGGCATATTATATGGCAGGAAAAGCCACCATTGTTGTGTCGGCGGGCTCAATACGACTTTTCCCGCCCGCCATTGGCCTTTGCCGATTCCTGGGAAAAGCTTGCCCTTAGTGTCTGTTTTCTACGTGCCTTTGCCTGTCTTAGTCCCCATATAGAACAGCCGTCCAGTGGCTGCATATCGAGTGAGGATTCACAGATTCCAATTCAGAAAATGAGGAAGAGAGCTCCAAAGGAGATTCTTTACTGCAGGTTTGAAGGCTGTTGGAAGATTATCACAACTCGGCAGTTCCTGAAGCACCACATGAAGTACCACCACTTGTTGCAGTAAACCTCCTATTGCTCCCGCCCCTCCTGCAGATAATCCTTCACTTCCAAGAAGCTTCTGAAAAAAACAAAAGAAGCTGCACAATGATAAATGGATTATATGAGTGAATTTTGTGCTTTCCAGAGAACAAATAATTTGATCATCCACCAGAAGATCTATACCAGAGAAAAAGTACTTCAGTATGAGATCTGCCCATTTACCTGCAGACACAGAACCTCACTGAACTGACACTAGGTTTCTGATTTTCAGTTGAAGAAACTGCAGAGCAGCCTCAAGGAACTCCGGCCCTAGAAAACCCAGCTCCAATCTGTGCTGTCTCAACATGGGCAGTAGCATTTCTCGACTGGCTGACAGGCAACAGCAATGGCACTGGTGAACGGTGGAGTGGGAGGACAAATGGGGTCACATTGACAGGGGACAGGAGGTTCAGGCTGCATGGAATTCCCTGCCACATCATCTGGACAAAGCCTCGGTATATCTAGAAGTCAGGCGGAGGATGGGATGCAGAGCTGCAGTGACACCCTGCCAGCCTCTTTGAACCCTGATGGTCACAGCAGTCTGAGTTTCAGTGGCAACAAGCTGACTTTGCATGCTGTTATAAACCCATGAGACCCACGGGGACGACCCGATCGATCTCCCCGTGGGACGCATGGAATATAAGCTCCCCCCTGAGGGACGGAAGCCCAAAACAGGGCCCCTTAATTCCCCAAGATAAAAGCCGGCCTGAGAGGGAGCCGGCATCTCAGGATGGTCCTGGCCATGATTTGGAGTGTTGCTGCACTTTCTAGCTGTGAGTAGGAAATAAAATACTTTTGACTTAGCTTTTTGGGGCTCCTTGTTGACATACCTTCAGTCTGAGCTCTCATTGCAGAAATTTCCTCCAATAGGTATTGGTAAGGTCAAAGCTTTTGTCTTTTGTCCTCCTTTGAAATCCACTCTCTCACCACCTGATTCCATCCCTCTCCTTGGGAACCGTCTGAAGCTGAATCAGACTGTTGTCAAGCTCGGTGTCACATTTGATCCTGGGGTGATCTGAGAACTGCATATCTGTACCATCACCGAGGCCATCTATTTCCACCTCAGTAACATTGCCAGTCACTTTCCCACCTCAGCACTTCTGCTGCTGAAACCCTCATCCATGCTTTTGTTACCTTCAGACCCGGGGTGGGGGTGGGGGAGGGGGACCTTGCTCATCACCTGAGGTGTGGTGACCCGAGGGTTAAATAACCACCAGTTAGCTCTCCCCCTCAAAGGGGCAGCCTATGGTCATCTGGGCCGATGGCAACTTTACACTTTTTTACACTTACATTTTGTTCTTCTAGCCGTCTATGACTATGAGAGAGGGAAAGTGTCTGTTAGTGCGGTACAATTTGTTTGTCTGATGTGACTGTCATGGTTCAACTTTGTTTCCATTGGCCGTGTACACTATGGCTTGGTGCAAAGTTCACAGCTGAAGAAGGGTGAAGTGAAGGTATGTTAGATATGAATGGTAATTGTTGTAGATTGCCAGTGATAATGGTATGGTGTATTGTGAATTGTGTGAGGCCAGTTACGCAGTTGGTAGGATATGGCATTCAAAGTTACATTCTCTGACCTTGACCACCTGTATGAATGTGGTGAACATTTTGCAGCATTGCAAGTTCTCGGGGCTAGCACCTTCTATTGACTGCCATGTCGATCTGGTCCCACTGCCTTTGCAAAGTTTATCTGGTTGGCCTCCTAGTTCCCTGTGGATAAATCACGGCCAGAATTCTCCAGCCATTCGCTGGCAGTGGGATTCTCTGGTCCTGCCAGCAGTGCACCTCTTCCCGTGGGTTTTCTGGCGGCATGGTGTGATTTCAATGGGAAATCCCATTAGCAGCGAAGAAGCAGAGAATCTCGCCGCTTGTGAACGGTGCCCTGCCTCCAGTTGACAAGAAACATGCAGCTGGGAGGCCAGAGAAACCTGCCCCACATGTCTCCTCTCCTTTACCTCTCGCACCAAATATTCCAGCGCATCATTGAAAAACCTGGAGCCCTACCTCTGCCATCTTGTTCAATTGTTGGGAGCTCCCAATGTCAAAATCACTTAGCATCTCTTCCAGCAGCTGCTTCAACCACATTGCACCTCCCCTTTAAAAGGTTCAGGCCAGCTTTAATTCGTGCTAGCCCTTTGTGCCTAACCCCCCCCCCCCCCCCCCCCCCCCCCACCCCCTCCATGTACAGCCATTCAGCAGTACTTAGTGGCCGGCATGCCACAATCATTTAAGTTAGCAGGAAGCACAAGGTTTGTAGGCTGCCTTGATCATCCTGCATTGCAATTCATGCACCCATTTTCTGTCCCAATCGGGACTCCAATGTTTGCACCATCAGTGACAGCAGGATGTAATTACAGTATCCATTACAAATATGGACACAGGAGTTTATAATAGACATGGAAAAATAAGGACAGAATATATTCCTTTGGTGCTTGGTTGAATTATTCCCCACCTTTTATTGTCACTTTCTCTTGAAAATTAGCCTTGGCCATTATAATTCCCATGTGTTATTACCCCAGGAGACCCACCAATGATACATAATTTAAAAAGTTATGATTTAAAAATTAGAGCTTTTGTATGGCCAATATTAACTAAACTTACAAATACACTTCCGAACGCTTTATGAGGTTAAATATTTAGCTAATATTTACTAAATTTACTAAATTAAATATTTAGTACTGACGAAATTCTCAGCAGGAAGCAGAATGAAGCTGATGTGTGTTTCCCCGCATACAAAATGTACAGCCCATTAGACTTCTGGAGAATGAGTACCGAAGACATTTTGTAAGAGAATTTTTCATTTAATGAAGCTGTTTCTATCATTTCAGCAGATTTAATTTTCCATTTGCTAAAATAATTTGTTATCTTTGAACAAGTGAATACAAACTGCGCAAGCCACCACTTTTTTTTATCTGCTGTTAGCTTACCATCAATTAACTATGTGACTGCATGTAATGGATCTAATTTTACAATTTGTCACACTAAAATGTAACACATTAATTTTAAAAAGGGAATACTTGCCCTATGTGCCTGAGTAATTTCATAAACGGGAGCAGAATTAAAATACAAGGACAATTTTTAAAAAGATGCTCCTCTAACCCGATCCATTTACCTGGAGCGCCACAGAAGCAGGGTTTGAGCTCAGCACATTTGTTTTTTTTTATTTTGGCTAATTATTCTTGAAGCTGAGGAATATCAGTTCTGGGAATTGAATATTCCACACATTTGCCTGTCATTGCCAGGCACAGAATGGGCCAGCTACAAAATAAATCACCCTTCATACAGCAACAACAAAGGATGTCAGCCCAACTACTGAACATTAATCCCCCAAGGGCACAATTTTGTGTATATAAATGTGGCACAAAACCTGACTTTCACAAATGGGTTAATAATGCAAAAAAAACCAGAGGAATTGAGATGTGCTATCCCTTTCCTAGCCTTTGTCTTGTTTCCAGTTTTCCTGAATTTTTAATGGTATCCAAGCTCATCACAACATGGTTTTCTTTTGCCCGACAAACGATCTCCACACACCCCAACGACACCTGACGTGAGGCATTTCATCATTTATGCTAACATGAGCAAACAATCCAAGGGCCTTTACAGAAGAGGAGGAAAGGGGATGAAGGAGTTGCCACTGAGCCATGGGAGGAAAGATAGGAGAGGGACTGAAAACATGATCGAAACGGTGAGTTTCAGAAAGATTTTATAGGTGAAAAGAGAAACGGAGAAACAGAAGTCTAAAAGAAGTCAGTCCCAAGGAGTAGGGTCAGGGTTGTAGCCACCTGAGTTGGCCACTTCCCGACTCCAAAACGGAAGCCCGCTAAGAATGCTGGGAAATTCAGCCAGCTACAGGGAAACAAGCAGGTACAAGGTTTCCTGTGTATTAAGACTTGCAAAGACCCAGACAGAACCGAAACCAGCAAGCCATCTACATATTAATGAGAAATCCCCAGGAACAATTGGATACATTAAAGTAATCAAGACCAAACCAGACTCCTCGGCGCCAGCAGGAGCCAAGACAAAGGAAGGTCAACGGACATTTAGGAACCGCCCAGCGAGCAGGGAACAGCTCCAGTATTGGAGAAATCAATTCAAATGATCAGAACTTAGTACAATCAATTGGAACCAGGTACAGGGTCCGCCCACAAGGGCACAAAACCCCTGGGGACTATAAAATAGAGTCCCCAAGTTCAGTTCGTTCTTCTTGGCAGAGTCTCTCAGCAGCTCGAAACAACTCTTGACCGTGACCTGCCTAGCAGCTGCACCAACCAAGTAAGTGTCCAGAAAATGCACGCTACGAGATAGGCGCCCCTAACCCTTAGTCCATACCAGCTGGAAGCCTGCAGACTCAGAATCGAACAAAAGGCCATTGTTCCCTGACCTGGTGGGCCAGCTTCCAAAGCTAAATATTGACCTTTTAGCGTTAGAGATAGTCTAGTGAGTAGTATTTTATGCATGAGTAGCGATTGACTGTGTATATAATAAATGTGTTTTGATTTTAACCTTACTAACTGGTGTATTGACTTATTGATCAGCACTTAAACTTGAACCTCGTGGTGGTATCATAAAGATACCTGGCGACTCTAGAGCAAGGTGGTTAAACAGAGCAATTAAGTGTAAAGCACACTTTGCAAATTAGCAATAGGGTGGCTCCATTTGGTGGAACAAAAGGGAAAGGAAGATGCATGAAAGGCCAAGTCAAAAGACACAAGGGAGTGGGGGGGGGGGGGGGGGGGTGCTACAAGGCTACACCAAGAGAGTTGTGCAAGGCCATTCCGGATGCAGAGATGGGAATATTTCTAAATTCAGTGGGTGAAATTGCCCCACGCCCCCATCCCCACAGCTCACCGTAGGATCTTCCAGTCTTGTTGATATCTACAGTGTTTTGTGTGGCTCGCCTGTCCCACCACTGGGGAACACGCCACAGAAGGAGGGGGAGGGGTGGGGTGGGGAACCTTTGGCAGGACCGGAAGATTCCGCCAATGGGAAGGGCTGAAAAATACAATCCGGAGCATTTTCTTTCAAAGTTATTTATCTTTTTTATTGGCTTGTAAACGCCTGATGTAATTTGTTTTAACATATCTTTATTAAAATTAATTTTCATGGGATGTGGGCTTCGCTGGCTGGGTCAGCATTTGTTGCCCATCCTCAATTGCCCTTGAGAACGTGATGGTGAGCTGCCTTCTTGAACCACTGCAGATCATGTGGTGTAGATACACCCACTGTGCTGTGGGAGGGGGGCGGTTCCAGAATTTTGCGTCCTAGCGACAGTGAAGGAATGACGATATACGATATATTTCCAAATCACGGTGGTGAGCGACCTTGCTCGGGAATTTCCAGGTAGTGGTTTTCCCAGATATCTACTGCTCTTGTCCTTCTAGATGGTGGGTTTGGAAGGTTCCGTTTAAGGAGCCTTGGTGAGTTCCTGAAGTGCATCCTGATGATGGTACAAACTGCTGCTCCTGTGCGTCGGTAGTGGATGAGTGCATTTTTGTGGAAAGGATGCCAAACAAGTGGCCTGCTTTGTCCTGGTTGGCATTGAGTGTCTTGAGTGTTGTTGGAGCTACACTCATCCAGACAAGTAGGGAGTATTCCATCACACTTCTGACTTGTGCCCTCTCAGTGGTCAACAGGCTTTGGGATGTCAGGACATGAGTTACTCACCACAGTATTCTTAGCCTTTGACTTGTTCTTGTAGCCACAGTATTTATATGGCTAGTCCAGTTCAGCTGGTCAATGGTAAACCCCCCCAGATGTTGATAGTGGGGGATTCACTGATGATAATGTCATTTAATGTCGAGGGACGAGGGTTTGATTCTCTCTTATTGGAGATGGTCATTGCCTGTCACTTGGTCTGGCGCGAATCTTACTTGCCACTCGTCAGCCTCGCTTGGATATTGTTCAGGTCTTGCTGCATTTTCACGTGGACTGCTTCAGTGTCTGAGGAGTCGCAAATGGTGCTGAATATTGTGCAATCATCAGCGATATTACCACATCCAATCTTATAAGAACATAAGAACATAAGAACTAGGAGCAGGAGTAGGCCATCTGGCCCCTCGAGCCTGCTCCGCCATTCAATTAGATCATGGCTGATCTTTTGTGGACTCAGCTCCACTTTCCGGCCCGAACACCATAACCCTTAATCCCTTTATTCTTCAAAAAACTATCTATCTTTACCTTAAAAACATGTAATGAAGGAGCCTCAACTGCTTCACTGGGCAAGGAATTCCATAGATTCACAACCCTTTGGGTGAAGAAGTTCCTCCTAAACTCAGTTCTAAATCTACTTCCCCTTATTTTGAGGCTATGCCCCCTAGTTCTGCTGTCACCCGCCAGTGGAAACAACCTGCCCGCATCTATCCTATCTATTCCCTTCATAATTTTAAATGTTTCTATAAGATCCCCCCTCATCCTTCTGAATTCCAACGAGTACAGTCCCAGTCTACTCAACCTCTCCTCATAATCCAACCCCTTCAGCTCTGGGATTAACCTAGTGAATCTCATCTGCACACCCTCCAGTGCCAGTACGTCCTTTCTCAAGTAAGGAGACCAAAACTGAACACAATACTCCAGGTGTGGCCACACTAACACCTTATACAATTATGTTGGAAGGAAAGTCACAGATGAAGCAGCTGAAGATGGTTGGGCCGAGGACACCACACTGAGGAACTCCTGCAGTGATATACCTACTTAAGCCCATGCCTCCACCCTATCCCTGTAACCCATTAACCCCACCTAACCTTTTGGACACTAAGGGCAATTTATAATGGCCAACCCACCTAAACTGCACATCTTTGGACTGTGGGAGGAAGCCAGAGCACCCGTAGGAAACCCATGCAGACACGGGGAGAACGTGCTGACTCCACACAGAAGTGACCAAAACCAGGAATCGAACCTGGGGCCCTGGAGCTGTGAAGCAACTGTGCTAATGATTGTGCTACCGTGCTGCCCACTTGCTACCATGCTGACCATAATCTGAGGATATTAATTATAACTTTGGCCAGAGCAGGCTTGGTGTTGTGAGCAAGGAGGAGAACAGCGATAGAGAGATTCAAACAAGACGTTTTGGGAGAATTGGCAAGGAATTGGTTCCAACGATACTTTTGAGGATCTTGGACAGGAATGAGAGGTTAGACACCAGACTGTAGATGGAGGGGTCAGATGGATCTAGGGTATATTGCTGAGGACAGGGCGATGGTAATAGCTCTATTGCTGGATGATACCTGAAAAATGGTAGTCTTTGGCGATGTCAGCTACTTATGGGCTGGTTGAATTATTGGAAGCGTGTTAGGAAAGGAATCATGGAACCATCGGTGGTGTTACGTCAGGGAGATATTAGGAACTTTGGTTCAGAAATTAGATTCAAGATGTAGCAGGCAACTTAGGGACTAAACAGACCTCGGAGAAAACAGTTTGCTATCACAGAGTCAGAGAGATACACTCACACCTGGCTGAGTTACATTGTCCTAGTTAGACTTCAATTCATTCGTGGGAATACATTGGATACCCCAGATTCATTGTCCTTTGGGACACTCCTGTCTGACCAGCCATTTGCCGATTACAGAGTGTGATGGCTTCTTTGTCCGTCAACAGGAGGTTAGTTGCATATCAATAGCCCGGTTCTGTTCTTTTACATAAACAGGAGTGGGCCATCACACAGCCAAGATAACGATGATAGGTTCAAGGCTGGTAACCCCAGAGAACTTTGTTTGAAGGGCTAGGTGGAGCTTAGAGAAGGAGCGACAGAAAAATAATCGAACAGTTACTGGAGAAGGCTTTGGAAATTGACCGAGAGAGGTCATGAAAGTTGACACCATGGTAGGCTTTGGAATAGTATTCTGAACGAATGTCCCGATCGGAAGAAAAATTGCTTCATAAATGCAAATATTGGCTGGGATTCTCCAAGCCGCCGCTCCAGAATCGCACTTGGCGTGGGGGTGGAGAATGGGGCATCAGACCCGTGATCGGGTCCGATGCCTTCCCGTGATTCTCCGCAGACTGAAGATCGCCGCCAGTCACACGAGTGCGGTTGACGCGGCGCCGGTCGGGGGGCCATTGAAATAGACCCCGCGGCGATTCTCCGCCGGCAGCTGGCCGAGTTCCCACCGGCATGGTTCTAACATGGTTCCACCCATCTGACACGCGGAGTGCCGGCTTCTGCGGCTGCCCTGGTGGGGGGGGGGGGCGGGGGGGGGGGGCAATCCGTCACCGGGGTGGGTCCTCCAGGATGGCCAGTGTACCGATCGGGGGCCACCATTCGGCGGGCGTGCGCAATCTGGGGGTGCCTATATTATTGGGGTCGGCTTGCTTGTGTGTCCGCCATGTTGTGCAGGGCTGCCACCATAGGTGGCCGTCGCACGCATGCGCGGACCCGCGGATGGAAGTGCAGGGCCCTGTATCGGCAGCCGGAGCTGAATGAAGGGGCAATTTAGCGTGGCCAATCCACCTACCCTGCACATCTTAGGGTTGTGGGGGCGAAACCCACGGGGAGAATGTGCAAACTCCACACGGCCAGTGGCCCAGGGCCGGGATCAAACCTGGAACCTCGGCACCATGAGGCAACAGTGCTAACCACTGTGCCTCGTGCTGCATCATTTAGATTTCTAATTCCAGACTTTTTATTGAATTGCAGTTTCACTCTCTGCCATGGTGGGATTTGAACCTGAGTATTCAGGGTATTATCCTCAGTCTCTGGATTACTAGTCCAGCGACAACACCACGATGCCACTGCCTCTCCTACATTTACAGCCAACGTCATTCATTTATTTCCATGTACCTTTCTATCCTAGCCAGTTAGTCTCTGCTGCAGATAATCCACCTTTATCACTATTTCCAATGCAATATTAACTTTATCTTCAGCATCTCCTATTCATTGCGACTATGACTATTAATGCTGCACTCAAATTCAGACAATAGGTAACTCAGAATTTGCTACCATGCCATAGTAAATTTATAAACTGCATATGGATAGCGTCTTTAATATAGAAAGATGTCCCAAGGTGCTGCTGGTTATTTTTCATATTAGCTGCAGAACTATAGAGGCTAGCAACATACAAGGAAGACATTCAATCTATCGTGCCTCAGTTGTTTTCTTTCTGGAGCAGCCCAAAACCAATACCATTGTTCCACTCGCTTCCGGCAACCCGGCATCTTCTTCAGCTTCAACTATTTATCCCATCTTCCATGAAATGATAAGTTGATCTCTGCCTCAACCACTCCCAGGTACGAAACATTCACTGCGCTAATATCCTGACATGGGTTAAAAAGAAAGTATGGAATATCCCTCCTTGGAGGATTCCAGGGCATTATCCTCGGTAAGCAGATGTCAATTTCCTATTCAGTCTGACGATTGTGGCACAATGGTAGGTTCTAAATGGAGAGTGGAAAACAGTTAAGCAGAAAATGCTTTTCATTTTGTTTTCAAATGAGATAAAGAAGTATGCTTATTCTTTCTCTATCATCAGTCAGCATGGATCTCAGGCCACACTAAAAGGGCAGACAAACCAACTATGTAAGGATTCCATCCATTCTTCCTGAGTTGACTGCTCTGAAGTATTCAACACAGACCAGTGACAATTGCCCTTCATTTGTCCCTCGTCCTACCGTGGAAATGGCATGGGCTTTCATTCAGCATTTCACAGGCACAGTACAGCTGAGCTTTAGAGCTCAGTGAAAAAAATGAGAATGAAATCTATTTCTTCCACTCTTCTATTGGTCCTTTGAATCTCTAGCTGTGCCACTTTTTAGATGCATTAGCATGCTAAATGGCAAACAAATGCAATGTTAAACAATGTAAAAGGATGGATTATTTTGTTAAATCAAAAATGATTATGAAGGTTATGAACCTTCACTCTGAAACATTTACAGATTACATCCAATGTATGAGGAAAACAAGGTCTCATTTATTTCCTATTGTGCGTTCTCCAAATACACTATTACATTCGTGGCTCCCTAATTAAAACTTGTAAAACATTCACAGGTCAATTCAGAATTGCAGTAGAGTAAAAGGAACTCCAATAAATAATCAATTATACATCTAAGTGCCAAATAAATTCTCAATTCATATCAGCAAAATCAACAACTTGGATTTACAAGGCACTCCTTATTGAGAAGACAGTCACCTCCGCAAGGAGGTGGAGTGGATGCCAAGCAGCTACTTGCATTAATATAGAGCCTTTCACATAGAAAATCTCCCAATGGTGTTTCCCAGAAGCGTAACAAGAAAACAAATGCATATTTAGCTGAAAGGAGGGTGGCACGGTGGCGCAATGGTTAGCACCGTTGCCCATGGCGCTGAGGACCTGGGTTCAATCCTGCCCCGGGTCACTGTCTGTTTGGAGTTTGCACATTCTCCCGGTGTCTGCGTGGGTTTCACCCCCACAATCCAAAGACGTACAGGTTAGGTGGATTGGCTTCACTAAATTGGCCCTTGATTGGAAAAATATAAATGGGTACTCTAAAATTTCAAAAAAATAAATAAATTTAGCTTAAAGGAAGATTGAACAAAATCTTAATCAAAGCTGTAGATATGAAGGAGTGAGTATTGAGGAGGAGAGGGAGACCTAAAGATGGAAACATTTGTGAAAGAATTCCAAAACATGGGAGCCAAATGGCTGAAGTCACAGCCACCAATGGTGGGAAAAAGGGAGAGATTATGGACAGAAGACTGAAATCAGAGGAGCTGAGAAGACTGGTGAGTGTCGTCATGATGGAGAAAGCAACAAAGATTGGGGACAAAGGGCATGAAAATTTTACATGTACAGTATTGCGGACAGACGTCAAGGTAACACCGATAACAACTTGATGCGACACAGGAGATGAGCACCAGAGTTTTGGTTGAGTGAAATTTATGAAGGTTGGAGGAGTGGAAGCAGAAAGGAAATCATAGGAATAGTCAAATCTGGAGATCACATGGATGAAAATTTCAGCTTCAGGCACTTTAAGATGAGGTTGAGGTGAATTTCATCAGCAGACAGGAGAAGTTAAGGATGGAGGACGGTGATGTTCCATAGTTGGATGCAAGTCTTCTTAGCGATGTAGAGAATGTGGAGTTGTAAGCTAAGTTCAACATCAATTAGGACATCACTGTTTCAAACAAACTGGTGCAGCCTGAGACAATTATTTGGGAATGGGGAATGGAATTCATGGCAAAGCTACAGAGGACAGGTTTAGTTTTCCAATTTCATTGCAGGAAACTCTGCTATTCAAGGATGTTGAAAAAGCAGCTTGATAAGAAAGAGGCAACGTGGAATCAGGGGAGAGAGTGGAGTGAAAGTGTTGCATGTCATGGCCGATATGTACAACCTGACTGCATGCGAGCAGCTGGCATCACCATGGAACAGGGCACAGGTGAGGCAGAGGAAGGGGCCAAGGTTGGATTCTTGGGACTGCAGTGGCCACAATACAGAGGTAGGAAGAGAAGGCATTGCTAAAGAGTTATTGGTTATTCTAAAGTTGCATCTGCTAAAGTTAAATGCCCTTCTGTCTAGATTAAAAAATAAATTATTGAGAGATCCGGAAGAAGGCTCAAAAGTTGCGGAGCAATGTCAGACGCAGCACTGCTAAATGTGGATATAGACTGGTACTACAACATTCAAGCGCAAGTGCAAGTGCAAATAGATCTTTAAGGTTTTCAACGTGGCAAATGGAAAGATTTCATTTTAAAAAAAAATATAAATTTAGAGTACCCAATTATTAATTCTTTTCCAATTAAGGGGACATTTAGCATGGCCAATTCACCTAACCTGCACATCTTTTTGGGTTGTGGGGGTGAAACCCATGCAGACACGGGGAGAATGTGCAAACTCCACACAGACAGTGATCCAGGGCTGGGATTCGAACCCGGGTACTCAGCGCTGTAGTCCCAGTGCTGTCCACTGCGCCACCCTGCTGCCCCAAGATTTCATTTACAGCACAGACTTGTCATAAAACAGCAACTGGCAACCAAAGCTAACATTTTACTGATTCCTTGTCCCAATGAGTGCAGAATGTGCCAAGAAACGGTGTCAACATTGCGGGTGATGCTTCTATTTATGATCTAAAAACAGAGAAAACATATCAGGACCAATAAAGACTGCTTAGGACTGATATGATTCTACTCAGGGACTGAAATACCAGAACAATTAATTACCTAGCAGGAAGTGCTGGCATCGGTGATGAATCATCTTGATGGACTTGGGTGTCAGCCAATGAGGTGTTTACTTTGCCAGGATCATAGATGATAGTCTATGCTGATAGGTGCTGACTGATCCAGAGTGTTCTGTAAGAACAGGAAGGTTTCATCTGGCTTTTAGTTTTCGCTTTGATCAAGAAGCTGGAGGGTCAAAGCCCCAATCTCTCTCTCTTACCTGATGGACTCTGTTTAAAGATTCAAAGTAAAGGCCTTTCTTTCTCCACTGCAAATAGGGGCTGGTTTACACTGGGCTAAATCGCTGGCTTTTAAAGCAGACCAAGCAGGCCAGCAGCACGGTTCGATTCCCGTACCAGCTTCCCCGGAAAGGCGCCGGAATGTGGCGACTAGGGGCTTTTCACAGTAACTTCATTGAAGCCTACTCGTGACAATAAGCAATTCTCATTTCTCAATACGTTCAGTCCAGCAACAGCTGCAGGCAGGGCCAGTTGTTTAAAAACCCTCTTTAAAATCTTGTGAGGAGAACTCTGATTTTCCTCAGTAAAGCTAAGGAACGTTCAGGTGGAGTTGGAAACAACTAAAAATTATACAGGCCTGAGGCAGGTCTTCTGAATCAAGGGCCAGATGAATAAAAATGCAAGTGACCTTCCAAAAGGAATCCCACAGTCTCGGGATTCAGACCCTTCGTGACCTGGAAGGACAGTCAGCTGAAAAACAACTTCAATATCCAAAGCAAGAGCACTCATCTTCAATCAAACATAATCCTGTTTCATTTTTTCCTCTCCCCTCCTCTCCATGTGCATGTATTGTGTATGTTTAGGTAGAGAGTGGGAGGGTGAAATCGGGGGAGTAATAGATTAGCTGGCTGTAATTGCAGTATAATTATTACGTGTCTCATCTCTATTGTTGTTATAGAGTCATAAAATCACTACAGTGCAGAAGGAGGCCGTTCGGCCCAATGAGTCTGCACTGACCCTCTGAAAGAGCACCTACCTAGGCCCATGCCTCCATCCTATCCCAATCTAACCTTGTGAACACTAAGGGGCAAAAGTATCATGGCCAATCCACTTAACCTGCACATCTTTGGACTATGGGAGGAAACCGGAATACCCAGAGGAAACGCACGCAGACATGGGGAAAAAGTGCAAACTCCACACAGACAGTCACCCAAGGTCGGAATACAACCCAGGTCCCTGGCACCTTGAGGCAGTGGTGCTAATCACCGTGAAATCATGCCACCATTATATATAAACAGTTGTGTTTCACTTACAAATCTGGTGCCTGTAAGTCACTGGGGCAGTCAAGACTAAAGATCTTGGAAACATTATGCAAATTATTGGTTAATTCACTTGTGTTGGGACTCCAGGGCCTGTGGGGCTGAAATTGACTGTATGCTAGCATTGGGTGTCGTACCACAGCCCAAGCTTGGGTTTTTGACAGGTCTTCCTGCATATGGACACTTCAATATCTGAGGAGTTGTGGATGATGCTCAAAATTGTGCAATCATCAGTGAACATCCACACTTCTGACCTTATGATGGAAGGAAGGTGACTCTTTTAGCATTTCCCTGAGGCTGAGGCAATTGGCCTCCAGCTCACTTTGTGCTAGATATGACTTCAATTGGTGGAGAGATTTCCCCCTAATTTCCATTGACTTCAATTTTGCCAGCGTTCCTTGATGCCACATCTGATCAAATGCTGCACTGATATCAAGGGTCATCACTCTCACCGCCCCTATTGAGTTCAACGCCTTTGCCCATATTTGAACCAAAGCTGTAATGAGCTCAGGAGTTGACTGGCCTTGATGGAACACAAACTGAGCATTAGTGAGCAGGTCATTGCTGAGTAAATTCTGCTTGATAGCATTGTAAATTACCACGTCCATCATTGTGCAGATGATCGAGCACAGATTAATGTGGGGTTATTGGCTAGCTCTTTGTAGACAGGACATAACTGGGCAATCTTTCACATTTCTGAGTAGATTGGTAAGACCACCAATGGAATACTTTGTTCAGTTCACCCTATTATAGGAAGGATATTGTTAAACTAGAAAGAGTGCAGAAGAGATTTACAAGGATGCTGCCAGGACTTGATGGTCTGAGTTATAAGGAGAGGCTGGATAGGCTGGGACTTTTTTCCCTGGAGCTTAGAAGGCTTAGGAGTGATCTTATAGAGGTCTATAAAATAATGAGGAGCATAGATAAAGTAGATAGTCGAAATCTTTTCCCAAAGGTAGAGGAGTCTAGGACTAGAGGTCATAGGTTTAAAGTGAGAGGGGAGAGATACAAAAGAGACCAGAGGGGAAATTTCTTCACACAGAAGGTGGTGAGCATCTGGAACTGGCTGCCAGAGGCAGTGGTAGAGGTGGGTATGATTTTGTCTTTTAAAATGCCGTTAGACAGTTACATGGGCAGGGTGGGTATAAAGGGATATGGGCCAAATGCGGTCAAGTGGGTCTAGCTTAGTGATAGAAACTGGGCAGCATGTACAAGCTGGGCTGAAGGGCCTGTTTCCATGTTGTAAACATCTATGACTCTAAACCAGTGTTGTAGCTGTACTGAAACAGCTTGGTGGTATCATGATGGTATGCTAAAACTCTAAACTGATCAGTACCAGTAAAAAGGCAAATTTGAGGTTGAAAAGATTTCTTACTATAGTAGTGATTTTATTTGTTTTTATTATTCGTAGCTCATAACAGTCATTCGAAATGTACCTGGCAATCCCCAGTGTTTCTCATTTATTTCTTTTTAACTTTGGAATTTTTCCATTTTTACACAAATTTGCACAAAACAAGCAAAAGCAAAATGACAGCTACAGATATCAATGTCAGCCTAGAACAACAGTTATTACAGCGCTAGGAATAACAGGACTGGATGAATCAGAAACAAAATCCCCCACAGGTTGCCCTAGGCATAAATTACTAATTTGCACCCAACCAGGATACAGGTAACATCACCCCACATAGCTTAAAACCAAATGACAGAAGAAGAAAATGAAGCACGAAACCCAAATGTTATGGTGGTCATGAAGGATACGGGGAATCATCACCAGATCATCCCATGGGCTTTGTGGAGTATGGATTTCCCCACTGAGCAGGCAGGAGCTCGCCCAATGGGAAACGAGAAGCGGGAGTTTAAAACCTGCTGCTTCAGCCCTGGACAGCGTTCTGTAGGTCCCCGGGCTTGGACTTGTGCGCTCCAAGCCGCAGCTGCACCCTTTTCCGTTGCCAAAATGTTTACATTGGCAACGAGCAGTAAACAATTTTTGTTTTCTCCGAGCAACCTTCATTGTCGAGAACAAGGGGCTTATGGTCAGGGGAAAAATGCCTCTCTTCAGTAAACATGAACCCTATGGTGTAAGTGGAGAAGTCTGTGCCCAATACACAGAGAGCATGCATTACTTCTTCTGAGCTACTAATATTGAGGGAGATGAAAAACAGAAAGCAATTTTACTGACAGCATGCAGGGCATCGACACTTAGCACGATAAAAGGTCTGACCTCTCCAGAGGCCCCGATTCGAGAACTTTTAACGAGTTAGAAGACTTGATAAAAAAACCACTATGATCTGAAGCGCTCTGTTATACTCCAGAAATACCACTTTAAGACAGCGGGGAGGACCCTAGGGGAACCCTGTTATTGCATTTTTGGCCAGATTACAAAAATTAGCAGAACATTGTGAATTTGGACCAGCCTTGAACAAAAGACTGCGAGACAGATTGGCATGCGGTATAAACAACTTGGCAATCCCAAAAAAATTATTGGCCGAACCCAAGCTGGATTTAAAAACAGGCCATTGAAATAGCTCTATCACTGGAACATGCAGAAAAAGTGGCTCAGAAGCTATAAGGGGTATTAGATAGCAATGTCCTCCAATTAGGGAGAGGTGCCTCATGTAGATAAGAGTTAGGAGCAGGAGTAGGCCATCTGGCCCCTTGAGCCTGCTCCTCCATTCAATAAGATCATGGCTGATCTTTCTATGGACTCAGCTCCACTTATCCACCATCTCACCGTAACCATTTATTCTTGTACTGTTCAAAAATCTATCTACCTTTGCCTTAAAAACATTTAACGAGGTAGCCTCAACTGCTTCACGGGACAGGGCTTTCTACAGATTCACGACCCTTTGGTTGAAGAAGTTCCTCCTCAACTCAGCCCTAAATCTGCTCCCCCTTATTTTGAGGCTATGGCCCCTAGTTCTAGTTTCACCCATCAGTGGAAACAACCTCCCTGCTTCTATCCTATCTATTCCCTTCATAATTGTATATGTCTTTATAAGATCACCCCCCCCCCCCCCCCATTCTTCTAAATTCTAATGAGTATAGCCCCAGTCTACTTAGTCTCTCCTCATAAGCTAATCCTCTCAACTCCGGATCAACATCGTGAATCACCTCTGTACCCCCTCCAGTGCCAGTACATCCTTTCTCAAGTAAGGAGACCATAACTGTACACAGTACTCCAGATGTGGACTCACCATCACCCTATACAGCTGCAACATAACCCTCCTGCTTTTAAATTCCATCCCTTTAGTATTGAAGGACACAATTCCATTTGCCTTCTTAATTACTTGTTGCACCTACAAACCAACGTTTTGCGATTCATGCACAAGGTACCCAGGTCCCTCTGCACAGCAGCATGTTGCAATTTTTTACCATTTAAATAGTAGTCCCATTTTGCTGTTATTCCTACCAAAATGGATGACCTCACATTTATCAACATTGAAATCCATCTGCCAGATCCTTGTCCACTGTATCCCTCTGCAGACTTTCAGTGTCCTCTGCACACTTGGCTCTCCCACTCATCTTAGTGTCATCTGCAAACTTTGACACATTGCACTTGGTAACCATTACATAACTGAGGATGCTTGTGTAAGTAAGATGTCAGCCAGTCGATTACAATGACGATTCAACTCCTATCACCTGGCAGTCAAAGAAATGCAATGACAGCCCCAAGAATGTCAGGAAACATGTCTCGAAAGATTGAAAATACCAGATGATGGCTGTTTGCAGGCCCTGCCAAAGGACACAACAAAGACAAGGTTATAGATTATAGGCAAAATGCATGCTGTTCAGAGAAGAAGCCAATGTCAGTACTAGTCCACACCATGCAGGTATACCCATTGCCGGAAACAAGGACAATGCAAATAAACCTCATCATTGAGACCAATGTCACCCCAATAATGGTAAAACTGCTGGTAAATGGTTATTCATTGAAAATGGAGGTGGGTATTAGAGCTATAGTCTTCATTATCAGGGAGCGTGCTTATGATCACCTCCAAACTTGTATTCAGTCTTGAGCTTAGAAGACACGAAGGCCAGACTAGCCACTTACACGGAGGAATCATTGCCAATAAAAGGCACCAGAATGACCCCAGTGCCTTACAGACAGCAACCACCACAACAGCCAGTCATTATTGTGTGGGGGCAAGGCCAAGCCTAATGGGGATAGATTCACTCTAGCAGATCAGGCTGAACTTCGCAGAATGGGACAGAGTGACCCTGTCCTTATGCCAGACAAATCGGTCTGCCTCTGTGGAGATTATAAGCTAACAGTCAAGCGGGTTTGATCTGTACCCTAAGTTAGCAGGTGGCCAGACATTCACTAAGTTCGATATAAGCCAAGCCTATCTTATACTTGAATTACAGTCAACATGCACAGGGGCCTATATGAGTACGCTCACTTGCCCTTGTTTGACTGGAACATGGCGAACATACTCCAAGGTTACCCTGAGGGAGAAATGGTAGCACCAGGGTCCCAGGTTCAATTCCTGGTTTGGGTCACTGTCTGTGTGGAGTCTGCACGTTCTCCCCACAAGTCCCGAAAGATGTGCTGTTAGGTAATTTGGACATTCTGAATTCTCCCTCTGTGCACCTGAACAGGGGCCAGAATGTGGTGACTAGGGGCTTTTGGCAGTAACTTCATTGCAGTGTTAATTTCAGCCTACTTGTGACCATAAAGATTATTATCGTTATTATGACGTGGTGATGTACTTGGATAACATCTTGGTCATGGGGACTTCAGAACGAGAGTACCTGGCGAACCTAGAAGACGTCTTGCGTAGATTCTCGAGAACTGAGATACACCTGAAGAGGGGAAAATGAGTTTTTAAAGCAAATGAAGTGACCTATTTTGACTATCAGGGATATATAAAAGATTTACATCTGGTCATTACGTTGAATATAACCCAATTTTTGATCATAGTGATGCTGCTAAAACGACACGGAAGCATGGTCATTCCTAAATAAAATTTGCAAATTCCTGCTGTCAGGGATAGTGCAGAAAGTGCAAGTAAACTATGGCTGGATTAGAACATTTGAGAAAAGGGTGTAGCTGAAGAGAAAGATTATTTATTCTACAGGCAGAGAGGAACAATCGGGTAATATATCATTCAGGGATTTATGATGATTCAGAAAATAATTAAATTGAATCCTGCAAACGTTAGAATCACAAAATACGTGTAACTGTCTGCACTAGCTCTCCCATTCTCCACACAAGTGGTGGTCAATTTGTGGCCTGAGGCCACATGCAACCCATCTGGGTTCTGGGTGCAGCGCATGAGCCATGACACATTTTGTTGACCATTGCTACATTCCTCTGATTTCCATCCGTTTTTCCTACCGGTATGACTGAAGTGATACGCACATAAAGCAAGGGCAAGTGAAGTGGGGTGCATGCTGATTGCCACAACATTGAATATGAGAGCAGTGCACACTCCCTCTGTGTCCAAAAAGTAAATATTTCTTTCGCTTTTACCATTTGAAGTTGATGTTCTCTGTTATTTATTTAATGATTAAGCGTTTTATATTGCTCCTTAAGAAATATTCAGAGTGTGTTAAATGTATTTAATCTTATTCATGGGGGCAGTTAGTGAACAAGCCTGATTTCAATCTTGCAGCCCACTGATATGAAGGAGGGTCACTCACACGACCGACTCCCAAGCATAGGTTGCCCATCACTGCTCTACACCTTTCTCCCTCGGTTCATGTAGCTGTTCTGCTAAAGTTACAGCAGATGAGGAGGGAGAGCCCTGGCAGAAATTCACCCCCATAGGTTCAGGCTTAGAAGATGGATATCTGACAATCAGTTCAGATTTAATTACTGGATGCAGAAGGCAGAGAAAGTGTGGTAAGTTGCATAAAATCACTCTACAACATGAAATCTTATGCTTAAGATCAATCGCACCCCAGCATCAAACACTGTAGCAATTCAAAGTAAGTTATATTCAATACAATCCCCTGTGCCGTCTTTCCATGGTGCCATTATTTGAGAATCAAATCTCAGTGTGGTTAGGATGTTCCAGGCTGCAAATCAATTCCATTCCTGGCTATAGATTTTCTAAGAATTACCTTAGCAAATGTGTTTGAGATGCAGGGAATGTTGTATTCATTTTGAAATATTAAGTAAACATAATTGAGTCATAATTGGAACCATGATGAGTCTTGCTGAAGCCTTTTGAGGTTATGAAGAGTAAGATTTCAAAGTTATGTTGGGAATTCCCCTGACACATGCCCATAAAATATGTGACAGGCAGGCAAATAGTCTACCCCATGTGGCGACACAGGAAAAGGAACCTCTCAAAATAATGATTGGACACCAATTCTCTATTTTCTCGTATCTGAATCCGAGATCCTTCAAAATAAATCCACGGCCAGAGTGTGATTTTGCGTCCTTTTGTGCCAACGTCATGTACACATTTGTAGCTAATTATATTTTTTTAGTCATTTTTTAGTCATTTTAAATACCCTTGAATCCTCTTATACCCTCATCTCAATCTGGCTATCGGTGAGAAATGTGAAGCAAATGTGGGATGTCTTTCCCCAGCGGCATGGTAGCACAGTGGTCAGCACTGTTGCTTCACAGCGCCGGGGTCCCAGGTTCAATTCCCGGCTTGGGTCACTGTCTGTGCGGAGTTTGTGCGTTCTCCCTGTTCTGCTTGGGTTTCCTCCCTGTGCTCCGGTTTCCTCCCACCAGTCCCAAATGACATGCTGTTAGATAATTTGGACATTCTGAATTCAGGGAGAATGTGTACTCGAACAGGCACCGGAGTGTGATGACTAGGGGATTTTCACAGTAACTTAATTGCAGTGTTAATGTGTTAATATCAGCCTACTTGTGACAATAATAAAGATTATTATTATTAGTTGCAGAAGGGACTATTAGAATCTGCATTCCTCTCACATTGATTAAAGTGACGTTGCAAATGGCGGATGCCCCACCCCACCAAAAAAAAAAACGTTCATAAAAATACAGGACCAAGGAAAATTCTGCAAAAATGACAAAGCCTCAGTGGAAAATATTTGTTTTGTCATCATAAAATCTAGGGAAACAATATTAAATGAATTCAAGGTTATCATCAACATTTTTCTGGTAAATCAAAGCTGATCTTAAAAATGTCCCACCATACTAATCCATGGACACGGCAAGCTGTCCACATAAGGCTATCCTGTATCAACAGCTGCCACCAGAAAAGCACAGCATGAGGCACAAGTGACAGCTGCAGATAAAAAATATATTTAAAAATTTGTAAAATTCACTAATTACCATACTTCTTGCTTAATAATGTAAATCTTTATGCAAATAAGCAGGTTATGCAATTAAGCAATCATCATTTAAATGAATGCTGAAGTTGACATACACTGTGCCATTCTGCTATATTTACATTAAGATATTTAATAAAAGTGCTTTGGGCCCATTACTCTTAATGGAAATGCTCTAAAATAATTAAAATACTATAGAGTACTGTAACACCACATAAATTCCCTCTACTTTTTGGTTTATTTTTGGTTGGTGCTGGATTGATCAGGCCACTTAAAAACAAATGAACAAAGCTCGCTGCAACAAAATATTAACTTTAAATATTTCATTCAAATAAGAGGCTACGGCAGGAATAATATTCAATTAAGCAAGTTCTAACTAAATGAAAAATAATGAGAATTGAACCACAGCTTCAGATGTTTGTGCAAATAAGCAACCTTTAAAATGAAGTGCAAGTTCAGAGGTTAAATCAAACAGATAGTTTCCTCATTTGGTCAAGTGCAGTGCAGGTGATAGGAATTAATCCAGTGAGAGTACAAGCATTTACAACAGATGCACAACAAAATCCTGTTACATCTAAGAGTTCAAGGCAGACTTATGCTGATGTTTATTAGAACCAAGTATTATCTGGCAGGAATAATTGTACTATTTTTAATGTCGGAACCACTTTCACTGATTCGCTAAACTATGGTTAATCTTGCAGGTTTGAAAAGTGTTCAGCTGGCATTTAAACCTTTGCTAAGGTAGATAGAGAAAGAGCTAAGAATTGGCAAGCAAACATGAATTGAAAGAAAATTTATGGTGCAGTCATAAGCGTGGGTGGCGATAAAGTACAGCACAAGATATCCTGTATGTTGGTTGCCCTTCTGAAGGGGGTGCTTCATGAGAATGGTTAACTCTTATAATTTGGTGCCAGAGTTCTCAGAAGTCTGTAATACATTGGCCCGTAACTTCCTCTCTAAGTTGTTGGTGTGGTGCACATGCACAGCGTGACGACCCATAAGTGCGGACGTACAAGCATGTGCGCTGGAAGCACGCGGCTTTCAAAGTCCCAGCCATTTGTTTTTGACCGCTTGAAGCCCTGTACAGCGCTGGAGCAGCTGAATGAAAAATCCTGCTACAGCGCCAACCTGGGCCGCTTACCCAGATTTTAGGTGAGTTTTTGCACCGTTTTAATTACAGTGAAAAGTTTTGGTCTAGCAGAGGCAGGATACATCGGAAGACATTTTTAGGGAGGTTAATATTTTATATTATTCATGTTTAGCATTTATAAATATGTTTAAAGGGCAAATAAAATGAAAGGAAGATTTTTTTTGTTGAACTTTGGTTTGTCATGAGGCTGTTAATTCCATTAAAAGGATACTTTACTGTATAAAGTGAGTTTATAGAATCATAGAATTTGCAGTGCAGAAGGAGGCCATTCGGCGCATTGAGTCTGCACCGGCTCTTGGAAAGAGCACACCACTTAAGCCCACACCTCCATCCTATCCCCGTCACCCCACCTAACCTAAGGGTAATTGAACATGGCCAATCCACTTACCCATCACAACTTTGGATTGTGGGCGGAAGCCAGAGCACCCGGAGGAAACCCACGCAGACATGGGGAGAATGTGCAGACTCCGCACAGACAGTGACCCAAGCCAGGAATTGAACCTGGGACCCTGATTGTGAAGCAACAAAGCTAACCACTGTGCTACCGTATCAGCATTGTTTGAAGTCACAGAAGGGAAAGAATGATTTTTTTTAAACTTTGGTTTGTGTTGAAGATGTTAATTCCATTAAAGGAACTATAATGGATAAAATGTAGTGACAATCACAACGGGTCTGATTGTCCCCCAGTGTTACTGGTCACAGGTTCTGTGGGTCCTTGCATGGCTGATAAGCTCAGTCCAAAGCCACATCTTCAGTCACTCACTTGGCAGGAGTTTCCAAAAGGTGGGATCGGTCTTTGAGTGCAAAGTCATGGGTATTCCTTTCTCAGGCTCCTTTTCTGGGCCTCTTCGCGATCGGGTATTATTGAAAAATTGTGATGTTCAATCAGGAGGTTCCTCCAAGTAGGTCTCTTCTGAGCAAATGTCTCCCAGGCGTTGCTGTCTATGTTCGATTCTTCAGGTAAGCCTACAAGTTGTCTTTGAAGAGTTCCCTTTGTCCTTCTCTTGTTCGGGATCCTTCCTTGAGCCTGGTGAAGAAAATTTGATTTGGGAGTCAGAACACTGACATCCTAAGCATATGGGTGGCCCAGATGATCATGGCCTCGATACTGGTGCTATTGACTCCTTCAAGGACATTAATATTCGCACACCTGTCCTCCCAGCTGATTCAGAGCTAAAGTACATTTGGATTTTGCAATGTATTTTAAGCTGAGTTCCCTTGATGTATCCATCCTTAGAAGCCTCAGTGATTACTTCAACGGCTTTAACAAAGTTTAGTGCCGGGGCAGCATGGTGGCGCAGTGGGTTAGCGCTGCAGTCTCATGGCGCCGAGGTGCCAGGTTCGATCCCGGCTCTGGGTCACTGTCCGTGTGGAGTTTGTACATTCTCCCAGTGTTTGCATGAGTTTCACCCCCACAACCCAAAGATGTGCAGGCTAGGCGGATTGGCCACGCTGAATTGCCCCTTAATTGGAAAAATTTGATTGGGTATTCTAAATTTACAAAGAAAAACAAAGTTTAGTGCCTTAGTTAATATATGCATGCCTCCTGTAAGCTAATGTGAACTATCTCTCTGACAGACATTGCAGCATATTAATCACCCACCCCTAAGAGTGTACTGCCAAAAGACATCCCAAAATGATGTCAGAGGAGATGTGTGCCAGGATACTGCACTTTAGCAGCTGCTGCTTTCAGACGTTGAGCTTGTCAATTAACAATTGATATGTCAAAATCCTCCCCTTTCCCCTTCCCTCCCTCCTCTCTTCCCTCCCTCTCCTTCCCCCTTCTCTCACTCCCCTCTTCCCTCCCCCCTCTTCCTTCCCTCCCCTTCCCCTTCCCCCGCCCCTTCCCCTCTTCCCTCCCCATTACAAATAGATGGAACTGTTGTGTTGAAGTGAGAAAATATATTTTATTTCAAGAAATTTGGAAAAATTGAGTTAGTTTTATGTCATTGTTCAGCTGATAAAGTTAAACATCAAGTTAAATGTTAACTGGCTTCAAAGTTTTGTATTGATAAAATTATTTTTGTTAATAAATGTTTTACTTTAAATTTTACAAACTTCTGCAAATATCTTACTGAAACATCAGAAAACAACATTTAATTGAGATAATCATAAATGAATAAGATAATTGAAGCAAACAAGGTAGAAGCATATTTAACATGATGGCACACTAGTTAGCACTGCTGCCTCACAACACCAGGGACCCGTATTCATTCAGACCTTGGGTAACTGCGTGGCTGTGTGGTGTTTGTACATTCTCTCCATGTCTGCATGGGTTTCCAAGAACCATGAAATAGAACTATAGAATTCCTGAAGTGCAGAAGGAGGCCATTTGGCCCATCAAGTCTGCACCATTCCTCTGAAAGAATACCTTATCAGGGTCCACTCCCTTGCCCTATCCATGAAACTTAACCTGTACATCCCTGGACAATAAGGGGCAACTTAGCATGGTCAAACCACCTAACCTGCACAACTTTGGAGAACGCACCTGGAGGAAATCCACACAGAAACGCGGAGATATACAAAGTCCACACAAATGGACTGCATCTCTTCCCAATCAGAGGCTGCGGATTTTAAAAGAGAAATGTGCACCCAAGGCCGGAATTGAATCCGGGCCTCTGGCACTGTGACAAAGCAGTGCTAATCACTGTGCTACCATGCTGAAGGCCTTTCCTCCCAGTGCTTCAGTTTCCTCCCACAGTCCAAACTAGCGCAGGTTAGGTGGATTAGTCTTGCTGAATTGTCCCTTGGTGCCCAAAGGTTAGGTGGGGTTATGGGGATAGGGCAAGGGCTCGGGTCTGGGTAGGATGCTCTTTCGGAGTGCCAGTGCAGAATAGATGTGCCGAATGGATTCCTTCTGCACTGCAGTGATTCTATAAACATGAATCAAAAAAATATCAGACGTTACAAGGACAGAGACAGCAAAAAGCCTAGGGGCGTTTTAAAATCTTATGACCATAATCTAAATTAAAACAGACAGATATTTTTAAGCATGCCACACACAAAATTATACAAAAATATAGTGCAGGTTTAAATCGTTTCACAGATTTAAAACAAATTACCAAATCTATGTTCTTTTGTAAAGAATCACCTTTAATCACAAAAACAAAATTAAAAATTACTTTAAAATGCCTGTTTAAATGAAAGGGCAAAGAAAAGCTGTGAACAAAAGTCTACATACCTTTAAAACAGTTGTTAAAAAAGTTCCCTGTTGTTTTCAATCTAAATCAATTGTTTAAATGCCTGCCCTCAATGGGCTCTCCCAAGCAGGCCACGTTAAAAAGGGATGGGGCAGCACTCCTGTTGTGCTGCACTGGAGCCTGGGCAGACAGGGGGGTTGGAGGCTGCAGGCTGCTGCAGAGAAAGGAAGGTCTGTCGCATCATCAGAGCGCAGGTAGGTACACATTTCTCTTTTAAAATCTGCGGCCTGTGACGTCGTGCTGCTAGCTGGGAAGAGATGCAGGCTGCCTTACAGCTGACCAGTGCTACTACTGAGAGTTCCAGCCTTATACTGCATGGTCCTGATGGGTTTGTTTCTCCTTCAAGGAGAAGGTGACCATGCTCATATATGGGGGTTGTGGTCATGTTCCAGTGGATACGTAAGTGGCTGCTAAGGCCAATCTGCGGCTGGAAGGTTCTTCTGCAATTTGGCCAGGATTACACCGACTATTGAGTTTTGGATGAGTTGCTGGCTCAGGATTTCCTCTTCTTGTGTTTTCTCTCTGCCTTTGCATTCAAAGGAGCCATTGGTGGTATTGTCACTGGACTAGTAAACCAGAAACCCAGGGTAATGCTCTGGGGACCCAGGTTCGAATCCCACCACTGCAGATGGTGGAACTGGAATTCAATAAAAATCTGGAATTAGAAGTCGAATGATGACCATGAAACCATTGCTGATTGTCATAAAAAAACCCAATCTGGTTCACTTTCTAAATTATCCCTCGTTGTTCCCGAACAGGTGCCAGAGTATGGCAATTGGGAACTTCATTGCAGTGTTAATGTAAGCCTACTTGTGAAACTAACAAAGATTATTATATCATTATAGGGAAGGAAATATGCCATCCTTACCTGGTCTGGCCTACATGTGACTCCTCAGCAATTGGATTGGATTTGTTTATTGCCACGTGTACTGAGGTACAGTGAAAAGTATTGTTCTGCAGGCAGCTCAGACAGATCATTCTGTACATGGAAAGAAAATACATAATAGGGCAAACATAAAATACACAATGTAAGTACATAGACACAGGCATCGGGTGAAGAATACAGGAGTGTAGTACTACTCAGCAGAGAAGATGTGTCAAGAGATAAAATCAGTCCATAAGATGGTCAGGGGCCTGGTAACAGGGCGGAAGAAGCTGTTTTTGAATCTGTTAGTGTGTGTTCTCAGACTGTTGTACCTTCTGCCCAACAGAAGAAGTTGGAAGAGTGAATAAGCCGGGTGGGAGGGGTCTTTGATTATGCTGCCCGTTTTCCCAAGCCAACGGATGTGTAGATAGAGTCAATGGATAGGAGGGGGGTTTATGTGATAGACTGGGCTGTGTTCACAAGTCTCTGTAGTTTCCTCCGGTCTTGGGCCGAGCAGTTGCCATACCAGGCTGTGATGCAGCCAGAAAGCGTGATATCTATGGTGCACCTTTAAAAGTTGGTAAGAGTCAATGTGGACATGCCAAATTTCCTTCGTGTCCTGAGGACTCAGAGGCACTTTTGTGCTTTCTTGGTCGTAGCATTGACGTGGGTGGACCTAGGTGATGTGAGCACCTAAGAATTTGAAGCTGTCAACCATCTCCACCTCGGCCAAGTTGATGCAGATAGGGATGAGTACAGTACTTTGCTTCCTGAAGTCAATGAGCAGCTCTTTAGTTTTGCTGACATTGAGGGAGAGATTGTTGCCATTACACCACTCCACTAGGTTCTCTATCTCCCTCCTGTATTCTGACTCATCATTGTGCAAGATCCGACCAACTATGGTCATGTCGTCAGCAAACTTGCAGATAGAGTTGGAGCCAAATTTTGCCACGCAGTCGTGTGTGCATAGCGAGTATAGTAGGGGGCTAAGTACGTTGCCTTGCAGGGCCCCAGTATTGAGGACTATCGTGGAGGAGGTGTTGCTGTTTATCCTTACTGATTGTGGTCTATGGGTCAGAAAGCCCAGTTGCAGAGTGAGGAGCCAAGTCCTAGGCTTTGGAGCTTTGATATGAGTTTGGCTGGGATTATGATGTTGAAGACGGAGCTGCAGTCAATGAATAGGAATCTGACTTAGGAGTCCTTGTTGTCAAGATGCTCCAGGGATGAGTGTGGGGCCAGGGAGATGGTGTCTGCTGTGGACCAGTTGCGGCGATTGACTTATAATTAGGGATGGGCATAAATGCTGGCCCAGCCAGCGAGCCCCGTATCCCATGAACAAATTAAAAAAAAATTGTGCCAGCTGGAATAGGCCCAAGCTTGAGCTTTTCCCAGAACTTGAAATCGAAATCAAAGCTCTTGGACAAGATTCTCTGGCCTCCCTTTAACATGTTTCTTGGTAGCAGGAGGCGCGACCATTTGTTGGCCAGCTGCGGGGTCTTCTGTCAATGGGATTTCCCATTGAATCTACTCCGTGTCATCGGGAAAACTGCAGTGGGGATGCACCGTCGGCGGGACTGGAAGATCCCACCGGCGTGAAATAGCTGGAAGATTTTGCCCCTTATGTTAAGCCTTCAGAATGCCCTTGCAGTACTTCCTCTGACTGCCATGACAGCACACCATGGACTGAAGCTCGCTAGACAAGGATCATAGGAACATAGGCTCACTTTGGTAAGCAAGTGACAGGCATCCTGGCTGGCTCAACTCATTGTGACTGTTAGAATATGGTGTGAGTGTTTGGCATGTCAGCTCAGCTGAGCACCTCAAAGTCTGGTACAATGTCCTGTTTTCAGACTCTTCCGAAAGTAACTCTAGTGAAAGTGTTGGAACTTCTTGGCATGGTGCTGGTACACAATCTAAATCTTGCAGGCGAAGAACAGTGTAGGAAGGACTAATGCTTTGTAGACTTTCATTTTGGTAGGCAGGTTTTCCCAGACTGATGTCCGAAGTCTGCCGAAGGGTACACTTGTTTTGGCAATTTTTCCGTAATACTGTTGCCAATAAACACAGCTTGAGAGAATGTGTCGCTGATATCATTGAATAATCCACTGCTGACAGGTTCATTCTGAAACCTTGGGTTTGAGATAAGGGTTTTCCTGAGGCAGGCTGGTACATTAAAGGGGGTGTGGGATGAGTCGGGCCTACCCCACTCCTTGGAATGGCTCATCCTGTATTTGTCTTCAACTTTACCCAACTCTCACTGATGGTTCCAAGTAGATAACAGCATGCAACGGTGGCCACACTCCGGTAAACCGGGCGGCATGGTAGCACAATGGTTCGCACTGTTGCTTCACAGCGCCAGGGTCCCAGGTTTGATTCCCAGCTTGGGCCACTGTCTGTGCAGAGTCTGCACGTTCTCCCCATGTCTGAGTGGGTTTCCTCCAGGTGATCCCTTTTCCTCCCACAAGTCCCGAAAGTCGTGCTGTTAGGCAGTTAGGTAATTTGGACATTCTGAATTAGCCCTCCGTGTACCTGAACAGGTGCTGGATGTGGCGACTAGGGGCTTTTCACAGTAACGTCACTGTAGTGTTAATGTAAGCCTACTTGTGACAATAAAGATTATTATTAAAAAATTAAACCACTTCAATGCGTCGGCCAACCAGTTGAGGGTAGGTTTTCAGTCTGCCACTCTTGACAACTTAGGGATTTGTCTACCTTGGTATGTCGAGACTGAATCCGGTAGAATGGGTGGATGAGACCAATTGAAGGTCCAGCCATCTTGAAGGTGACTCAGTGCTGCACGGTGCTCACTGGAGGCGATCCAGCAGCAGATGGCACATCTCTGTTTCGGGATTTCGGAACAGTTTCCCCATAGCTGTCACCACACATTTTAATCATGCACACATCATCAGTTGCACCTTGGTGGGTGCAGATATCAGGTTATGCAGGCTGTTGATTGCCCAGTCATGCCCTTTTTCATCGTACTGAAGGTATGCCATTTTATAACTGGTATGCAGCCTGAAGAAACATCTAGCATTTTTTCATTGGGCAGGAGATACAAAAGTCTGAGAACACACACAAACAGATTCAAACGCAGCTTCTTCCCCGCTGTTACCCGACTCCTAAACAACCCTCTTATGGACTGATGGACTGATCTGATCTCTTCACACATCTTCTCTATTAAGAAGTACTACACTCCTGTATGTTTCACCCGATGCCTGTATCTATGTATACGTTGTGTATTTTATGTTTTCCCTATTATGCATTTTCTTTTCAAGTACGGAATGATCTGATTGAGCTGCACGCAGAACAATACTTTTCACTGTACCTCAGTACATGTGACAATAAACCAATCCAATCCAATCCATTACAGTTAGCCAGCTAGTCCCAGCTTGACTTTGTCATTGTGCCTGACCTCCCTGGTGAATAGGAATAGGAGTCTCTGCCTGCACCCTACCACTGTGAGGTATGTGCACCCTCCCTATCTGTCAATGTAGATGCATCAGAGAGTGGGAAGACAAGACGTCTGATGCAACCTGATCTAGCAGGGCAGTGTTTCTTTTCTCCTCCGTTTCTTCCCTATAAGTTTCCAAGGAAAGTTCCCACGAGAAACACAGCCTTGAATGTAAGGGACGGTGGCAGAAAAGATGCAGTGCTACACCTGGCACAAGTGCTGGATGAGGAGGTTGAACGCCAGTCCTCATCCGACGAGGAGGATGCGGTACAGGGCGAAGACGGGCAGGACATGGGGCCCAGGTAGGCACAGGAGGCTGCACCATGTGTGCTCCAGGGCCGACACACACGGGCTCACCTCCAGGTTCACCAACTAGGGGGGCTGGTCAGGGGCATGGGCATCGTATTCCATCCCCACTCCCCCTTCCTCCAGCCACTCCCTTCCATGAACACCCTCCCTGCATCACCCCCCCAACACGCCCCTTTGCATCCTGCTCCGAGATTCCTACCTGACTCACGATGGGTGGGGGCCCTGGGTTGGCAGTAACAGCGGGTCTGGCCCATGTGATGGAGGATGATGACAACTGGCTCTGCGATGAGCTCTTCGGCAACTTCTAACTCCTACCCACGACAGCACTTTCCACCATCCACCTGGGTGATCCCTGTGAGTGAGTTGGCCATTCCATCACACGGTCCCATCGAACCCCTGGGTGACGGAGGGGTGGGAGGAGGTGGGGGGTGGGACACTGGAGCAGTGAGCGGTGGTTGAACTGCAGTCGTTGGACCAAGCCCACGCTCTGCGTCCACCCATTCCCACCCTCCCCCCGCCATCCCACTGCACGCTCTCTGCAGCCAGTCCAAACCAGTCCATCCCTCACACCCATCTGACAGAGCACTAAGGCAGGTTATAACATTGTGCACAGGCATTTAACGTGAACAAATATAGAGAGCTTTGTGCCATAGCCCCTAATGCTGTACTGTGCCCTGCACTCGTGCCAACTTAACTGGTGTCTACTTTTCTGGCCTTCCGGGCTCTAGCGCTACGTCAAGGTGGATCCCCAGATGGTACATCAGGAGTGGAGGCGACCTGCTACGATTCCCGCCCTGTGACCTGGGTCCCCTTTGGAGGCCATCTTCTAGGGTGTTCGGGCCTGAAGGGGTCTGGCTGCTGCCCGGGTGTCCAAGATGGCATGGTGCCGCCCTGGCTACCCGCTGCCCATGCAATGTGCCAGGGACAGGAGCGGGGAGGAAGGGGGGGGGGGGGGGAGTCAGAAACCCTATGGTGTTTTAGTCCCTCCCCTGCGGGGGCCCCATCACATCCCCTCCCTTGGAGTGCCCAATGGCTCCCGGGCTACTCCTTGAGATGGGGTGTGAGTGGAGCTAACCCCTGAGGCTCCCTCGTTACCTGGCGCTGGCAATTCTGGAGGCCTGCTCTCGTCTTGACCTGGGTCCGCACGCACGCGGCCATGGAGCACAGGGAGTAGACCACCTCTATCTGGGACTGCCCCACAACAGCCAGTGACTGTGCCACCACCTTCTAGGTCTGTGCCACATCAGCCAGTGATTGTTGCATCTCCCTCTGGGCTGGGCTACCTCCCTCTGTATCTGTGCCATGTCGGTCAGTGCATTGGCAATGCCGCCAACACTCTCAATCATGGCCCGCTGTGACTGGGCCACGCTCTGGAATACCGCTGCGATGTCCAGGTGGCTCTGGTACATGGTTGACTGATAGGGCAGCCCTGTTCTGGAACTCGGCCACCGCCTGCAGATTGCTCCAATCCTTGGACATGTTGACCCATGACCTTCTCCCACAAGGCCTCCACCGCGAACGCCACCTGTTGGTCTTGGTGGCACGCATGGTCGGCAGCACCTCCTGCTCCTGCATGTGATTGGACTCAACTGCACCGGCAGGTGCTGGATGCTCAACGTCAACCCCTCTTGCAATCCCTGGCTCTGCGACTGCATCTCCAATCTCTGGGACTGTCCGTTCCAGAAGCCCGAAACCCATCTGGACAGCAACTAGTCTCTGGGGTCGGCATGCCCTCCGACCTTCCCACCGTTCGGGGGGTTCCTGCCTCCACCTGATGTATTGGAGCATGTGTGTGGTGCGCACCAGATAGTGTCCCAGGTGTCTCTTCACTAAAGGGGGAGCTGGAATGGTGGGATGGAGAGAATGGAGGAGGGACAGGGGAGGGTGCGAGTGGCAATGGGGAAGGAAAAGCATGGTGGGGGAGGGGGGAAAAGTATGGAGAGAAAACTCCATACACAGGATGGTGGGACTGCCAGTGGCCAGGCCTCTTAGTTGGCAAATCTGGAGGTTAAGAGGTTGTCCCGTGTACGGCAGTTCTGGAGAACCCGTACTAGTACATACTCCATGCTCGGTTCTTCCCGGGCATCCTCATTATGAGATGAAGCCTCGCATTCTTCCTCCTCCTTCAGCATGGCGCCCCTCTGCTGTGCAATATTGTGCAGAATGCAGCAGGCCAGCACAATGTTAGAGACCGCCCTGGGGCTACAAAGGAGCGCCCCACCAGAGCGGCCCAGGCATCAGATATGCGTCTTGAGGACTCCGATGCACAGTTATAGCGGTTCTCCGCATTGGTCAGCGGCTTCTGGACAGGCGTCATTAACTAAGACCTCAGCGGGTAACCTTTGTCAATCAAGAGCCAACCCCTCACTCGAGGGAGCATTATAAAGGTGCCGGGAATCGATGCGTGTGCCAGGATGTACACGTCGTCCACGCTGCCTCGGTATCGGGAGCAGACATGCATGATGTGCAGTTGGTAATCGACAGCAACTGCACATTTAGGGAGTGGAAGCCCTTAAGATTGATGAAGGACACCTCCTGATAAGCCAGTGCTTGTAGGGGGACATGTGTGCCATTGATCACCCGCTGGACCTGGGGCATGCCAGCAATGGTGGCAAATCCTGCTGCTCGGGCATCCTGGTGTGCTTGGTTCAAATTGAAGTTTATATGGTCCGCTGCCAGGGCACCTAGGGTATCCATCACAGAATGGATACACTTGTGTGAGGATGTCTGTGATATCCCAGACAGGTCCCCACTCGGTTCCTTGTAAGACCCAGAGGCATAAAGGTTCAGGGAGACCCTAATCTTGATCGCCTCTGGGAGAGGGTATCATCTTCTAAACCCTCGTGGTGCCAGGTCCACCATCATTTGGCACAAGTGCCACATGGTCTCATTGGTGAGCTGAAGTCTTTTGCGGCACAGGCAGTCTGGCATCTCCTCAAAGGACAGGTGCTGATGGTATACACGTGCCCAGACGCAGGGCCTCCTTTCCACCTCTTTCTCAGACTGTCGGATGGCCGGACTGGTTCCTCACCGGCTGGCTCCTGCTCGTCTGGGGCAGGCTCCTCTTGTGAGGGTCCTCCCCCAGCAGGCCCTGTAATCCAACCTCCATGCATCTGCAAAGGCAACTGTGGTCAGCTAGACAGGAAGCATTAGATAGCTGACTCACTGCATCAGGGACGCGGGTTCCAATTTCAGTCTTGGGTCACTGTCGGTGTGAAGTTTGCCAGTTCTCTCTGTGCCTGCGTGGGCTTACTCCGACTGCTCCGGTTTCCTCCCACAGTCCAAAGACATGCGGGTTACATGGATTGACCATGCTAAATTGCAGGGATTTAGTGTCCAGGGATTTTCAGATTAGGTTATGGGGTTACGGGGATAAGGTGAGGTGGACATGGGTACAGTACTCAGTCAAAGGGTCGGTGCAAACTCGATGGGCCTCATGGCCTCCTTGTACACTGTAGGATTCTATGATTCCTGACTGAACTCCAAAATTCATTCTCTGCAGAGGGAAAAGAAAAGACCAGGTGAGAGTATTCCCTTGCCCAACAGATCCAACAGACTGCATGGTGACCCTGAGTTGCACTTAATAATAATAATAATAATAATCTTTATTGTCACAAGTAGGCTTACATTAACACTGCAATGAAGTACTGTGAAAAGCCCCCATTCGCCACATTCTGGCCCCTGTTCGGGTACATGGAGGGAGAATTCAGAATGTCCAAATTACCTAACAGCACGTCATTCAGGACTTGTGGGAGGAAACAGGAGCACCCAGAGGAAACCCACGCAGACACGGGGAGAACGTGCAGACTCCGCACAGACAATTATCCAAGCCGGGAATCGAACCTGGGATCCTGCCGCTGTGAAGCAACATTGCTAACCACAGTGCTACGGTGCCTCCCTTCAACTCTACCCTTCACATGTCCACCCCAAACCTACACCCACTCCTCAGATGTTGCCCCCAGTATATTGCCTTCCATACTGCACCATCCCTCCAGCAGTGAGGCGCACCAGGGAGTCTCTATCCTCACCACCCGTCCATGTCAACAAAGATACTGGTGGCTGCCACAATCCATGTCAGCAACAGGCTCTGCGGCCCATGTGCTGTCTTCCCAGTGGCATCTACTGTGGGGTCCTCATTAGGTGGGCCGTATGTTATCCCGCCAGGAGGGTGGCATCGAGTTGCGCGGTGGAGAGGGTCAAGGTGTGTCATCAATCGCCTCCATGCCGAGGGGCTTGTGTGTGGGCCTACAGTTGGTGGTGAGAAAGGAAAATGTGCACCTGCTGGTCACGTAGCTGCAGTGTGATGTGGGCCCTGGGTGTGGCACGCAGGTGGTGAAAACCTGTCCGGCAGCAGTATGGATGGGAGCAGGGGCGCAGTGGGTAGGCAGGGCTTGGAGACAGCTGGTGGTTTGTGGAGTGGGCTAGCTGATAGTGTCACTGGTGAGGCCTCTGCCCTGAGAGGGGGAGTCTGTCAGGGAGGATGCCAAAGGCCACGGTGCATGTGCCCTTTGTTTAGGGTAAGCTCTGCATTTCCCCTTCAGTGGGGCTGAGCTTTTGATTAGTGCACTGAGGTGCACCAGCACTTGGTGAGCTACTGATTGAGCTTGGCCAGGTCCATCCTGTTGATGGGTCAGCTGGGGTCTGAGGGTTTCCACAGGGGTGGCCTGGGTGGGCTCCAAAATGACCAGAGACTCAGTGAACATTTACAGGACACAGTGAGCAGTCAGCAGAGTGAGCAGCCAGGAACCTGTAACTTGTACCAAATGGGTGCATTTAAAACAAATACTGCAGCAATGGCAGCCTGAGCCAGGGCACCCCAATCCCGAGGGGAGAACCCTGAATCCACAGAGCTGTCACCAAGTCGCTCCCTGCTACTTCCACCAGCCCTGGCAGCCACCCCCCTGCCAGCAGTAACATTTTAAACATATTTTCAAACATTGCTTACCTCCTCTCACCCACCCCCCACAGCAGCCATCGGTCCATTCCCCGTTCGTAAATACCTGTAGTAAACCGTGCCCGCCTGTCTTCTGCCTGAGAGGGGTGGAGCATCGCAGAGGCCCGGAGCATAGTGGTCAAATGCGCTAAGTACATTTAAATGCATGAAAATTCCAGTTTTGCGTGCTGCCGCTGGTGCAAGGCACAAACCTCATTATCACCAGCAGCGAGGGACCGGGAGCGTAGTGCTCAAATCGGTGGCGGGCACGGACCTCGCTCTTTGCCACATAAGCGAGGTTGGCATTTGTGGCGTCACAAGGTGGAGAATTTCACCCAGTATTTCTCACTCTCTTTCTCAGGGTAGAAAGGGAAGTGTTAAAGAAGAGAAAAAGCTGTCACTGCTTTCCATTACACCGCATGGCAAATCCAATACTGACAGAAAGGATGAATTTTCACCTTTATCAACTGGCAGTATAAACGGACATTCAGGCTTACTTTCAACTTGGCCTCAACCTGACAGACTAGAGCAAAGCTTAGAGGTTAATTCCAGAGTGTATCAGCCATGACAGCTGGCAGCAATTTGGTCTCTAGGTTCAAGTCCCACTTCAGAACTTGAGCACAAAGATCAAGGTTGACACTCAAATGCAGCACCGAGGGAGTCTTTCCCTGTCAGAGCTGCTGTCTGTCGGATGTGCCATTAAACCAGGGTTCCTTGGGGGAGTGGTGGGCATAAAATATCTCATGACACTATTTTGAGGAAGTGCAGGGAATTATCCCTGGTGTGCTGGCCAATATTTATCTCTCGATCAACATTACAACAAACAAATGATCTGGTCATTATGACATTGCTACTTGTGGGTGCTTGCTGTGCACAAACTAGTTGCCGTGGTTCCTCTATTACACTCATTGGCTGTAAAGTGTTTTGAAACATCTGGTGGTTGTGAAAGGCACGATATAAATTAAACTCTTTTTTTCCTTTAGTTGCCACCTTTGGTCAAGACCAAAACTGGACAGTAGTCAAGGCTTTGAATCATGTTTGAATATGTTTGAGTTTCTAATATTTGCTCTTGATGGACGTTTATTGACAATTGCAATTATCTGTGCCACTAAATACAGAATTCAATGGAAAACAACAAATCAGGCCTGGGGGGGAAAACCTCCTCTCTTTACTAAATCTTGCAAAATTGCTCAATGACTTAGTTTTTCATGTGAACAGATGAACTCCATCTCCTCGGCACATAAGGGGCACAATCTAACGGCCGTGCCACACTCGACTCAGGACACAACGTGGCTGATAAATCTCACAAGAAGCCTCTCACGGGATTTACCCGGCTCGTTACACCTCGCGAGATGTAACAAAATCTTGTATGATCTTGCGTGATCTCGGGGCATTCCCCCAAAATGTAACAGAGTCGGGTTTAATAGCATGGTCGCTCTCGACATTGCCAGCGCCGGGAAACACCCGGCTAAACGCACGCGACGCGGGACTCTGTTCTATTTCCATTAAATCACACCCGAGATTTATCTTATCAATTATCGGCAATTAAAAATCTGACAGTCCAGTTCAAAACCAGATAGATTCTCATTTCTCAAATAGAAACACCGGTTATTGAAGAATTGAGTAATTCAGTTCCAGGCTTACTTCTGCAACCTCCCCACTGCCATGAGCCCATTTTTCAAATGTGTAGCTTAGCGCAAAAGAAGCTGGAGACAGAGAATCTGAACTACAGAGATGTTGTACTATCTCAGATCGGTACTTCATTTTAGTATGGTTCCACACAGGAATCATGGGAGCATTGAATTTACTCTTGGATATATGATGGGGCTCTTACCCTATTGAAAAGTTTGTTCTCCTTCATGTGGTACATCATGTGCCACATCACTGGATAAGTTCACAGACAACAAAATTTACATCCAGCCTTTGTTCAATTCAATCAAATAACTACAATGATTTTAAAACAGAAAATGCTGAAAATGCTCAGTCGGTCAGGCATCAACTGTGGAGAGTGAAAGAGGGTTGATGGGTTATAGAATTTGTTGCAGTGCAGAAGGAGGCCATTCGGCCCATCGAGTCTGCACCGGCTCCTGGAAAGAGCACCCTACCCAAGGTTAACACCTCCACCCTATCCCCATAACCCAGTAACCCCACCCAACACTAAGGGCAATTTTGGACACTAAGGGCAATTTATCATGTCCAATCCACCTAACTTGCACATCTTTGGACTGTGGGAGGAAACCGGAGCACCCGGAGGAAACCCACGCACACACGGGGAGGAAGTGCAGACTCCGCACAGACAGTGACCCAAGCCGGAATCGAACCTGGGACCCTGGAACTGTGAAGCGATTGTGCTATCCACAATGCTACCGTGCTGCCCTAATGAAAATTGCTTATTGTCACGAGTAGGCTTCAATGAAGTTACTGTGAAAAGCCCCTAGTTGCCACATTCCGGCGCCTGTCCGGGGAGGCTGGTACGGGAATTGAACCGTGCTGTTGGACTGCTTGGTCTGCTTTTTAAAAAGCCAGCGATTTAGCCCAGTGAGCTAAACCAGCCCCTGAACTAAACCAGTGGGTGGGTGAGATGTAAAACTTTATAAATCTCAAACATAATGCCAACCTCATTCACTTCCAGATTTATCAGAGATGGCACTAGGGGTGGGTGGCCAACCCACTCCTAGTATGTGGGGTGGGCTATTAAATATTTGAATGAGACTGGCAACCTCTGCTTTGCAGGTTTAATCCTGGTTGGCAAGATTTCACAGGCCCTGGGAAACCCAACAGGTGAAGGGAGGCGGGAGGAGCTTAGATAGTAGGTAAGTGCTACCCTGCTGCGCACACAAGCTCTGTCCCGTTCAAATCAAAACGATTACACTTGACCCAGCGTTTGAAGTTGACCACCCCCCTGCCTCAAAATGGGAGATTGGACACCTGCCTCCAAGATCAGGGATCATACTCCATCTACCCCATGCTGTGCCTGTACAGCCGGACCCTTGTGAGTTCCAGATCCAGTCCATGGTTGTCCTTCATTCTAATCCACTTGGTTGGAAGTATCATCAGTCTCTGGGCAGCCTCCCAGATGATTGAACTGCAAATAGCTCAGCACGAGGGAAATGCCGGCAGTGACTAACCTTGACTCACCTGATCAGAGAATACCATTCATGGCTCGAGCAATCTTAAACTGACAGCATACATGATTGGAAGGAAGAACAAAAAGTTTTAAATATTTTCTGGAACGAGGAAGGTAATTCCTAACAAAACTGGCAAAAAACATTGACAAGAGGGAAGAAATTGTAAATTGAAATAATTATATCAAATTTCCTCTCACAGCTGGGATTAACCTCACCTATTCAACCCACCATCTGTTGAAAAGAAATTTGCTGTTCATTATACTCTTTTCATTCACTTTCTGCAGCCCATATCGAAAGTGTAGAAACCACGGCAGTACCACTGCTCAATATGTGCCGAAATAAATGGACAAATCTTTGTTGCAAATGTCTTTTGGATGCCAAGTCCAGCCCAACGCTCGAGCTTGAAGAATTTATGTTATGAAACTCCATGCATAATTTTTTTGAAAACAGATCAACTCTCCAGTAAAGATATGCATGGTTCCAAGTGAATTATGGCTATTGCGAAAGGACGAACAATCATATACATGAACAATCATGCACACAAAATAACCACGCCTGTTTCTAAATGCAAATAATACAATGCGATAAAACACAATTAACAGAGACAGTATACAAAACATTAGCTAAATGTGCATACCTTCAAATCGTTGATTTATCAAATTATTAAATGGGTTCAATTCACAAATCATATTCTGAGTACAATATATCCTGCAACTGGTCCCAAAAGAGAGAGCAATATAAAAGCCAATAAGCCTTCAGTTTAAATCAGTGGGAGAAAACTCCTCAAATTAATTTGTGTGAGTCACCATTGTCATTTGATGGTAATTCCCTTTCAAAAACAGATGCAGTAGAATAACAGAGTTTGTGGTTTATTCAAACATGCTAACCAATTGATTTGACGTAGATCACAAGAGAATTTTAACCCCTTTGTAACATGTTCTGGTTGAAGTGACACCGAGAGGTAAATCTTAACCTAATGTGCTTTATCATTTTTTATTCCATGGGCGTGTGTGTTGCTGACCGAGACAACATTTATTGCCCATTTCTAATTGCCTTTGAGAAGGTGGTGATGAACCTTCTTGAACCACTGTAGTTCCTGAGGTGTTAGTACCCACAATGCTGTTAGGGAGGGAGTTCCAGGATTTTAACTCAGTAACAGCCTGTGGTGGTATGATTAGCATAGCTGCCTGCCATTGGTGCAGAACACCGGCTTACCATTGGCCCTGGTCGATCATGTGCCTCTCGACCGATTGGTTGAGACCAGTCATGTGATGGCTCCCCGATTGGTCGAGAGGCTCAGTTAACCCCGCCTCCAGGGTGGGGTATAAATACCCAGTACTCCCGGTGGTCATCCATATACTGTAATCGACCGCAGGGCTAACACCTAGCTGATTAAAGCCATACTTTTGTACAGCAACTCGTCTCGCGTTCAATTGATGGTACATCACAGCCATATAGTTCCAAATGACAATGGTGTGCAGCTTCTGGGGACCTTGCAGGTGGTGGTATTTGCTTGCATCTGCCTCCCTTGTCCTTCAAGGTAATAGAGTTTGTGGATATGGAAGATGCTTTCGCAGAAGTCTTCCTGAGTTGCTGCACTACTGACAATAATGAGGGGAGTGAATATTTAAGGTGAATAGGGGTGCTAATCAAGCGGGCTGCTTTTTTTGGAGTATTATTGGAGCTGCAGTGACCAAGCTAAGTAGAGTATTTCATCACACTCCTTATTTGAGCCTTGTCGATGATGGACAATCTTTGGGGAGTAAGGTGGTGAGTTACTTGTTGCATAATTTGCATAATTTGACTTGCTTTTGTAGCAGCAGTGTTTATATGGCTGGTCCAGTCCAGTTCCTGGTGAATAGCAACCTCGAGGATGTTGATAGTGGAGGATTTACCAATGGTAATGGCAGGAGTTGCAAAAGGTAGTAACCATTGTGCAATCATCATCGAGTATCCCACTTCTGACCTTATGGTGGAGGGAAGGCAATTGAACATAAGAACATAAGAACATAAGAACATAAGAACTAGGAGCAGGAGTAGGCCATCTGGCCCCTCGAGCCTGCTCCGCCATTCAATTAGATCATGGCTGATCTTTTGTGGACTCAGCTCCACTTTCCGGCCCGAACACCATAACCCTTAATCCCTTTATTCTTCAAAAAACTATCTATCTTTACCTTAAAAACATGTAATGAAGGAGCCTCAACTGCTTCACTGGGCAAGGAATTCCATAGATTCACAACCCTTTGGGTGAAGAAGTTCCTCCTAAACTCAGTCCTAAATCTACTTCCCCTTATTTTGAGGCTATGCCCCCTAGTTCTGCTGTCACCCGCCAGTGGAAACAACCTGCCCGCATCTATCCTATCTATTCCCTTCATAATTTTAAATGTTTCTATAAGATCCCCCCTCATCCTTCTAAATTCCAACGAGTACAGTCCCAGTCTACTCAACCTCTCCTCATAATCCAACCCCTTCAGCTCTGGGATTAACCTAGTGAATCTCCTCTGCACACCCTCCAGCGCCAGTACGTCCTTTCTCAAGTAAGGAGACCAAAACTGAACACAATACTCCAGGTGTGACCGCACTAACACCTTATACAATTGCAACATAACCTCCCTAGTCTTAAACTCCATCCCTCTAGCAATGAAGGACAAAATTCCATTTGCCTTCTTAATCACCTGTTGCACTTGTAAACCAACCTTCTGTGACTCATGCACTAGCACACCCAAGTCTCTCTGAACAGCGGCATGCTTTAATATTTTATCGTTTAAATAATAATCCCGTTTGCTGTTATTCCTACCAAAATGGATAACCTCACATTTGTCAACATTGTATTCCATCTGCCAGACCCGAGCCCATTCACTTAACCTATCCAAATCCCTCTGCAGACTTCCAGTATCCTCTGCACTTTTCGCTTTACCACTCATCTTAGTGTCATCTGCAAACTTGGACACATTGCCCTTGGTCCCCAACTCCAAATCATCAATGTAAATTGTGAACAATTGTGGGCCCAACACGGATCCCTGAGGGACACCACTAGCTACTGATTGCCAACCAGAGAAACACCCATTTATCCCAACTCTTTGCTTTCTATTAATTAACCAATCCTCTATCCATGCTACTACTTTACCCTTAATGCCATGCATCTTTATCTTATGCAGCAACCTTTTGTGTGGCACCTTGTCAAAGGCTTTCTGGAAATCCAGATATACCACATCCATCGGCTCCCCGTTATCTACTGCACTGGTAATGTCCTCAAAAAGCAGCTGAAGATAATTGAGTCTTGGCACTAGGCTGAGAAACTCCTGCAGTGATGTCCTAGGATTGAGAAGATTGACCTCCAACAATCAGAAACATCTTCCATCATAGGAAATTACAGTTTTACATTTGGCCGCTATTTTTCAATAGAGAGTGAATTCAGCTGTGATGTACTACGCTCATGGCACCTGAACTCAGCATTTTACTGATGGGCAGATTAGATTACAATTACTCACTCATAAATCAGAAAAGTATAGACTGAGGTGATCAATTTTTCCAAAGGATATGACAACATCTATAGCTAAAGGTGGGCATCCTTTTTTTATTTGTTCATAGGATTGTCCATCTTAAATTGTCCTTGAAGGTGGCAAGTTGCAATCTTGAACTGGTGCAGTCCATATAGTGTCAGTACTCTCCCAGTGCTGTCATAGGGAGGGTGTTGTAGGATTTTGACTCAACAACAATGAAGGAACGATGACATATTTCCAAGTCGGGCTGGTGTGTGAAATGCTGCATTCATCATTTAGTTCAGAAAGTCTGGCCCTTGGGAAAAGTTAACAGTTTATGCAAATGTATTGAGTTTGAACATTTTTGTCAACTTATTAGGTTGACTTTTAAAATAATCTTGTTCAAATCCTTTTTCACTTCATCTTGTTCATAGTAGGCACAGGACAAATTGTATTGATCGTGTAAAAGATGGAGGCATCATTCCAAAGTGGCAGCTCGTTACAGTTCAAGGCTCACATTTATTGTGGAATAAGTATTAAGAGAACAGATGCTGAGGTTAGTAATTTTCTGTTAAAAGGTATCTCGAAATATCCTGAAAGCTCTTGTGTATTTCTAGCAATCAAAAAATATTGCTATTGATATTATGGCTTCAATGAACAAAGCCAAAATCCTGTGTACAGACCAGATAGACTGTTCACTTTCATAGGAGACGGCAATGAGGGAAGCTTGTAGCTCATGAGTCACCCGATACAAGAAGTATTGTGGATTAATTACTATTTTGACAGTACATGGCAACTGGGTTTGTGTGAATTTTGACCCAGGTCTAATTTTGTTATTTCTAGGTTGAATGCTTTATTGTCCATCTACCGCCATTAGTTTTATGCAGCTAACACTCTCAATGATTATCAGGAGCACACCTTAGCCAGGAAAACAGGCCCATGTTCCGTTTCAGTCGCCATAGATTTTTTTGCAGTCCAGAAGGAGGCCATTCGGCCCATCGCGTCTATGTCAGCCCTTGGAAAGAGCACCCTACTTAAGCCCACACCTCCACCCTATCCCCGTAACCTAGTCTAACCTTTTATGTTTGCACGAAGGGGAGAAAGGGCAAACTCCTCTCAGACAGTCGCCCGAGGCTGGAATTGAACCTGGGACCCTGGAGCTGTAAGGCAGCAGTACTAACCACTGTGCCACCAATCAAAGTATAAACTCTATCTGAACTCTGCATTGGTTCTGCTGCAGACTGGCTGACAATTAGCACAAGCCGCCCAACTGATGAGTCAGTTAAGAAGCAGGATCTTGACTGCATGAGTTCAAGGTAAAAATCAGAGTCTCTACTCACATGACAAACTGAATCAGTGAAGAATTTATTTTGCAAACCTCTGGTGCTGAGAGTTCTTCCCTCCAACTGTAAATAAACATTTGTGCATTCAATTAACATAGCATTAATCATTTTCTGAAAGTTACATATTGATATTACCAAGAAGATTAATGTAGATCAAACACCATTGATGTTTTGGGGGCTTTGATTTAGACATTAGCTTGTTTTTGTTGCAGTTACCTTTAGAGGATTTCAGCAATGAGTTTGTGGTCTAAAGAGTGAAAGTGAAAGTGAAAATCGCTTATTGTCACAAGTAGGCTTCAAATGAAGTTACCGTGAAAAGCCCCTAATCGCCACATCCCGGCGCCTGTTTGGGGAGGCTGGTACGGGCGTGCTGCTGGCCTGCCTTGGTCTGCTTTAAAAGCCAACTCTTTAGCCCTGTGCTAAACCAGAGTGAGACAGGTCAGATTGAATCATATCTTTAACAGGAAAAACTGCTCATCTATTACAACCCAAATACTGGACATAACTTTAAATTATGATAAAAAATGAATACTGAAAATGAGACAGAGGTGCCTTCATATACTACAATTGGCACAAGTCCAAATGTAGACTGTATTATGAATTTTAAGTGGCACATAGTGAAGAATCCATTACACTGGCACATTGTGAAATATGCATTATTGGTTGAACATTTACATAGAAACATAAAAGGTAGGAGCAGGATGAGCCTGCCATTCATTATGATCATCGTTGATCATCCAACTAATCCCGCTTTCCCCACATAACCTTTGATCCTCTTTGCCCTAAATGCTATATCTAACTGCTTCTTGAAACCATACAAGGCGGGATTCTCTGTTGGCCGACGTCGAAATCGGGAAAGGCGATAGGGAGGAGAATCGGTTTTGATGGCGAAATCGTGGCTGGCGCCGTGTTCACGCCAAATCACAATCTCCGGTGCCTGGACTGTGGTGTTAATGCATTCTACTCTGCACGTACAGTAAACGGCATTTGCAGATCATTAGCGGGCCGGACGCAGTATTCTCCAGGGCCTCTGCAATGTTCCGCCTCAGCCGGGGGAAACTGCCGATGGCGAGATTCAATTTGTGCTTTTAAAAATCAGGAAACAGGTGCACTGGCTGAAGGAGAGAGAGGAGGGAGGAGGTAGGAGATGCAGAGGGCTGCTGGTCCTGAGACTGGCCGAGCTGGCTGAGGGTGGGGAAGCAACTACTAGGGCCCGTGGGATGGGAGGGGGGAGCCCGGGAGTGATGGGGGTGACCTGGGGCCGGGCCTTGGGGCCATTCAATCACACAGTCCCATTGAATCATTGGGGTGACGGAGATGGGGAATGGTGTGGGGAAAGGGGGGAATGGGGGTGTGGGGGGGGGGTGGGACACCAGAGCGGTGAGCGCTGGCTGAACTGCAGTCCCTCAGCCAAACCCACCCATAAAGCCCGCCGATTTCAATCACCTGCCTTTCCGCCCCCTCTGCGGCCAGCCAAGACCAGCCCATCCCTCACACCCACCTGACAGAGCCCCGAGGCAGATTATAATGTTGTGCACTGGTGTTTAATGTGAAAAAATATAGACAGGTTTGTGTCGCAGCCCCTAATGCTGTACTGTGCTCTGCACCCATGCCAACTTAATCGGTGTCAACTTGTCTGGCCTGGGGCTATTACTAGGCTGGATCCCCAGGTGGCACATGAGGAGCAGAGGCGCCCTGCTGTGATTCCCACCCTGTGACCTGGCTCCCATTTGGCGGCTGTCTTCTCGGGCGACCAAGACTGAATGGACCAGGCTGCTACTCGGGTGTCCCAGGTGGCGTGGTGCCGCCCTGTTCTGACCACTGCCCATATGATGTGCCAGAGACGGGAGGGGGAGGGGTGGGGGGGGGGGCGGAGCCCGAGGTGCTGCGGTGTTCCGGCATCCCCCCTGCGGGAGTCACCGGCGCGGGCCCCATCACCTGCTTCTCCCTCAGTGTGCGCCGGATGGCCACCGATTACTCCATGGACAGGGGTGAAAGCAGAGCCAGCCCCTGAGGCTTCTCCGCAACCTGGCACGGCCAGCCCGGGAAGCCCGCTCTCGTCTCGACCAGGGTCTCCATTCTCCGCAGCCATGGAGCACAGTGAGTGGACCATCTCCGTCTGGGACTGTAGCACATCACCCAGTGACTGTGCCACCACCTTTGTCACATTAGGCACTGACTGCAGCATCTCTCTTTGGGACTGTGCCATGTCGGTCAGTGCCTTGGTAATGCCACCAACGCTCTCAGCCATGGCCCGCTGTGGCTGGGAAATGCTCTGGAGCGCTGCTGCAATGTCCAGGTGGCTGTGGTGCATGGCTGCCTGTAATAGGGCAGCCCTGTCCTGGGCCTGGGCCACTGCCTGCACAGATTGCCCCAGGCCTTGGACATATTGACGCATAGCCAAAACCTTCGCCCCCAAGGCCTCCACCACGGACGCCACCCGTGCGATGTCGGCCTGTGTGGCACGCATGAGCGGCACCATCTCCTGCACTTAAATGCTGTTGGACTCCTCCAACTGCACCTGCAGGTGCTGGATGCTCGCCAACAACCCCTCATGCAATCCCTGGCTCTGAGACTGCATCTCCACAATCGATGGGACCGTCCGTTCCAGAAGCCTAAAAACCTGTCTCAACAGCAGCCTGCACCTTGGGTCAAGCCCCCCACCGCCCTTCCGCCCCCTCGGGAGCTCCTACCTCCACCTGCTCTAACGGAGCATGTGTGTGCTGCACAGCAGATAGTGTCCCAGGAGCCTCTTCACTGAAGTGCCCAACCAAGGTGGCCGTCTCTGGAATGGTGGTGGTGTGGGGGGGGGGGGGGGGGGGGGGGTGTTGGAGAGAGATCTGACGCGAATTCGGTGTTTTCTCCAGGCACCGAGCTCCAGGTGTGCGTCGATGGCACCCCCGTCCGTGTCGGTGTTATCGTCATCGCTGGTCGACACACGGGTTGTGGATGGGGGTGGGGGACACCAGAAGGGCCCTTCTCATCACCAACAGCTCCTAGAAGTCACAAGACAAGACGCATGATTGCATCGTAGCCCAGGGAGAGGTAGGGTTGGTGGCAGTGTGTTGGGAGGGGGATTGGCGGGTAGTTGTGGAGAGGGCGTGTGGGAGTGCTGGTGGTGGAGCAGTGATATGGGGGTGATGGTGGGTGTGGGGATAGTGCAGGTGTGGTGGTGGGGGTGATGTTTGTGGGTGGGGGTGAGGGGGAGGTGACACGTGACATGGGGGAACTGCAACTCAGCGGGGTCTCACCCCTTCGTTCGATGTCGACCTTTCTTCGGGCCCTCCGACCACGTCAAGTACACTCTGTTTTGCTGCTGTGAGGGGCTGCAGGTCCTGCCCCACCTTCTCCCTCTTTCAGCGGATGTGAGAGACCTTCTCCTGGGGGTGGGCGGGGGGGGGGGGGGGGGGGGGGGGGGGTGGTAAAACCCACAGCGTTAGACAGTCCGGCGCATGCAGCCCAAGGTGCGGGTAGCTGGTGGCAAGAATGGCCAGACCCGGTGAACTGCGGTGGCTGGCAGGCTCCTTCCCACCCCGGGACACAGGGTCACCCACCTCTCCTGTATGGCGTCCATCAGTGACTCCAGTACGGTATCTGTAAACCTTGGTGACCAAAACTACACAGAATATTTCAGGTGTGGCCTCACCCAGGTCCTGCATAATTGCAGCAAGGCATCTCTGCTCCTGTACTCAAATTCGCTCTCTCCGAAGGCCAACATACATTTGCCTTCTTTACAGCCTGCTGTACCTGCATGTTTACCTTCAGTGACTCATGTACGAGGACATCCAGTTCGCATTGCACATTCCCCTCCCCTAACTTATGGCCATTCAGAAACTAGACTTAGTTGGTATTTGTTTTCCCCACGCCTTCCCTGCCGAACAAACCTTCCTGACTTTAGCATTGAAGTTCCCGAGGAGAATCAGCTCGTCTGCCTTTGGGATGCGGGTCAGTGATTGGTCGAGGCTGGAGTAGAATGCCTCTTTTGTCTCGTCCGTTGCACCTAAGGTTGGGGAGTAGGCACTGACGGCTGTGATGTGCTGTTTCAGTGCCGGAGGGTCATGAGCCATTCACTCACCCTGCAGGGGTTCATTGAGATGTCCAACCAATTTTCCTGGTGAAGCAGACCCGGTAGAGGCCGTCTTCTGCCGATCGTATCTCGCCCAGGGCAGCGATGTCAATGTTGTGGCATTGGAGTACATGGGCGATGACAGCTGTGCGCCGTTCAGGTCTGCTGCTGTTGGAGTCGTCCATGAGGGTCTGGAGGATCCAGGTCCTGAAATTCATTTGGCTGTGTGGGTGGGTGGGTGGGTGGGTGGCTGTGTGGGTGGGTGGGTGGGGTGGAATATGCCTGTGTGTGGATTCTTTCAATGTGGGGTGGTTTTTGCACACCAACCACCACAACATCCCAGCGGAACGAGGTCTTGGCCCAGGGCTGTTCTTGGCCGAGTGAAGGGAAATCCGACGACTGGAGACCAGGCTTTGCTGTAGGACGGGAGACTGACACACACACATCATCCTCCGCTCATCTGCCTGTCAGTGACGTCATATTTAAAGTGCGATTCATTTTGACACCCGCACATGCCTTTCGGTCTCTCCCCACTGCTGCTCCTCTCTCCCCGCTACTGATCCTCTCTCCCCGCTGCTGCTCCTCTCTCCCCGCTGCTGCTCCTCTCTCCCCGCTGCGGCTCCACTCGCCCCGCTGCTGCTCCTCTCAACCTGCTGCTGCTCCTCTCCCCCCGCTGCTGCTCCTCTCTCCCCGCTGCTGCTCCTCTCTCCCCGCTGCTGCTCCTCTCTCCCCGCTGCTGCTCCTCTCTCCCCGCTGCTGCTCCTCTCTCCCCGCTGCTGCTCCTCTCCCACGCTGCTACTCCTCTCGCCCCGCTGCTGCTCCTCTCCCCCCGCTGCTGCTCCTCTCTCCCCGCTGCTGCTCCCTCTCCACGCTGCTGCTCCTCTCTCCTCGCTGCTGCTCCTCTCTCCCCGCTGCAGCTCCTCTCTCCCCGCTGCTGCTCCTTGATGGGCCATCAATTGTACGAGAGACGAGTTGCTTTACAAAAGTCAGGCTTTAATAAACTAGAACATAGCCCTGCGGTCGTCTACAATAAAATGGACGACCGCGGGCGTTTGACTATTTATACCTCGGCAATGGAGGCGTGGTTAACTCAGCCTCTCGACCAATCGGTCGAGAGGCACATGACCAACCAGGGCCAATGGTAAGCCGGTGTTCTGCCCCAATGGCAGACAGGTATGCAAATCATATCATCACATTCACCCCTTGCGGAGTAGGAAACCGGGGGGGGGGGGGGGAGTATGAATGAGAGCTGGGGTGGGGGAAGGGGGGAGCGAACTGGTGATATGAGTAGCAGCCGGGAGGATAAAAAATTTCTCTCCTTTCGTTTATCGAATTTGGGCGCTTCCCACTGGCCCAGACAAGAAGCGATATGTACACAAAAGTCCATGGAGCTGTCAAAATTTAGAACGATTTAATGAGTCTTTTTGTGGTCCGAAACGTTCTGGCAGACCGCCGCTGTGGAGGAGTTGACGTCAGGTCGGCCGATGGTGGTGGTTCCTGCTAACGTCCTGGAGTCCGGGAGCGATGGTCCTTGAACAGTTTCCGTCACCCGAGCTGGCTGTGTAGACGCCATGGATGGGGAAGGGGGAACCTGAGTGGGGCGCTGGGGGGAAAAAACAGGGGGGTGTCTGTGGTGGAGGGGGGGAAGGCCACACGCCGGCGAGTGCCAGGTCCCGGAGGGAGACCGTGTCCTGCCGACCGTCGGGGTACTCCACATACGCATACTGCGGGTTAGCGTGGAGTAACTGGACTTGTTCCACCAACGGGTCGGACTTGTGCACCCGCACATGCTTCCGGAGCAAAATGGGTCCGGGGGTGACCAGCCACATCAGGAGAGGGGATCCGGAGGATGACTTCCTGGGGAACACAAGAAGACGTTCATGAGATGTCTGATTAGTTGCGGTACAGAGGAGTGAGTGGATAGAACGTAGGGCATTGGGGATTACCTCTTGCCATCAGGAAATAGGGAGATCTCTAGACCAGAGGGCCAGTAGTATGGTCTTCCAGATGGTACCATTCTCCCGCTCGACCTGTCCGTTACCCCGGGGGTTATAGCTGGTCGATCCTGCTAGAGGCAATGCCCCTGTTGAGCAGGAATTGAAGCAGCTCGACGCTCATAAAGGAGGACCCCCGATCGCTATGTATGTACGTGGGGTAGCCGAACAGGGAGAAGATGGAGAGGAGGGCCTTAATGACGGTCGATGTGGTCATGTCGGGGCAGGGAATGGTGAAGGGGAAGCGGGAGAATTCGTCAATTACCGCCAGGAAGTAAATGTTGCGGTTTTTAGAGGGAAGGGGCCCCTTGAAGTCAATGCTGAGACGTTCGAAAGGGCGGGATGCTTTGATCAGGTGTGCGCGCTCGGGGCGGTAGAAGTGCGGTTTGCACTCTGCGCAGATGTGGCAGTCACGGGTTACTGTCCTGACGTCCGCGATGGAGAAAGGCAGGTTGCGGGCCTTAATGAAATGGTAGAGGCGGGTCACCCCTGGATGGCAGAGGTCCGCGTGGAGGGAGCGGAGGCGGTCTATCTGCGCGCTGGCGCATGTACCGCAGGACAGGGCATCAGGAGGCTCATTGAGCTTCCCAGGACGATACAAGATCTCATAGTTGTACGTAGACAACTCGATCCGCCACCGTAAGATCTTGTCATTCTTGATCTTGCCCCTTTGTGCATTATCAAACATGAAGGCTACTGACCGTTGGTCTGTGAGGAGGGTAAACCTCCTGCCGGGCAAATAGTGCCTCCAATGTCGCACCGCTTTGACTATGGCCTGGGCTTCCTTTCCCACAGAGGGGTGGCGGAGTTCGGAAGCCTGGAGAGTTCTGGAGAGGAAGGCCACGGGTCTGCCCGCTTGGTTCAGGGTGGCCGCCAGAGCTACTTCTGATGCGTCGCTCTCGACCTGGAAGGGGAGGGACTCGTCGATGGTGCGCATCGTGGCCTTTGCGATGTCCGCTTTGATGCGGCTAAAGGCCTGGCAGGCCTCTGACGATGGCGGGAAGGTCGTGGTTTGAATGAGGAGCCGGGCCTTGTCAGCGTAGTTGGGAACCCATTGGGCGTAGTAAGCGAAGAAACCCAGGCAGCGTTTGAGGGATTTGGGGGTATTGGGGAGAGGGAGTTCCATTAGGGGCGCATGCGTTCGGGTTCGGGGCCTATCACTCCGTTACGCACTACGTAGCTGAGGATGGCTAGACGGTCGGTGCTAAACACGCACTTATTCTTATTGTATGTGAGGTTATGGAGTGTAGCGGTTTGGAGGAATTGCTGGAGGTTGGCGTCATGGTCCTGCTGGTCATGGCCGCAGATGGTGACATTATCAAGATACGGGAAGGTAGCCTGTAATCCGTACTTGTCGACCATTCGGTCCATCTCCCGTTGGAAGACTGAGACCCCATTTGTGACACCAAATGGAACCCTAAGGAAGTGGTAGAGGCGCCCATCAGCCTCGAACGCGGTGTACTTGCGGTCACTCACGTGGATGGGGAGCTGGTGATAAACGGACTTAAGGTCCACAGTGGAGAAGACCTTATATTTCGCGATCTCGTTTACCATGGTGGAACTACGGGGGAGAGGATACGCGTTCAGTTGCGTAAACCGGTTGATGGTCTGGCTGTAGTCGATGACCATCCGGTTTTTCTCCCCAGTCCGGACCACCAGCACTTGGGCTCGCCAGGGACTGTTGCTGGCCTCGATGACCCCTTCCTTCAGCAACCTCTGGACCTCGGACCTGATGAAGGTCCGGTCCTGAGCGCTGTACCGTCTGCTCCGTGTCGCGAGGGGTTTGCAATCGGGGGTGAGATTAGCAAACAAGGAGGGGGGGTCCACTTTGAGGGTCGCGAGGCTGCAGACAGTGAGGGGGGGGTATAGGGCCGCAGAATTGGAAGGTCAAGCTCTGCAGGTTGCACTGGAAGTCCAGTCCTAGGAGTGCCGGTGCGCAAAGGTCAGGGAGGACAAGGAATTTATAATTTTTAAAAACCTTCCCCTGGACCGTGAGGTCCGCGATGCAGCACCCGGTGATGTGGACGGAGTGCGAACCTGAGGCTAACCCAATTTTGTGTTCTACCGGATGGACAGGGAGCGCGCAGCATCTTACCGTGTCAGGGTGAACAAAGCTTTCCGTGCTCCCGGAGTCCAGCAGGCAGCCCGTCTCGTTGCCGTTGAGGTGGATCAGCGTTGTTGTTTTGGCGAGCGTGACGTGACTGGTCGAGCTGAATGGCCGCGAGCCGTGGAGAAAATCCGTATCCGTCGTCGCCGTCCGAGTCGATGCTGGAAGAGCCTTGCGTGCCAGTCCCGGAAGGCGGTGGCCAGGATCCGCACGTGGAGTCGGGATCCGAAGATGGCAGCACCAGGACCCGCACGTGGAGTCGGGGCCCCAAGGTGGCAGCGCCCAGGACCCGCACGTGGAGTCGGCGCCCCAAGATGGCGGCGCCCAGGACCCGCACGTGGAGTTGGCGCCCCAAGATGGCGTGCCCAGTACCCGCACGTGGAGTCGGCGCCCCAAGATGGCGGCGCCTAGGACCCGCACGTGGAGTCGGCGGCCAAGATGGCGGCGCCCATGGAGCCCTCGTGGTCGCTGGGGGCGGGGCTAGCGGTGCAGGCGAGCCGAGTGGAGCGGCTGCGAGCGGGGACGGTGAGGCGCGCAGGCCAGGCGCGGGGACCCGGGGGCGGGGGGAGAAGATTCGCGCGGCGGGTAGGAAGGGACCAGGAGTGCCCGGAGAGGCGTGCAGGTCGGGTGCCGGGGCCCGGGGGCGGCGGTTTGGGAGGAGCGGCCCTGGAGGAGGGAGGGAAACGAGCAGGCCAAGCGCTGGGCCTGGGGGCGGGGGGGGGGGGGGGGGGGTAGACTCGCGCGGCGGTTAGGCAGGGACCGGGAGGGCCCGGAGAGGCACGCAGGTCGCCCGCCGGGGCGCGAGCTGGGAGGAGCGCGGTGCGCTGGAGCGGCCCCGGAGGAGAGAGAGAGGCGAGCAGGGAGCAGGCCAGGCGCGGGGGCCTGGGGGTGGGGGGTGGGGGGGGGAGGAAGAAGAGTGTTGCGCGGTGGCTAGGAGGGGACCGGGAGGGCCTGGAGGAGAGAGAGAGGTGCACAGGCCGGTCGCAGAGGCCCGGGGGCAGGGGGGAGAGTCCAGAAGAGCCGCAGCCACAGTTTTGGCCTGGCAGACAGTGGAGTAGTGGCCCTTCTTCCCGTAGCTCTTACAGAGGGCGGAGCGGGCTGGGCAGCGCGGGCGAGGGTGTTTCGCGAACCCGCAAAAGTAGCAGCGGGGCCCCGTGGACTTGTCGGGGCGTCCCGCGGCACAGGCCTGAGGAAGGTCGGGAGCGGCAGATGGCGGTTGGGAAGGGTGCCAGGAGGCCTGGTTGGGGACATAGGCGCGGGCGTTCTGATCGGCAACCTCCAGGGGGGAGGAGAGTGTCAGTGTCTCAGTTAAGCTGAGGTCGTCTCTCTCCAGCATCCACTGGCGGATAGCGGGGGACTGCATCCCAGCCATGTAAGCGTCTCTGATCAGTAGTTCCATATGCTCCGTAGCTGAGACTGCGACGCAGGAGCAATTCCTCCCCAGGGTAGCGAGGGCCTGGTAAAATTGGTCTAATGACTCACCGGGGAGCTGCCGTCTGGTGGCCAGCAGATGTCGGGCGAATACCATGTTGACTGCTTTAATGAATTGTCCCTTTAGCTTTAGTATTGCTGCATCATAATCCTTTTCTTCTTTGATTATTGCGTAGGCGTCGATACCCACGCTGGAGTGGAGGACGTGCAGCTTCTGTGCCATGGTGGGGGTTGTAGATTCCAGGTATCCTTCGAGGCAAGTCAGCCAAAGTTGGAAAAGTTCTGCAGAGTTCGGTGTTTGCGGGCTGTTGCGGAGGCATTCAGGCTTGAACCGGAACTCCATCTTCAAAGTTGTAGTTTATTAAATTGATGGGCCGTCAATTGTATGAGAGACGAGTTGCTTTACAAAAGTCAGGCTTTAATAAACTAGAACATAGCCCTGCGGTCATCGACAATAAAATGGATGACCGCCGGGCGTTTGACTATTCATACCGCGGCAATGGAGGCGTGGTTATCTCAGCCTTTCGACCAATCGGTCGGGAGGCACATGACCGACAAGGGCCAATGGTAAGCCGGTGTTCTGCCCCAATAGCAGACAGGTATGCAAATCATATCACCACACTCCTCTCCCCCCGCTGCTGCTCCTCTCTCCCCGCTGCTGCTCCTCTCTCCCCGCTGCTGCTCCTCTCTCTCCGTTGCTGCTCCTCTCGCCCCGCTGCTGCTCCTCTCTCCCCCCTGCTGCTCCTCTCTTCCCGCTGCTGCTCCCCTCACCCCGCTGCTGCTCCTCTCCCCCAGCTGCTGTTCCTCTCTCCCCGCTGCTGCTCCTCTCACCCGCTGCTGCTCCTCTCTCCCCGCTGCTGCTCCTCTCACCCGCTGCTGCTCCTCTCTCCCCGCTGCTGCTCCTCTCTCCCCGCTGCTGCTCCTCTCTCCCCGCTGCTGCTCCTCTCTCCCCGCTGCTGTACCTCTCTCCCCGCTGCTGCTCCTCTCTCCCCGCTGCTGCTCCTCTCACCCGCTGCTGCTCCTCTCTCCCCGCTGCTGCTCCTCTCTCCCCGCTGCTGCTCCTCTCTCCCCGCTGCTGCTCCTCTCTCCCCGCTGCTGTACCTCTCTCCCCACTGCTGCTCCTCTCTCCCCGCTGCTGCTCCTCTCCCCGCTGCTGCTCCTCTCCCCCCGCTGCTGCTCCTCTCCCCCAGCTGCTGCTCCACTCTCCCCGCTGCTGCTCCCCTCCCCCCACTGCAGCTCCTCTCCATCCACCGCTGCTCCTCTGTCCCTGCTGCTGCTCCTCTCTCCCCGCTGCTTCTCCTCTCTCCCCACTGCTGCTCCTCTCTCTCCGCTGCTGCTTCTCTCTCCCCGCTGCTGCTCCTCTCCCCTCGCTGCTGCTCCCCTCTCCCCGCTGCTGCTCCTCTCTGCCCGCTACTGCTCCTCGCCCCCCGCTGCTGCTCCTCTCTCCCCGCTGCTGCTCCTCTCTCCCCGCTGCTGCTCCTCTCTCCCCGCTGCTGCTCCTCTCTGCCCGCTGCTGCTCCTCGCCCCCCGCTGCTGCTCCTCTCTCTCTGCTGCTGCTCCCCTCCCCCCGCTGCTGCTCCTCTCTCCCCGCTGCTGCTCCTCTCTCCCCGCTGCTTCTCCTCTCTCCCCGCCGCTGCTCCTCTCTCTCTGCTGCTGCTCCTCTCTCTCCGCTGCTGCTTCTCTCTCCCCGCTGCTGCTCCTCTCCCCTCGCTGCTGCTCCCCTCTCCCCGCTGCTGCTCCTCCCTGCCCGCTGCTGCTCCTCGCCCCCGCTGCTGCTCCTCTCTCCCGCTGCTTCTCCTCTCTCCCCGCTGCTGCTCCTCTCTCTCTGTTGCTGCTCCTCTCTCTCCGCTGCTGCTCCTCTCTCCCCGCTGCTGCTCTTCTCACCCCGCTGCTGCTCCCCTCCCCCCGCTGCTGCTCCACTCTCCCCGCTGCTGCTCCTCTCTCCCCGCTGCTGCTCCCCTCCCCCCGCTGCTGCTCCACTCTCCCCGCTGCTGCTCCTCTCTCCCCGCTGCTTCTCCTCTCTCCCCGCTGCTGCTCCTCTCTCTCTGCTGCTGCTCCTCTCTCCCCGCTGCTGCTCCTCTCACCCCGCTGCTGCTCTTTTAATCCCACTGCTGCTCCTCTCCCCCGTTGCTGCTCCTCTCCCCCCGCTGCTTTTCCTCTCTCCCCGCTGCTGCTTCTCGCCCCGCTGCTGCTCCTCTCTCCCCGTTGCTGCTCTCGTCCCGCTTCTGCTCCTCTCTCCCCGCTGCTGCTCCTCTCTCCCCGCTGCTGCTCCTCTCTCCCCGCTGCTGCTGCTCCTCTCTCCCCGCTGCTGCTCCTCTCTCCCCGCTGCTGCTCCTCTCTCCCCGCTGCTGCTCCTCTCTCCCCGCTGCTGCTCCTCTCTCCCCGCTGCTGCTCCTCTCTCCCCGCTGCTGCTCCTCTCTCCCCGCTGCTGCTCCTCTCTCCCCATTGCTGCTCCTCTCCCCCGCTGCTGCTCCTCTCTCCCCGCTGCTGCTCCTCTCTCCCCGCTGCTGCTCCTCTCCCCCGCTGCTGCTCCTCTCCCCCGCTGCTGCTCCTCTACCCCACTGCTGCTCCTCTACCCCGCTGCTGCTTCTCGGCCCGCTGCTGCTCCTCTCTCCCCGCTGCTGCTCCTCTACCCCCGCTGCTGCTCTCTCCCCGCTGCAGCTCCTCTCTCCCCGCTGCTGCTCACCCTCTCCCCGCTGCTGCTCCTCTCTCCCCGCTGCTGCTCCCCTACCCCGCTGCTGCTCCTCTACCCCACTGCTGCTCCCCTCTCCCCGCTGCTGCTACTCTCTCTCCGCTGCTGCTCCCCTACCCCCGCTGCTGCTCCTCTTACTCAGCTTGTGCTTCTTCTCATTCACGAGACAATTCTGAATTGATGTGAATGCGCAGTAAAAAACAGGATGGCAATTCTAAGCTGGCAGAACTCAGGAAATATCTAAATATAAATTTAGAAAACCAGAAAGTGCACGCGGTTACAAATTCACAGGTTTCTCATTCAGAGATACATGGCTTGAGTAGAAATGTAGACTATAGTTTATTCATAAACTGCTTATGGCAAACTCTGGATCCTCTGTTTCATGATCAGCATTGGAAATATCTTCTAGTAAATTATTTAAAATAATTCTTGTTGCTATTCCTCCACAGGTTTATGCATTTTTAAAAATATGTATTTACTACCAAAGCGATACCAGAAAATGGATATTTTTATGAGCATCCAAAGCTCCCAAGGCGGTATTGTGTTGCTGTTGCATGTTTACGGTCAAAAAACATGTGTTATTTTCATTTTATTTTATGCATGTCCCTTTTCCTTAAACCAGTCGTACTTGGTGAATCCTCATGGAAAACTCATGAATGATTTAGAGTGCTAACGGCAGTGGAAGAAATAGGTCAGGTAAAAAAGAGGTAGTGGATTTCAGCTAACTCTGCTCATTACTTATGCATGATTATGCATAATTTAACACAGTGCTGAATATGCAGGAGCAGTATAATTGTTTACCAAAATATTTACTCTGCTGTATTTTACCTTGTACTGAAAAATACTGGGTTTCACCATCACTGTCTATTCACTTCCTAAACATTTTAAATATCCAAATCAGATCAATTTGGTTCCTGGACTGAATGCATAAGAAACCACAATGATTAAATATAGAATTTTATACTGCCATTCAAAACATGTATCCATTTCCATCCCCGTCCCTTTCTTCCTCTCTTCCATACCTTCAGTATGGATGGCTGGTCAACCTTCATTGTGATAATAGATAAGATTTATTGTGAATTTGACTTGCTGTGTTGCCATTCATTTACATATGCTGACTCCTATTGCTGTGCCGTGGGGTAAGAGGCACTACATCCAGAGGCATTGGCTCCCACTTGGAAGGTACTTTTTTCAGTGGCTCTGGAGACAACAGCATTAGTTGCCATTTTTATGCCATGTATGAATGCAAATGATCTACTTGAAGAATTCCTGCTCCATCAACTCGATTCTCACGAGCAGATCAACTTCCTGAAATGAAATGAAATGAAAATTAAATGAAAATCGCTTATTGTCACGAGTAGACTTCAAATGAAGTTACTGTGAAAAGCCCCTAGTCGCCACATTCCGGCACCTGTTCGGGGAGACTGTTACGGGAATCGAACCGTGCTGTTGGCCTGCTTAGTCTGTTTTCAAAGCCAGCGATTTAGCCCAGTGTGCTAAACAGCCCCTGTTCCTTTCTTGTTCCCCGAGTTGGCGTTAAAACGGTTCCTTCTCCTCAGGCACCATCCCCCTTGCTTTCAAAATTGCATCACCCTCATCGAAAGCACCCCCTTTCCCCATCGAAGTCCTTGAACATTTTGTTACAACTCAGATCGTTTACCGTCTTTTTACCAACTCCAAATCTGAATCCCCTCAATTAAGATTACATTCCTCCAATCACAACAAATCACTCCGAAAGAAAGTCACATTTTCTGTGATTGTGATCACTGTAATGACCTTTGACTTGGAAGCAGTAGTCAGAAAATTGTGTAAATTCTTTAAAATATCTCTGGAGCATGTAATTGTCTTGAGGAATGTTTGAAAAAGAGCTTGCATCAATTTTAAAGGTTCAATTGTAATGTTCTTGGACAATACGAAATGCTGGCTTATGCGGCCTGGTGACCCTTGACCTGGAACCAGTACCAACAGGAGGAAAATTAAGTAAAAAAAACAAGTCACTGGCAAACACGAAGGAAAGCTGCAGACATAAATAAGAGATACAAGCAGAGGTGGAAGGTGGAGGTGTGGTGAATGTGATTCACACCGGATTATAACCTGTATATACATGTGTCTATATTGTAAGTGCAGTTGCACTATCTGACCTCCAGGGGGAGTAGCTCTGGGAATGCTTGAGAGTTGTATGGGGCTCCTCCCTTGGCTCCGCCCAGGACTCCTCCCCTGGGAGCTGCTGTATAAAGATCAGTGCCACAGGGTCAGCCGGTTAGTTCACCGAAAGTTCAACGGCTAACAGGCTGGCTTTGTTGTAAGTATATTAAAACCGCTATTCTAACCCTTCAAGCATGTGTCCGTAGAATTGTTGGTTCCAACAATTTAATATACTTAGGAAACAGTCGAAGAAATCATGGAAGCAGCCCTCAAGCCCGGACGCCTAGAACTCGACCCATAGGATGCAGAGGCTAAGGAAATTTTTTCCCACTGGCTGAGATGTTTTAAAGCCCACCTGGCAGAAGCCAGCACCGCTGGAACAACGGAGGAACAAAACCTCAGCCTACTGCACGCGAGGGTAAACTTAAGGATCTCCACACAGCTGAATCTGTCCGGTTCTTACACCGTAGAGCTGGCAATACTGGACAAAATGTACGTTAGGCCCATTAACGAGGTTTATGCACGCCACGTGTTTACGACTCACAGTGTTTGTGCATGTTGATTGGTCCTAGTGTATGTCCCTCAGTATGTGTCTGCACCATGATATACTGGTATATATTATGACACTCACCTCAGAACACGTGCGGCCCGTGGGCACCGCCATCTTGCTTGCCTCAGGACACGTGCGCCCCACAGGCACCACCATCTTCCCGCCTCAGGACCCTTGCTCATTGGGCACCTCATCGGGCCGCTCATCACCTGCAACTGCCGCCAACCAGCCAGAGGCCTTCCAACACCAGACGCATCTCGCCTCCATCACGATCAACCAGTCCCGACCGCACAACCTCGCAACCGCGCCGACGACAGTGAAGGTCGATGGGTAAACGACATCATGCCTTCTGGACTCCGAGTGCACTGAGAGCTTCATCTACCCTGATATGGTAAGGCGCTGCTCCCTCACGGGTCACCCCATTAACCAGAAAATCTCCCTGGCCTCCGGATCCCACTTGGTGGCGATCCGGGGGTACTGCACTGCCACCCTCGCCATCCAGGGCGTAGAGTTCAGCAGCTTCCGGCTCTACATCCTCCCCAACCTCTGCGTTGCCTTGATACTCGGCCTGGACTTCCAGTGCAACCTCCAGAGTCTAACCCTGAAATTTGGCGGGCCCCTACCACCCCTTACTGTCTGCGGTTAATGTCGACCTGCCTTCTCTGTTTGCAAACCTCACCCCAGATTGTAAACCCATCACAACCAGGAGCAGACGGTACAGCGCCCAGGACAGGACCTTCATCAGGTCTGAGGTCCAGCGGCTGCTACGGGAAGGTATTATCGAGGCCAGCAACAGCCCCTGGAGAGCCCAAGTGGTAGTTGTGAAAACTGGGGAGAAAAACATGATGGTTGTTGACTACAGTCAAACCATCAATCGGTACACGCAGCTCGACGCGTACCCGCTCCCACGCATATCTGATATGGTCAATCAAATTGCGCAGTACCGGGTCTTCTCGACAGTGTACTTGAAATCTGCCTACCACCAGCTCCCCATTCGCAAGGCGGACCGCCCATACACCGCGTTTGAAGTGGACGGCTGCCTTTACCACTTCCTTAGAGTTCCCTTTGGCGTCACTAACGGCGTCTCGGTCTTCCAACGAGAGATGGACCGAATGGTTGACCGGTACGGACTGCGGGTCACCTTCCCGTACCTGGATAACATCTCCATCTGCGGCCACGACCAGCAGGACCACGACGCTAACCTTTCCAAATTCCTCCACACTGCCAAACTCCTTAATCTAACCTACAACAAGGAGAAGTGCGTGTTCAGCACTAACTGATTAGCCATCCTCGGCTAAGTGGTTCAAAATGGAGTTCTAGGGCCCGAACCTGATCGCATGCGCATTACCCTCGCTGCTGCTGCTGCTTGCATTTTGCTGTCCCTTCACCTTGGTGTTTTTCTGTCCTCCAGCCATCTGTCTCTCTCTCTCTCTCTCTCTCCCCGCTGCTGTTCCTTACCCTGGGGTTGCTCTCACTTCCCCCGCTCCTCTGCTCTCATTGGGTCTGCCTCGGGCTTCGGGTTTCCTTTTTTTTTTAGTTGGGGAGGGGTTATGGTTGGTTACCTTCCTCCCTTCCTTATTTTCTCTCTTTCCTTGTCTCTTTATATATTTATTTACTTTTATTTTTTTCCCCCTTCTTCTTCTCTTTTATTTTTTCCCTTCCTTCTCACTGGGTCAGGGGGGTTTGGGAGAAATGTTTCCTGGTGTGGACCGGAGTTCCTCTTTGTCTCACCGTTCACCACATGGTCGCTGCCGGTCCCTTGCGGGGGCGGTGGGGGGTCCCTATCTCTCTCTCTCCTGCTCGTTGGCCCTGCTGGCACCGCTCCCAAGCGCTTGTGTCTGTGTCTCTGGCTTCGCGGTCCAGGCTGCTGCTTCTCTTCTGCCACCCACGTTCTGCTGTGCGGAGGGTGGGGGGCTCAGTCGGGCAGGCTCGCAGGCTTGCGGGGAAGCGTGGGGGGCTCAGTCGGGCAGGCTCGCAGGCTTGCGGGGAAGCGTGGGGGGCTCAGTCGGGCAGGCTCGCAGGCTTGCGGGGAAGCGTGGGGGCTCAGTCGGGCAGGCTCGCAGGCTTGCGGGGAAGCGTGGGGGGCTCAGTCGGGCAGGCTCGCAGGCTTGCGGGGAAGCGTGGGGGCTCAGTCGGGCAGGCTCGCAGGCTTGCGGGGAAGCGTGGGGGGCTCAGTCGGGCAGGCTTGCCGGGGGGGGGTCTCAGTCAGGCAGGCTCGCAGGCTTGCGCTCTCAAGCGCTAGTTCTGTTCGGGGACACAACTCTCCTCGGCCGCTTCTGAGCCTCAGGCTCCGGTTCCTCCCGTACCTTTTTTTTATATTCTCCGGCTCCTCTCGTACACTTATTTCTCCCACTGGCCTCAGCTTTCCATCGGTCCGGTGCCTTGCCGCTTTTTTTCTTCCTGTTCGTACCTTTGGGAAAGTGCTGCGTGGGTTCTTTCTTTTTTTATATATATAAAAATAGCAAGAATAAAAATACCCCCGGGAGTAAACAAACATAACAAAAAAAAGACCCTGAAAGTTTAGTCCTTTCGCGGGAGCTGCCCCATGCACATCTTCCCCCTACAGCGTTCTACCGGAAGTCCACTTTAGAACATAGAACATAGAACATTACAGCGCAGTACAAGCCCTTCAGCCGACGATGTTGCGCCGTCCTGTGAAACCCCTCTAAAGTCCCTCTACACTATTCCCTTATCGTCCATATGCCTATCCAATAGAAAAAAGGTGCCATGTGTCTTTGTGACTTTTGACACAGTCAACCACACCTTGCTCCTCTAACACCTCTCTTTGCTTGTCCAGTTTACTGGAATTACCCTTGCTTTGTTTTATTCTTAGCTCTCTGATTGGAGCCAAAGTATTTCAGCTGACTATAATTGATACACTCACTAGTACATGTTCTTTCACTGACTCCACTGGAAATAAAAATGGGCAGAGATGCAAACCAGACTGGCAATTCACTATCATTAGTTTTACATTATTACTTCAAGTCAAAGTCTACCCCATAGTGCCTGGATGTGTATAATATTGTTCATCTCTTTCATAAATTAATTAATCAACACTTTTGTGATTTATAAGGTTACTTCAAAGGCTGTTAAATGTCAGCCATATTGGCTGCTGAAGAAAATTGGCTGCTTGCCAAAGCTGTTCAGTGTGATCTCCTCTTTCCATGACAACATGAGGGGTAAGGGCAGCTATGATGGGCAACATCAGAACCCTTTGAGGTCCACAGTGGGGTTAGACAGGGTTGTGTTCTGGCACCAATACTCTTTGACTTATCCTTCTCTTTACTGCTGTTATATGCCCTCACTTCATCTGCAGACGATGTCTACTTGCATACCAGAATGGATGGAAAGCTGCTCTGCCTGAGATCAAAGACAAAAGCCCACATGGTGGGTTGCTCTATGCTGATGATGCTAGACCAACATTCCATATCGAGGAACACCTTCAGTGGCAAATGGACAGACTCTCCTGCCTCTAAAGACTTTGATTTGAGTATCGGCATCGGCAAGACAAATGTCGTGTTCCAGGACATTGCCACACCACTATCTGTCAGCATTGACATGTGACACTGAAGGTTGTTGACAGCTTCACACACCTAGGCTCTCCAATCGCCAGCTATCTGTCACTTGATGCTGAAATCAACACTCGTCACAAATGCTGCAATTGTTACGTCTAAGCTGAGTAACAGAGTGTGGAAGAACAGCGACCTGACTGAGAACAACTCATTGTACGTCTACCAAGCCTGTGTCCTCAGTTCACTTCTCTACGCTATTTAGACCATGACAACCTATGCAGGAACTATCTGGCACTTATCCTCAGCAGTTCTTGGCTGGACAAGGTGAACAACTCAACTTCTGCCATGTGCTAATTCCATCGGTGAACTACATCGTATTGTGGTTCCCAGTGCCTCAGATTTTTAAATCTATTGCTTTAGCATAACTTGCTCCATGGCTTCATCCATATTTGTACCTTTTTCACCTGTGACAACCACTCACTAAACCACTGAAATCACCATTCCTCCAACATTGACTTCAATGGGAAGAAAATCAAGTGTTAAACAGGTGACTAACTTGCACATGTCAGTTTTCTACCAAATAGATTAAAGTTACACCTACCCCAAAGATCATATGTTGTTCTGATATGGTGGTTGATTCTCTTTTCATTGCCACTCCAGGAATTCCGATCAGGCGGGGAATGGAGCATCAAGGGAAAAATGGCTTTGTTGCCCGTGTCAAGTCCCATTGCGATGCTCTGATCCCCCACTCCACGCTGGTGGGGGAGTGCTAATCAATGTATTTAATAAATTTTAATGTCATTCACGGCCTCACAACCCAAGTCTCCGACTCCCGTTATGCTCCGACCCACATGGCGAGAAATTCACCGAGCGGGCCTTGGAACAAGTTTGCTCAGGTTTTTCCTCACAGTGGACTATGAGGCGGGTCAAGGGGGTCAGAACATAACTGAGGTGTCCCCTGAAGTGCACTGGAAGGCCATCTCCCCCCAAAACACAAATTCTGCCCACCACCCCTCCTGACAGGCAGGAAGATCCTCCACCCATCACAGGAATAAGGGATCACCCCTACCAAGCATGCGTGCATGAGGGTTGACACGCCACCTCCCCTCCCCCACACGACTCCCCTATCACACCTGACCCCGATCTGATGCTTGCCCACTGCCTTATGTGCCATGTAGGCTGCAGATAAAGTTGAAATTAATGTTCCCACTGACCACACTCCCCAGCCTCCCATCAGACATCCCCCATCAAGTTAAATGATTTCACTTCCTCTTTTTCCCAGCAGAAAACACATAGTTCCTTTTGATGTTTACTTTAATTAACCTCCTCAATTGTCAGACCAGTGGATGCATCTGCACCAGAAGCTGCAGGAGCTGCCCAGTGTTTATAAACATTATGGTTAGCATCAAAGCAGGGTTATTGAGATACATTCAAGCATGAAGGGAAAGATAAATAAACCAAACCCCTAAGCAGCTGTGTCTGGACCAATAAAACTCTGAAGCACTGGCTAGTGTAATGCATTGCTGTGTGAAATTACATTGGAACATAGAAATTAGGAACAGAATTAGGCAATTAGCCCTTCGAGCCTGCTCCGTCATTTAGTCAGATCATGGCTGATTTGTTAATGGTCTCAAATCCATCTCCCCACCTTAAATGCCCTAATGGATGGGCAATAAATGCTGAGCCAGCCAGCGACCCACATATCCCATAAAAAAACAAATTTTAAAAAAAGCATGCGACAGAGTCTGCAGATTGCCAATTTGAATTATAAGCCATCTCAAAACCTTTCAGACTGGAGTGGGAGAAAGCCATCCTCCAAACGGAAGGTTGGCCTAAGAAGGAGGAGAAGGGCAATTGGGTAACCCCTTGTCCGCAAATCCCGCAATGATATTATTTCCATTCATTCGAATAAGCAGATGGGGCTTTAACTTGGACATTTATCTCGTAAAACAGAAACTCTGGTAAAGCAGCACTCGCTTAATATTGCACTGAGGTGCCAAGCTAGATTATGCATTTGGTTTTTCGACTGGTGCCTGATCACTCATCTTTCCTGATTCATGGAAAAATTACTCAGTTATAAGAAGAATTAAGTGGAAAATTAGAGGATGGTTTAATGATAAGTTTTCTTTCCTCAAACCATTATTAAAGCAGGGAATTTATTGATGAAAGAGTGATATGAGAGGTAAGCAGGAGAGTAACAGTTGTTCTTTTGCAATTGGTGTTTGCCCAATAACTGTGGATGAGTATTTCGATTGCTGATTATGCCAAAATATAGAGGCCTCAGTGGTTCACCTAATATTGTGCCCTGAGTAAGAAAACACATGATGAAAAAAGTATTATTTATCCCTTTATTTTAATTACAAATACTGACACACTCAGAAAATAATTATTATATTTTCAAATTAAACTTTGCTCCAAATTGGAACTTGGAATGATACTTTTTTTTAAATCCAAAAATATGTGACCAATTACATTTTTTTAAAAGTACAATTTTGGTCAATGGCCCATTTCATAATAAAACTGTTTTAATTTCAGAACTGTTTGATTTGTTTTTCATTATTCCAGCAATGTGTTCCAAGAACAGAATACATTTTCTACAAAGCTGTGATCATATGTAAGATTGGAAGGCAAAAGAAAGGAAATACATTTAATTTAAATGGTTCACCAATTAATAAAATATGAATTTCTTATCAGGATGAGCACTTAAATGTCAAATGGAAACCACAACACAAACAACTACTTTAGAAAAGTACCTTGCTTGATCGTTAGTTTGTAATTCAATTTCAATTTGTTTTCCAATTTCTGTAAGTAGAAGCATTTAGTCTGTAGATTGATATGATGTACTGTCTCTTACCCCCTGCTATTCCCAGCGTTAATCCAGTTGAGGGAAGAGTGCAGAGTTCACCCCAGATGCAGTTGCCGTCAGTGAAAGGAAGGGAGATAAACAACATTTTGGTTCTAGTATTCAGACTGAAAGCAGCATGGTGCAATGGGTATTGGAAAAAAACCACAGTAATGCATAAAGCAGCTGCAATCTATTTCAATAACGCCACTTGCCTCAGCCAACCTGTTGCAGTAGACTCTTAACATCAACTCACACCTCACACTCCCCTGGTCCCTTCTCCTTTAAGCATCAGTGTATCACCGACAGTGACTTATTTTCCTGCGTTCAGATTCTTATCTTTAGTACGCACCCCCCTCCTCCCGAACCATATATATTTGGCTCCTCTTATTTTTCATCAATGTGCTGTCCCTAAGCATCATTATCCAAGACATACAATGTTCCCACATGTATACTGTTGTCACTCCACTGTCTCCCACTTGCGCCTCCCTCGACACCTCCATCGTTGCTAAATTATCAGACTGCTTTGTTAAAAACAATTAATGGAATGTGGGTGTTGCCGTCTAGGCCAGCATTTATTGCCTATTCCTTAATTGCCTTTGAGAAGGTGGTGGTGTGCTACCTTCTACTACTGCAGTCCATGTGCTTTAGGGACATCCACGATGCTTTAATAAAGGAATTCCAGAATTTAGACTTAACGACAAAGAAGGAACGACAATGTACTTCCAAGTCAGGATATTGTGTGGCCTGAATAGGAACTCTCAGGTGTGTGTTCCCACCTATCTGCTGCCCTTCACCTTCTTGGTGGTAGAGGTCGCGGGTTTGGAAGGTGCTGTTGAAGGAACATTGGTGAATTTCTGTAGTGCATCTTGTAGATGGGACACAATGCCACCATGTGGGTGGGTGGTGGAAGCAGTGAATGCTTAAGATAGTGGATGGGGCGCCAATCAACAGGCTGCTCTTTCCTGGACGGCATTAAGCTTCTTAAGTATTGCTGGAGCTACACTCATCCTCGAAAGTGGAGACTCCTAACTTTGTCTTGTGGACAGACTTAGTGGTGTCGGGAGGTGAATTCTCAGCCACTGACCTGCTTTTGTGGCCACAGTGGGAGCGATTCAGCGGCCTCTTCACTCCCGACTTGGTTTTGGGACTGGTCGTGAACCAGCTTAGCATATTTAAGTGAGCCTTATGGATAATTAAAATAGGCATTTGCCGGATTAACCCAGTGCCCAGAACTCAATGGCCATACCTGGGTGACCTCGCCACGGTGCCATTTACTACTGGTTCACACAAAGTGAACCAATTGTAACAGCAGCTGGTGGGGTCTCCCAGGTTATTGGAGACCCCCGAATGATCGAGAACAGGATACAGGATGGGGTGGCATCCTGGCTCTCCCTCTGGCACCTAGGCACCTTGGCAGTGCCATTAGGACCTCCCTAAGGTTGGAGGGATGAAGGGGGTCTAAAATAGTGGGGGGGGGGGGGGGGGAAGAACACGATTGAGTGGGAGGAAAAGATCAGGGCAGCCAGACAAAATGGAACGTCGAACTCCGAGGAAATCATTAGCTTCAGCGGAGAGAATCTCTCCAAGGCCCCCCCAATAAAAGCAAAGTGCCATTGAACAACGCAATATTTCTCAATGCTGCAGGCATGGAGAAAGGCACTTAACTCAACTCCACTGAATTGTGCCCAGTATTTATATATCTGGTGTAATTCAGTTTCTTCTCAATGGTAACCCTTAAGAAATTGATAGTGGGGTATTCAACAAGTGGTAATACCATTGAATGTCAATGGGAGATGGTTAGATTCTTGTTGGAGATGGTAATTGCCTGGCCTTTATGCAACAAGAATATCAGCCCAAACCAGAATATTGTCAGGGTCTTATCATAGAATTTACAGTGCAGAAGGAGGCCATTCGGCCCATCAAGTCTGCACCGGCTCTTGGAAAGAGCACCCTACCCAAGGTCAATACCTCCACCCTATCCCCATAATCCAGTAACCCCACCCAACACTAAGGGCAATTTTGGACACTAAGGGCAATTTATCATGGCCAATCCACCTAATCTGCACATCTTTGGACTGTGGGAGGAAACCGGAGCACCCGGAGGAAACCCACGCACACACGGGGAGGATGTGCAGACTCTGCACAAACAGTCACCCAAGCCGGAATCGAACGTGGGACCCTGGAGCTGTGAGGCAATTGTGCTATCCACAATGCTACCGTGCTGCATTTGGACACGGACACCCAACATCCCACATTAGATAAGCAGAATGTTCTTCAATTTAACATTGGGAAAATTGAAGCCATTGTTCTCTCTACCACCACAAACTCTATTCCCTAGGCACTAACTCTGGGCGCAATTCTCCGCCCTCCACGACGGGTCGGAGAATAGCGGGAGGGCCTTCCCGACATTTTTCCCGACCTCCTGCTATTCTCCCCCCCCACGGCCGCCCCACGACACGAATCGCTGCTCGTCGTTTTTTTACGGCGAGCAGCGATTCTCCCCTATCCAATGGGCCGAGTTCCCAGGCCTTTACGGCCGTTTTCACGAACGCCAACACACCTGCTCTCACCGCAAAGTGCCGTTCTGGTGAACCATGGCACCGAGTGGCATGGGCCCGCGATCTGTGGGCACCGATCGCAGGCAGCGGGTCTGAACCCAGCGCACTCTTTGTTCCTCCGCCGCCCCGCTGGATCAGTCCGCGGGGCGGCTGAGGGGCATGACGGCCCGCGCATGCACGGGTTTCACGCATATGCGTGATGACGACATCCGCGCATGCGCGGGTTGGAGCTGTCCAATCCGCGCATGCGCGGCTGACGTCATCGTGCGCATCAGCCGCCGTTACCCTTGGCGCGCGGGCTTAGCGAAGTTCGCTAAGCCTGCGATGCCGTGGTTCACGGGGCCCCGCTGCTAGCCCCGACCGGGGAGCAGAATCGGGTCCCGGGAGGGGGCGCGGAGGCTGCCGTGAAACACGGCCAGTTTCACGGCAGCCTTCACGACTCTCCGCTTTTGCAGAGAATCGCGCCCTCTATTTCTCTCCCTGGCATTTGTTTGAGACTGAATCCGATTGTTCAAAATTGTCATTTTTCACCTCGAGCTGTGCTTCCCACCACACCATAACATCACTAAGATTGTCTATTTCCACTTATGTAACAATTGCTTGCATTTGCTCCTGCTAAATGCTAAATGCCGAATGCTAAAACCCTCATTCATTGCCTTTGTTACCTCTAGACTCGACTATTCCAACACTCTCCTGGTTGATCTCCTTTTATAAATTTGAGGTCATCCAAAACTCTTCTGCCCATGTCCTAGCTTCCACAAAGTCCCATTTACCTTGAGCCATCTACTCAATGAAATGCAATGGCTGCCATTTAAGCCATGTCGTGATTTTCAAATTCCTGGTCGGGATTTTCCATTTGGGAGATGTTCTCCTGCCAGAGGTGAATTGCACCTGAAGCAATTCAGGAAGCAATTTGCAATCTTTCGACTTGCAAATTTATGCATGGGCGGCCCGATGACGAGGCCTCGAGCCTTGCAAACCTCCAAGATACCTACATGTATCACATTCTGGCCTTGTGAACCTCCCATTGGTGGTCATGCCTTTAGTTGCCTCAGCCCTGGAATTCACTCCCTAAACTTATTTGCCTCCCTTTCCTCCTTTTAAAATATTGCTGATAAAGCTTTGATGAAGTATCTTGGATATTTTATTACACAAGTGCAAAATAAAAAATGTAATTTATTCTTGTTTTCGCCACAGCAAAGCAAGAGAGGTAAATAAATTAAAATCATACTTGCTCCTGCCCATCCTGAATCCACTATTTTTCCCCCAAAAAATGTTTGGCCATTTCTTGAGTATCCAATGGTAGTCCTTTTCAGGAACACTGCCTTGGTCACTTACTGTAGGCTTCTAATGGTTGGGGGTATGTGCAACATTTATTGCAGCAGAAAACTGCAAGTGAAATTTGTCATAATCAGATGAAAGGGGTGAACTGGCTCCCCATTGTGCAGTACTGTTACATCCTCGATTCATCACAAAAGTCTAAAGTTCCTTTTTACGAGGACATACCTTTTCCAAATCAGAATACTATTTAGACTGTGAGCAAAAGGAGCCAATAAAACATGATTTACACACACAGACACACAAACACATCTCGCTGCTTCTGAAGAAGTCCTATTAGATTCAAAACGTTAACTCTTTTCTCTGAAAAACATTGATCATTGCTGCTTCACATTGGTTAAAATCAGGATTACTTATATTCTAGCAAGCCACTGACTTCAAACTACCATTTACGCACCACAAGAAGTTAAATTATCCCAGATCCCAGGAAGGCTGTTATGAAATTTGATAAGTTACCAGTTATCACTGCTTTTGCAATCCCACTTTCCTTATTTTGAAAAATTGTGCTCACATTTATAGACACTGTACCATTGAGGTCTACTGCACAAACTGTGTAAGTAAATCCTACTATAAGGTGGTAATGCGCAGCATGTTGAATGACAAATGAAAGCATTAACCCTATTAAAAATTGAACTGTTTTAACGGGGCATGCATAGTGGATGCATATTACAGAAATACATTTTCTTATATTGCAGAAATAAATATAGTACATGCATGAACCTGCCTAATCCTTCTTATTGCTGCATGAGGGAAGGTGAATATGGAGTCACTGTAACATTTCTTTTTGTATTAACCTATAGCTCTCTGCTGTAGACAGGATATAATTCCAAAAATGCAATTCCCCTTTTGATTGCAACACATTCATTTCTCTTGCTTTCTTTTCTAGCCAGAAGTATATTGTTTTAAAAATATTGGTTAAAGGTTTATGGTTTATATCTTTATGTGTGGATATTTGAATGATCAATAAATTCACTGTGCCAGCTGAGTAGTCACTAAAATAAATGACAAAAGCTTTCAACTATTTTCATTCCATTTTGAAACTTTCAGAACACACACAAATCACTTTTTAGAAAGACAGATGAGCATTTGTGTGTGTGTATGTGTGTGTTGACGTACATGTATGTATGTGAATGTGTTCCTGTTCAATTGTTTAATTCTGACATTATGTTGATGTTCTGTCCTTTTGAAGTTAGGTAGTGATGAAAAGTGATTGGTTGTTTACCAGACTGGAGAGAAGTATACAGTGATGTCCCAAGTGTTCATTTTGGGACTTCTGTTCTTTTGGATGGCTACTAATAGCCTGTATTTGGTTATACAAGGCACAATTTCCAACTTTTCAAATCGTACAACACTTGGCAATGTAGTAAGCAGTGAAGAAGACAGTAGTGGACTTCAGGGTGACATAGACTAGTGAAATTGCTGATGAGCGATAGATGAAATATAACCCAATGAAGCTTGAAGTGTTGAATTTCAGGAGGAGGAATAAGGACAGAAAAAGTGTACAAAATGGTATAATTTTAAATGGAGCAGGACTGATGATTTAAGCCCACAATAAATTTAGGCTGCTTTTTAAACCTATTTGTTAAAGATAAACCAGTAAGTCCTCACTTTAAGTCACCCCACTTTAAGTTGTTTCAATTTAGACCTGATGTTTCTGTTCAACATTGTGAATTTGCATTCACATTGCGTTATGCCAGGTGTGACATAAGTTTGAGTGACCCAGTCGGTGCCATTTTGGAGCTGCCTCTCAATTTTACCAACCCTCCCTCTGGCTGACACTTACGATCAGCACCGACACTTCCGATGGCTGATTCTCCTCCTTGCTGCCTCTCCAGCTTACAGTCTTCTCTGTTGCACTGCAACTCAAAGCTGCTCTCACTCTGTATGTTGCCTCCTGCCTCTTGCATGTATTGCTCAGGGACTTCACAAATTCTAGCAGAGTTCCAGAATTCTTCCCTGGGCACCCGGTCATAAGCCTTCTCTAGATGGATGAACGCAATCTTCATGTTGCATTCACCTTCCCAATAGTTCTCCATCATTTGTCTCAAAACTAAATTTACATCAGTGTTACCATCGAGACAGGGGATCATCCCTGGTTCAATGAAGAGTGCAGGAGACCCAGGAGCAACATCAGGCATACCGAAGAATGAAGTGCCAACCTGGTGAAGCTACAACAGAGGTCTAGTTTGGTGCCAAACAGCATAAGCAGAATGAGTAAACAGAGCTAAGCGATCCCACAACCAATGGATCAGATCTAAGCTTTGCAGCCCTGTCACATCCAGTTGTAAATGGTGATGGACAATTAAACAACTAACTGGAGGAGAAAGTTTTATAAACATCTTCAGTGGTGGGGAGCCCAGCACATCAGTGCAAAGAAACAGGACTGAAGCATTTTGCTGCCATCTTTGGTCAGAAGTGCAGAGTGGATGGTCTTACTCCATCTCCTCCTGAGGTCCCCAGCATCACAGATGCCAGTTTTCAGCCAATTTGATGCACTCCATACGATACCCAGAAATGGCTGAAGCACTGGATACCACAGAGATTATGATCTCTGACAATATTCCACCAATAGTACTGAAGACACACGCTCCAAAACTTGCTGCGCATCTAGCCAAAGTGTTCTAGAACAGCTACAACACTGGCACCCACCTGGCAAAATGGAAAATTGCCAATGTTCATTCTATCTACAAAGAAACAGCATAAATTCAATCCAGCCAATTCCTGCACCATTAGTCTACTCTCAAACATCAAAGTGCTGGTCATTAACAATGCTAACAAGTGGCACTCATTCTGCAATAACCCACACATTCCCGTACCAGCCTCCCTGGACAGGCGCTGGAATGTGGCGACTAGGGGCTTTTCACAGTAACTTCATTGAAGCCTACTCGTGACAATAAGCGATTTTCATTTTTCATTTCATTTCACATTGATGCCCAGTTTGGGTTCTGCCAGGGTCGCTCAACTCCTGATCTCATTACAGCCTTGGTCCAAGCATGAATAAAAGAGCTGAAGTCAAAAGGTGAGATGAGTGTTGCTGCCCTTGACATCACGGCAGCATTTAACTGTGTGAGGCATCAAGGAGCCCAAGCAAAACTGAAGCCAGCAGTTCTTCAGGGTGGTGTTCTAGGCCCAACCATCTTCAACATCATCATAATGTCAGAAGTTGTAATGTTTGTAGGTGACTGTGCACTGTTCAGCACCATTTACGGCTCCTCAGGTAATGCAGCAGTCCACACTCAAATGCAACAAGACCTGAACAACACTCGGGCTCAGTTTTTTATTGGTGGCAAGTAAGGTTCACACTGTGTAAGTGCCAGGCAATGACCATCTCCAACAAGAGGGAATCTAATCATCTCTCCTTGATATTCAGTAGCATTATCATCGCTAAATCCCCCACTCTCGATTGATCTGGACCAGCCATATGAATACTGTAACTAACAGAGCAGATCAGAGATGGGGCTCTTCACTTGCCTGGATGGGCTCAGCTCCAGCAGCATTAAAGAAGCTGGACACCATCATAACAAAGCATCCCATCTACCATCTTAAACATTCACTCAGTCCACTATTGATGCACAGTGGCAGTAGTGTGTACCATCTACAAGACGCACGTAGCAATTTACCAAGGATCCTTAAACAGCGCCTTCGAAACCAGTGATATTACCACCAAGAAGGCCAAGAATATCAGATGCACAGAAACACCACCACCTGAAAGTTCAGCCACTATCCAAACACCATCCTGAGTTGCAACTAAATCGCCGTTCCTTCACTGTTTCTGGCAGTTCACCATAATCTTTTGAAGGGCAATTAGGGATGGGCAATAAATGCTGGTCTTGCCACAATGGCCACCCCCTGAGAAAATGTTTTTAAAATCTGTGTAATGATTCCAGGAGGCGCGGTGTGAAAGGTCAGACCGGTGTAGTTTAAATTGAAAATTAAGCCACTACTGTGTGACACAAAACAAAATCCCAGCCCTGGACTGTCAGGAACTGCCAGTCTGGGTCCATTTAAAGGTCCTGCTGGCGAGCCCCATCTGGGAAGGTCTCCGCCCGCTCACCATGGGAACCCACATTCTACGATGCCCACAGGGAGATCAGTCAGTGATCCCTCAGGGTCCTCGTGAGGGTTATCACAATCGGTAATTCCCCAAACTCATCAAGAGCCAGCAGAAAGTAATCGGAAAGTTGTAATGATGCCTTTAAATAATGTTGGAGGCAGGGTTCCCATGTGCTGCTGAAGGTATGTTTGACTGTGCATGTCTAAAAGATGGATTTAACTCGAGCAGTGGGGTCAAACTGGCAAGTCTGGCGTCAAATCAGCTTTTGACATTGACTGACATCACAATCTGCATCTTTGTAGTGCATGGACACCAGGCCCTCAAACGGGAGAATGTTAGGCATGCACCGTGCCGGAGGCTGGCAGGAGCAGGAGGAATTTTCAACAAAGGCACTGAGGGAAGTGAATTTTGCAACCAGCAAGTTTTAACTTTCTTTTTGAAGCCTGGTGAGGATGGGGAGGGGAGGCTGCTTTGCAGTGGGATGAATCAGATATCTGCCAGTCGAGTGGCAGGCTGCAAGCCCTTTTTTCTCTGGAGGCTTTGGTGGTCCAATCAGTCGGACTGGGGGGGGGCTGCATTTGTGTAATTACATCTGGATTCAATCCTCGCGAGCATGGAGGTGAATGTTCTTTCAAAATCCCAAGTGGTCCAGCCCCAGGGGATTACAGAGTGGGAGGAGAAGTTCCATCTGTGCTGCCTCAATGTGGGTTTTCTCAGAGTAATGAATTGGAATTTGTTCTCGGCTTCAGACTTTTTTTTAATAAATTTAGATTATCCAATTATTTTTTCCAATTAAGGGGCAATTTAGCGTGGCCAATCCACCTACTCTGCACATTTTTGGGTTGTGGGGGCGAAACCCACGCAGACACGGGGAGAATGTGCAAACTCCACACGGACAGTGACCCAGAGCCGGGATCGAACCTGGGACCTCAGCGCCGTGAGGCGGTTGTGCTAACCACTAGGCCACCGTGCTGCCCGATCAGCTTCAGACTTGAGATGCGGTGGAGTTTGGTGATCCGAAGCCCCAAGACCTGATTACTCAGTTCGAGTGTTCACAATGCTGCATACAACAGCAACAGTCTGTCAATCAGAGTACAGCCCTAAAGACGATCACTTGCTGTGTTCCAAATGTATTTTGTTCTATCTTTAATGCAGTCGGGTTTCTGATTTGAAGAGAGCAAGTCTGGTTCATTGCTTTTCTAAATCGCATGCTGTCATGGTTCTGTCAGAACTGCGCAGGAATCAGGGCCCACAGCTTCTGGGTTCTGTCAAACCTGTTCAAGGCAACAAAGAAAGGTGGAACTCTGAACAGAAATCATTCTTATTTATGCTGTGTGCGACAGGAAAAGATTTTCCCCAATTGTGAAAAATCGGTTAATTTGCTGCTGTTGGGGACTGTTGACTCAGAACAGGTCAATGTATAAAAGGTTAATTACCTTAGAAATAAAGAGGCTGAAGTTGTCCACTCTATGGCTCAATGTATAAGACAGTAAGTGACGACTTTGTCCTGCTAAACCTATTCCCTCAACAGAACAAACCTGAGGGTTCTCTCATTCTGTCATCACATTCCACAGCTGGCGACAGTCACTGTGCCAACATATTTGTTAGCATGAAGTTAATAGCACAGGCTTTAACACTGTTCGATCTTGATTCTTTCAGGTCTTCATGCGAGTAAGACTAAAATGAAAAAAATGTTTCACCCTAATTTTGCAAACAGGGCTAGTGCCTATCCTTCACCCACTTTTTCCCTCATCGCGACACCTTTATCTCCTGAAAGGAGAAGCAAGCAGATCTGAAGCTACAAACATCATCAAAACGTAAACCTCTGAGAGATAACACTGCCTCAGATCCAACAGGTGTCTGCCCGGTGTCAAGTTAATTGCCTAAACTATAGGATATTGAAAGAATAGTGCAAACAGATGGCATGAAAGTTTTGAAACTAATTTTTAAAATCTGGGACTCAATCTACCAGAATGGGAACAGAGTCCCATAGCGTGCGATTAGCCGGGTATAACCTGGTACTCGGAGCGCCGAGAAACACCCCGCAATCGAACGACCAATTAGGAAGAAAGGGGCTCTCAGCAGTGGATGCGCGGACGAGACCGCACTTAGTCCCGTTTTATGCACTGAGGAGCTCACATCGCCTTTTTTAAATGTCGTCCCGATCTCTTGACCCCCAAGCCCCAACTCACCGAGAAGGGTGTCTTCGGCCCCACACCCCGCAACCTTCCAAGGCACTTGCGGGCCTGATCCCTGTCACACGAAAAGTGCCACCTTGGCACCATGGCAGTGCCAGCCTGGCATCCAGGTGGCTGGTAGTGCCTGGGTTCCCAAGTGGCACCAGCTTTGCCAGGGTGCCACTCTTCCCAAAGGGCAAGCACCTGTGCCTCCAGTCCCCTGGGAGAACCCCACGAGTGCCATTCCATCTAGTCCCTGTTTGTGGAAACCAGCGCTGGACTGTGCTCGCCCAAGATCTCAAAGGCCAGGGCGTTAGATCTAACGCCTTGGTTGGATCTCGGGAATTCATATTAGAGTGAGAGACGCGTTAGATCTCACGAGCTGGGTAGATCCTGGAAGAGGGATCTCCTAGCATCTACCGGCCGGACCGTCGCACTGATTTTCGGACGCAACATGACCGGTCGATCTCCCCCGTAGATTTTTGAATTTCCTGCTGTATTTTTCTGTTTTCCACTGATAGAGCAGTGAGTTTTCTTTTCATTGAATTTCAGTGGCAGCAAAATCAGATGTTGAATGTGTATTTTAAATGTGAACTTGCTCAGCTATGCCACCCCTGTCTCCATTGTAGCACATGCCAGTCATAAGAACGATAGACTCTGAACTCAACAATGATATGGGGATTTTGCCAGCCCATTGCCGGTGTACATTCGTCAACTTGTGAATGGAAATCCTCCCGAGTGCTGATTAGTGCCCAATTAGGAGCTGTTTCTGCAAAGCTGTTGGAAATCAAAATGCTAACCCAAATAGAAGAAGCAGTACCCAAAAAGAGCTATTTTTGGATAAATCTTTAATTGGAGTTCATTCCTGTGAATTTGCTACACAAAACCAGCAGTGGTTCTTAGGTAGGCCCTTGGCAGTGGGGAATGGGAGAAGGAAGTGAGCAAGAAGGAGGAGTGCAGAATAGGAGCTAGAAATGATTTTCAGAGCTGCAATGAAACAGTAAATGTGCTCCTCATTCCACAATCAATATTTTGAATAGAATTTAAAACATGGAAATGGTTGTAGAGGTCCAACAGGAATCATTGAATATCCACAATGCAGAAGGAGGCCATTCAGCCCATCAGGTCTGCACCAACCCCCAAAAGAGCAGCCCGACCTAGGCCCAATGCCCCACCTTATCCCCGTAACTCCACTTAACCGCTGGACACTAAGGGCGATTTAGCATGGCCAATCCACCTATCTGTGCACCATTGGATTATGGGAGAAAACCCACGCAGACACGGGAGAATGAGCAAACTCCACACAGTCACTCGAGGCAACAGTGCTAACCACTGTGCCACCTTTCAGATGAGACATTGGCCAAGGCCCCATCCAGATGTTAGTGTGGATGCAATGGATTCATGGCATTATTTTGAAGAAGAACAGGAGAATCATCCTTGGTGTTCTGGCCAATAGCTATTCCTCCGTCAACATTAGAAAAACAGGTTAGCTGGCCGTTATTACCTTGCTGTTTGCTAGAGTCTGCTGAGTGAAAATTGACTACTGCATTTTCTACATTACAACAGTGACTACACTTTGGAAAAAAGTACCTCATTGGCTGTAAAGTTCTTTGAGATGTCAGGGATGTGAATAGTGATTTACAAGTGTAAGACTTTCTTAAGCAGCACACAAAAAGGCTTATCAAATGTACAAATGGTGTCTTACAGTAAGTACAGGAATTGACTGCATATGTACAGTCTCTGTATCACTGAGACTCTTGCATTCATCTCAATATACAGAGTTTTGTATGCGTACAGAAACTGATGTTTCTTGGACAAACCTACTGGTAGATCCTTTGAATCTCCACACTGACCTCTAGGGGACCATCAATTCCAAGTTGAGAACTCCTGATCGAAGAAAACTGCTCCCTAATCCCTTCCTAACAGCACTGTGAGTTTACCTACATGACAGGTAGTTCAAGAAGGTAGCGCACCACCACTTCCTCAAGGGCAATTAGGGAAGGGCAATTCCAGCGCTCATCCCATGAAAGAATTTTAAAAAGGTGCTGTTTCTCTCAATTGAGTTAGGCTTCGCTGGAACACTGCAGCAGGCCGAAGACAGAACTGTGAGCATGAGAGCAAGATGGTGAATTTAGATGGCAAGCAACCAGAAGGTTAGGGTTACGCTTGTGTAGTAAGCAAAGGTGTTCTGCAAATTTGCCTACCAATCTGAGTTTGCTCCCCCAATATAAAGGAAACTGCATTGTGAGCAGCGAATACTGACTTTGTTATCAAATCTACTGACCACAGCGGTACTGTTATTCTCTGGCATATCGATCTCTACTTTGAACACCATCTCTCAGATATTTCTTCCTGATTCCACCTGATCCAGGACCCCACTACTGAACACCAAGCCATTGTTTCCAGAATAGTCACTAACCTCATTTTCTCTGGAGATCTTCCTTCCGCAGTGACCTCCAACCCCGCACAACCCGCTTCTACCTCTTTCCCAACACCACAAACAAGATTGCCCTGGTAGACCCATCATTTCAGGTTGTTCTTGGCCCCACTCAGCTTATTTCTTCATATCTTGACTCTTTTTTTCTCCCTTTGTCCAGTATCCAACCACCTCCTCTTCACTATGAATGTCCAATCCCTCTATACCTTCATTCCCCCACTAGGATGTTCTGAGGACTCTCCAATTCTTTCTTGAATGGAGGACCAAACAATCCCATCCACCGCCACTCGCCCCTGCCGGGCTGAACTTGGCCCTCATTGAACAATCTCTCCTTTAATTTCTCTCACTTCCTCCAAATAAAGGTGTACTGACATGGGCCCCAGTTATGCCTGTCCTTTGTGGGGTATATGGAACATTGCTTGTCCCAGTCATATTCACGCCACCTCATGCAACTCTTTTTCTGGTACAACGATGACTGTAATGATGCCGTTTCCTGGCCTCTTCTGGAACTGAAAATGTTCATTAATTTTGCTTCCAATTTCCACACCTCCCTCTGTCTATCTTTGACACTTCCCTTCCCTTCTTTGACTTCTCTTTCTCCATTTCTGGGATGGACTGTCTCGTAAAATTCATTGCAAGCCTACTGATTTCCATTGTTACCTCGACAACACCTCTTCACACCCTTCTTCCTGTAAGGACTCCATTCAATTCTCCAGTTTCTCTGTTTCCCTTGAATCTGTTCTAATGATGAAACCTTACACAATGGCCCTTCCGACTTGTTTTCCTTTTTCCTGAACACATCTGCCCTCAGCCCTTTTACCGCAGAAGAACTATGACAGGATGCCTTTGTCCTCACTTCCATTACACCAGCTTCCTTATTCAAAAGATTATCCTTTGTAATTTCTCCCAATAAAGACATCTTCACCTCCCCTGTCAGCATTCTGAAAGGACCATTCCCTCCACACCACCCTGGTCCACTCCTCCATCACCACCAACACACCATTACCAAGGCACCTTCCCATGAAATCACAGGAGATGTAACACCCCTCCACTGTCCAAGGTGCAAGCAATGATTTCCTTGCATTTCTTTCAATTGAGTCTACTGTATTCACTGCTCACAATGCAGTCTCCACTGAATGCAGACTGGATGATCACTTTGTGGAACCCCTTCGAACACTCCATAAGCATGAGACAAAACGTTAACTGGGTCATACCTTCGCTTAGCCTGAAAGCATAACCCTGACCTTCCTGTTGCTTGCCATTTCAATTCACCATCTTGCTCTCATGCCCACATTTCTGTCCTAAGCCTGCTACAACGTTCAACGTTTACAGCCTTCTGGACTCAACATCAAGTTCAACAACTTCAGACCATGAAATCTTTCCTCCACCTTGTTTTGTTCCCCTCAATTACCAGTCTGCATCCTGTTCTCATGTTTTTGTTTTTAGACAGTACTGACTTTTACTCTGCTATTAACGTATCGTCTAGATGAATGCTTTGTTTCTTTACTACAACGTTACCACTACATTTTGCCTTTTGTTTCAAGACATCTTTATCCTTGAATATCCTGCACCTTATTACCTATCTCTGACCTGGCCTTTTGTTCCACATGAACCTCCCTCTTTTTCAACAGCAGAAAAATCATCAGAGTTTGACCTCTTGTCAATTCTGAAGAATAATTTGCACTCAAAACAAAACACATTTTTCTCTGCATAGATGCTGCTCGACCTAGGTTTTTCCAGCACTTTCTGCTTTTATTTCAGATCTCCAGCATCAGCAGTATTTTGCTTCTATTTTGACCTGCAAATCTTTCTACTCCCTTTCTCCCCAATGTGGGCGGCGTGGTAGCACAGTGGTTATCACTGTTGCTTCACAGTTCCAGGGTCCCAGGTTCGATTCCCGGCTTGGGTCACTGTCTGTGTGGAGTCTGCAACTTCTCCCTGTGTCTGTGTGGGTTTCCTCCGGGTGCTCCGGTTTCCTCCCACAAGTCCCGAATGACGTGCTGTTAGGTAATTTGAACATTCTGAATTCTCCCTCAGTGTACCCGAACAGGCACTGGAGTGTGGTGACTAGGGGCTTTTCACAGTAACTTAATTGCAGCATTACTGTAAGCCTACTTGTGACAATAAAGATTATTATGGACTTACGAAGCTGTTAAATTTGAAAAACGTACCATTTTTGGTAACCACTGAGTGATCTCATTAAGGAGGCTAGGTTATCTGTAAACCACATTGTACTGAATATTGCCTATCCGAAGACAGATCAATTTAATAAAAGGGGTATCAAACAGGCATTCTGCTCCTGTCCATTTCAGATCTAGCCCCTTTTTGTGATGCCTATATGCCAAAATACACACACCACCCAGAATATTAGATTTTTAGACTCTATCAGTGACATTGTATCATGTGAAAATGTTTTAATTCCTGTTATTGGGGCACCAAATGAAGACCACTTATCCAAGCATAATGCCTTGCATACACATCAAGATGCACGTTATCCTTTGAAACTCATCCAGACATTAGAATACATGCTTATTACAAAGGTAATACAATTAATGTAAAATGTCTGGACTTGCACCAAGGGCAGCACAGTCATAAGCATTGCCATTCCAGAATTGTCCCATCAGTCATATCGACTGATATCAATTTATCATCTACATCTTTGCTATGTTTAATAAAAACAAAATCTGAGAAACCGCATTCAATATAGCAGATGTATGGGACTGATACCACTGTGTTAATCACCAAAAACATCAGCTTGCTTCAAACATGGGAGCCATATTCTCTAGCACAGAGATGTGAGGCATATTATGTTCTTGATGTGCTGTGAATTAGTATAAAATGTTGAGCACTGGGAACCTGCATTTCGATTGCAGGCAAAGTTAATCAAAGACCCAAATTTTGTTTTTTATTTGAAATCCTTCTCATAATATTGCTTCAGAAATGCAGCAGATGATCAGTTGCTATATTCGATTGTTTTCCTAGAGAGGCTTACAAAAATAAATGATTTTGGACACGATTTTCCAACGATGGGTGAATCACGGGAGAGTCCCAACTTGGGCTCCACGACAGGCGCCCAGCGAGGGCGTGATCCAGATGATATTTAAATGAGCCATGAAGCTCATTTAAATATCCAGAGTCAATGACAGCGTCTGCAAGGTCTCAACAGGGTGCCATTTAGCACTGCTTTCCACAAAAATGGACCAGGTACGATGGCACCTCAGGGGGTCTCGCAGGCCATTAGAGCCCCCGGTGGTCGAGGCCAGTGTAGAGTAGTACCCTGGCACCTGAGCACCTTGGCCTTGCCAACCTCGTACTGCCAGGGTGCCAGACTAGCTGTGCCAAGTTGGCAGGTTGGCACTGTCAAGGGTCAGAGCCTGGGGGGAGGGGGGGGGGGCACACCCATGAAATAAGGCTCTGATGGAGCTGAAGAAAGGTTGGGTGGGTGAAGAGTGGGGGTTCTGAAAACGGGGTGTCCTGAAAAGGTAGGGTGTAGAGATTGGGTTCCCCGATCTCAGAGGAGCTGGTCCTGCTGGCGAGCTGAGCTCCCCAGTGCAGGAAATCTCTCTAAGTGTGGCCTTGATGGGGAGAAACTTCCCAAGGCCCCAAAAATTTGCTAATTGTGGTGCCATTCTCGGCATTCCAGCCACCGAGACACACCCAGTCAAACGTGCCCGAAACCGGACTCTGAAATCATTTGAGTGTCTCCTTTATAATAGGGCCAAACTTGCATCTTTAGCAACCAATGTTCAATGCATGAACGGAGCTAATGTACAACAAATCACTGGAAGACCACAAAATAGCAGTCCTTTAATGGTAGCTAATACCCCTTCATTAGCTGTTGGTGCTCAAATTTTGTGCCCTGCCTCCTGTAGCACTCCCAGAATGCCTGGTGCCAAAGACAAGGCATGTCCTCAAAATATCTGAATGAGTAGCTCTTCAATTATTGTGCATGGTTCACCTCTTTTGGTGGAGTTACAGCCCGCATGTAATAAAGTGGCTGGGTTGGTAGCATTCTTTCGTCTGGTTCAGAGATTGTGGGTTCAAACCCTGATCCAGAGAATTGAGCACATAATCCCGATTGGATTTTAGTCCAGTAAAAAGGAAATTTATGCATTGTTGTAGATGGTGTCATTGAATTCAGATGTTAAATTGAGGCCCCTTCGAGGGGCGGCACGGTGGCGCAGTGGTTAGCATAGCTGCCTCACGGCGCCGAGGACCCGGGTTCAGTCCTGGCCCCAGGTCACTGTCGTGTGGAGCTTGACCATTTCACCCCCACAACCCAAAGATGTGGACGGTAGGTGGATCAGCTACTTTAAATTGCCCCTTAATTGGAAAAAAAGTGTTAGTTACTCTAAATTTATAAAAAAAAAACAAAAAAATATTGAGGGCCCTTCTGTCTGTTTAAGTGGACAAAACTATGGCACTATTTGTAGAGTTTGAGAATTTACACTTCCATCCTGGCAAATGCATATCCCTCACCTGACATCACAGAGTATCTGGTCGTTATCACATTGCTCCACATCACAACACTTCAAAGAGTACTTAATTCACTCTAAAGTGTTCTGGGACATCCTGAGGGCAGGGGGGCATCATATTAATCCAAGTAGTCTCTTCCTGTGATTTGCAGCTGCCCCAATACCATTCCCCATGTGAAGTGCTTTGCAATATTTTGGCAATGTGAATCTGTGCTGTACAAATGGCAATTATTTATTTTCCTTTCGTCCTTTTCAAACATGCCAGTTTTGAATGTTTTGGAGAATTGGCTGGACCAGGACTGCCTGACTGAAAAATAAAGACACCATCCTCTGAATTGTTAAATATCCTTTGAGCATCACTGCTATACGAGTGCTCTCATCAGCCCAATCATGCCAACCAATATACTGAGTCTGACTGACATACCACCAGGTATAAGCCCAGAATAGAACTAACACATTCTACCTAAGAATTTAAGAATGTTCAAGAATAACATTCCACTGGCAGAAGGATGCTTAATCAGTGGACACAGACTTATGGTAATTGACAAAAAAGAGCCAGAGGAAATAAGGGAAGATTTGTTTTGACACAGTAAGTTGTTATGGTCTGGAATGCATTGCCTGGAAGCAGATTCAATAGCAACTTTCAAAGGGAATCAGGTTTACACTTGAAATTTGCAGGGCGAGAGAGAAACAACAGCAGAATTGAAGTGATCTCTTACCCAAAGAGTTGGCACATGTAGAATGGGACAAATGGCTTCCATCTGTACTGTATGATTCTAGGACTGTAGCAATAGAATAACATTGCACACTAGCTGATTAGACACTCTGCTTCACCACCCTGCCAACAGCTCTCGTTTAGTGAGCTGCAGTGACCTGGTCAATGAAAACTCATCTGAATCAACACAACTAAGACTGTATTAAAACAAAAATATTTTTTCTGTAAATTATATCGAATTTAAACATTTTGCACCACACTCCTAAATTACTTGAAGAGTGCATTGGAAACATTGCACAATATTTCAGCTGCTGGGTGCATGGGAATAGTATTGTGGTATCTATTTGTTGTAACATGTTTCAAAAGGCTTATACTGTATTTAAAAATTCAATGGATCAGAAAACATTTAAACATCTGAAAATGGATGTAGAAATTATATGTTACAATGCCAAAAAGCAATGTGGATATGGAAGTGTTAATAAAGAAATTATTACTCTCTCACTATTGCCTTACCTCCTGTGTCAGGAGGTTATGTTTTGTGCTGACAAAGCAGCGCAAGAAAAAATCCCTCAATTTGATCCTCTCCCTCTTCATGCGATGGCACAAGGCTCAGAAGTCACTTTACATGTCAGTGTTTTACTACAGAAATCCTCTGACATTTCCATGATCCCATATGTAAATGCTCAAACTGCCCGTGTGAGGTAGAATCATCTTTGTACCTCCCGGCAGCCTTGCCATCTCCCCTCAATGAAAAGAAAGAGATTGGGGGGAAACAAACAAGTCATATTCATCAAAGTAATTGTGTGGGTACTTTCAGTTCCAAACTGCCCAGAATGAAGGATTGAACTGCTAGCGGCGACTGTGGCAGCCATGAATCATGGGCGGCTACTTCAGAGCCCCACCACCATAAAACAAAAGACGTTGATGAAAAATGCTGCAATTAAGTGATTTGATTTCTGCTGCCCCCTCCCCCCCTCCCTTTCCCTTTTCCACTCCATCCGTTCAGTCTGCACAGCAGAGATTGATGGGAAAAATTACTTTCTGTGATCTCTGACAGAGTCTCTGAACAATTCAGCAAGGGGGGAGGAAACAAATCAAACTCATATTCTAACAGTCATAAAAAATCATGAATGCTGTTTCACAAGTGCACCAGCACTTAAAGAGACCACGCACCCTCTTTGTTCGTCGCACTCTGATGTAAAACTGCAGCTATTACACCATCAAATCCAAAAACGGACCGCAAAATTATTTCCAAAATACAGTTTACTATTATTATTCTCCCATTTGCTTTTTCTAAGACCATCAGAAGTATTGTCATCTTATTTTTATTGCAGTATTTTAAACTTATTGATAGGAGACAGATAAGTGGAAATTGTACAACTCGAGGTAATAAATTTAACTGATGTAGGGGCTGGTTCTCCAAGCCTTTTTCATGCAGAGAAGCAAAATACTAGACTCAGACTGTTTATCCTATTTTCCCCACCATTTAAAATTTACCGTTGCAGTTTGCATTGCATATAATGTATTTGCTGTCACTGGTAAATAATTACTCCCCTCAGTATACTTCACAGCCATAAATTTCAATGTTGTTAGGAAAGCAATGGTAGTTTTAAGGGATTTATATTTGTATTGGTTAACATTAGAAATAATGTATAGGTTTAAGTGGGTTTAATTTAATATTTTTGTAGATGGAAAGGTTAAACCTACAGTTAGAAACACCTTTGTTCAGCATGAATCTATGTGTGGTGATTGATTCAGTTCAACTATGTTTATATTGTGCTTAGAGAGGGCTACAGCATGAAGAGTAGAGTAACGATCAGTGGTTGCTTAGCAATTGAAGGCCTTGTAAGGTAGGAAAGCTTTTGGGTGAAATTCTCCCAGACGCCCGACGCCGTCGTGAAACCTGGAGAGGTTCACGACGGCGTCAGAAGCCTCTCCCGGCCCCCTATTCTCCCCTCCACGGGGGGATAGGAGGGCCGTGCTGGGAAACTCGGCCGCGGGGCATTGACGCTGGCATCAAGGCATGGCACGCCGAAAATGACGTGGCTGACACGCCTAATGATGTCAGCCGTGCATGCGCAGGTTGGACAGCTCCAACCCGCGCATGCTGTCTTCCCCTCAGTCGCCCCGCAAGATGTGGCGGCTTGATCTTGCGGGGTGGCGGATTGGAAATAGTGCGTCCCGTTGAGATACCGGCCCGACGATCGGTGGGCACCGATTGCGGGCCTGTCCCCTCCCGAGCACAGTCGTGGTGCTCAGTCCCCACCAGGCCCCCTACAAGCCCCAAACGGGCATCTCACGGCGTTTTCACGACGGCAGCGACCAGGTGTGGTTGCCGCCGTCGTGAAACGGTCACGAACGGCAGGCCGCTCGGCCCATCGGGGTCGGAGAATCGCCGGTCGCCGTGAAAAACGGCAGCCCACGATTCTCCGAGCGGCATGTCGCAAAACGGGACACACCATTTTGGCGAGGTGGGAGAATCGCGGGAGGTGCAGGAGCGGACCTACCGCGATTCTCGCACCCGGCATGAGAGCAGAGAATCGCGCCCTTTAAGTTTTAGTTTTAGCTGAATGTTTTGCAGTTAGAGACAGGACACTGGAGAGTGAACATCTCTCAACCCTGCTAGAAGAAAGATTGGACAGGACTGAAGCTGCATAGAGGCAGACTTCCCAAAGAACCAGTTATTGTCCAGATAACCAGGGAATTGGGACAGAAAGAATGTCTTAAGGTGAGTGATGTAAAAAGAACAGAGACCAAGGTATTGTTCAGAAGAATGCAAGGAAGATCTAACAAAGTGTTCTGCATTCAAGAGAAAATTGCAGTAACCAGATTTAAAGTGGGAAAACAGAATATAGATATAAATCAAGGGCACGATTCAACAAAACGAATTCTATGTCGGTTTCGGGCACGAGGCAGGAAGACCACTTGCGAATCGGGTTACCACTTTTAAAGGCAGCCTCGATCTTTCTACCCGACTCAGTACCCCAACCGGAGTCTCAGATTTCTATCCCACCCCACATCATATTGGCAAGGCACCCCATGGGCCCGATCCTTGGAATGGGCAAACTGGCACCCATGCACTTTGGCACTGCCAGCCTGGCATCATGGCTGTTCCCCTGACAACCTGGCAGTGCCACCCAGACAGTGGGGGAACCACCCCCCCTCCCCACCCAGGTACTGTTACCACTGGTCCGCATTTGCGTGGACCAGTACTAAATTGTGCCCTGGCGAGGTCTCTCAGCACTCCCAGTGAATTCCAGGCACCGGGAGAATTAGACTAACACATATTTATGCTAAACTGGATCTTGCCCAGTGTGGGTGAGATCCAGATCGCGATGTCTTGTGCAATTCCGTTCAATTTCACGAGAGATTTTGAGTGTTGCAAATATCTCAATAGGCCTCTTAGGAGATTCAATGGCCTGATCCCGATACCAAGTTGGGATGGACAAGGACATTAAATTGGGACCCAAATATTTGGTGCCTTTTTAACAGAGTTTCAGAATTGAGAGTTAAAGCAATTATGAACAGTTTGTACAGCAGTCGAGACAAATACATCTTAAAGGGAAGAGAGAATACATGGATACTAGATTCATTGTTAAATTTTGAGTAGAAACTTTGTTTAAAAAAGTCATTTGGAAAACCTGGAATGGATTTTGGAATGCAAACTGCTAATGGAAAGCATTATCGTGAAAGAAGATTTTAATGTGTGTTTTTTGGGAGTGCAGTTCGTAAACTCTCATGTGACAATCATCTGGGGACATTCTGAGGAAAATTCCTCAGGCATTCATTTGGGGTTTAGAGTGGAGAGTGTATTTTATCACAGCCATCTTGTGTGTTTAATAATAAATCATCTTTTAATAATCTTTATTGTCTCAAGTACATTAACACTGCAATGAAGTTACTGTGAAAACCCCCAGTCACCACATTACGGCGCATGTTCGTATCCACAGAGGAAAAATTCAGAATGTTCAAATTACCGAACAGCATGTCTTACGGGAGTTGTGGGAGGAAACCAGAGCACCCAGACGAAACCCACGCAGACACGGGGAGAATGTGTAGACTCCGCACAGACAGTGATCCAAGCCGGGAATCGACCCTGAGACCCTTGAGCTGTGAAGCAATGGTATTACCCACTATGCTACCGTGCTGCCACTGGATTGTTATGTTGCTGAGATCTTTTTAGCTTAAGGTATGCTTTGTAGTCTAAGATAATCTTAAAATATTTGTGTAAATCTTAAAATCTGTGTGTCATTGTTAAGCTTGGGGGGAGTTGTAGCCATCTAAGATGGCCACCTGCAAAGAACCATGGGAATAATGGCCAACCCAGGACTCAGACAGATACAGAACATATGTGTATCTGAAACACAGGTAACCAGACCTGATCGAAACCCCCGCTCGTTTGAATTTTAATGGCCCATTTTTCCAGGACAATAGAACTCCAATCATGTAACCGGTACAGCCACAGGCTGATCTGCGCCACTTCCCTTACTCAGAAAGTACAACTGCCATGGTCAATGACCTCGATGGACCCGCCCAGACACCAAGGCACCCGCCCCTTTCTTGGCCGAAATCGACAACCATGATCAGAGCCCTGTCAAACTATTGGGTCCAAGGTTAAGGACCGCCCCAAAGAGTGCAAAATTCCATAGGGATAAAAGAGAGCACAGCCATGTGTTCTGTCTATTTTGGATCCGGCCTGTGCTAACCCAATTGCAGCAAGAACTGCCAGCCAAGTTCAAGACCAACAATCGCTACCTGATGGATGAGCCCAGCAGAGACAGAGTCACTTTCTTCAAACCACCCTAGTGAAATCCAGATAAAGGCCTTATCCATGTGCACAGTGCCGGTTGCCCTGAACTTAAGTATATGTTATTGTAGCTGTTAGGTGTAGTTTAACTCATAGTAGATATTGTTTTGCATGTCGAAATAACTCTTGTGTATGTAAATAAACTACCTTTTGAACGAACTGGTTGTGTGTTCATTTGATCGATATAAGGGAAGGCTTGTGGTTCAACATTATTAATTAGAGCAACAGAGTAAAAGACCATTGTATCATAATCTAATTTGTTCATGTTTAATATATTTTTTTCTTGTTGATAAAAATAATTAGCGGTCCTGTGACTCTGTTCCACCATGTTTTATAAAAATGTAAAAGTTACAGTCTTTTGAGCCAGGGTCCATTCTGGAATCTCGCATCCAGTTATAACATCAACTGGGATAGTAACAACGTGAACTAAGTAGTTCTTATATTTGTTACCATCAATAATTGTTAGACGAGTGCGTGCGGAGTGCATTAATATTCTGGTTCATCCCAACATGTAAAACTTCAAAACCTTTCCTCTCTTAGTTACATTATTCATACAAATTTCCAGAAATAAAATCAGCTGGAAATTTAGCAGGAATATGTAGTTTGATAAACAAACTTACTCATGTTGAAAAATGCATTTAAAAAATATATTTGTCACTTAGCATTAAGTCATCTACGCATTTGAAGCCAGAAGCAGTTTATTTGAAAAAGCGCAACTGTTTTAATATAATTTTAATTAAGGTTTACACAGTAAATAAGCTGAGCAACCCACTGACATGGAGTAAAAATATTCCTGTATTTCACATTGTGTGAGAAACCGAGGAGTTGTCATGGACAGTGTTGCAATATGATAAATATCTCCACAAATGAGGGTAACTGGATAACTGGGGAGTGACAAATTTAAAAGTGAGTTATAGTCAGCCTCACAAATGGGGATGTTTATCATGTCTCATTGTCAGCAATGACACATACACGTACATCAGAAATGTAATGTTGAACTGTACACTATCCTCTAAGATTTGTCTTAGAAGGTTCAAATTCATGAAACCAAGGGCTGGATTTTACTATCACTCTTGCTGGTGGAATCGTCTGGTTCCGCCAACGTCAGTGGGCATATAAGTGGCTTGCTGGATCACCTGGCCCCGCCCCATCACAACAGAGCCGGAAAATTTTCCCCCAAGTATAAATTTAATAATTTGATCCCTTGACTCGTGTTATATTCTCTTTAGATAGGCAGAGAATGCCAGAGAAAATGTTTGACTCTGCATTCCCTCTACAGAATTTTACACGTTGCATACTTAGCAAGGCTGTTGAGTCCATGGTGATCATGAAGACGATGGTCAGAATTTAACGTGGGGACCGAGTTCCCACCATCCTAAAAATTCAGCCCTCTAGCTCATGATGTCTTTGAGCATCTTATTTATAATCGAAGTCGAGGCAATGGGCTTATAATATCCTGATTCTGACTTGTTACTCTCTTGGAATATTAGTGTAACCATCAGCCTTTCTCTAAGCCACAGAAACAAACAGCCATATGCAAATTGATAAATATATAAATAAGGGACTCATTTAGCACAGCTTTGTTTCTTGCAGCAAGTTTAATTGAATATAGGGCACCAGCAGCCTACTTGGCTTTGAGATCCTTTATCACTACGAGGATTAACTTATATCCTCTTTGACATATAATTCTGACATTAGACCCATTAGTATTAATTAACAATTTGGAAAGATAGGAAAAATGTCTGACAGAAAATGCTGCATGATGAAGAAACATTCAAAAAAAATATTCAAAGGGTATTAATGAGATTCACAGAAAAAGGACACAAGCATTTAAAAAAAGGTTTGTGGACTGTGGATACTAGTGGCAAGGCCAGGCTTTTGGCCATTCTTAGCTGTACTGAGGTAGTGATGGTGACGTTTCTTGAATTATTACCAACACACTGGGACTCTCTTTCTAAGTTCCTCCACATTTTCTGCTTTGAAAAACCTTTCAAAACATTTCTCTTCAGCTATAACAGCCCATTTTATAATTCCACCCACTCCTTCCTTCATGATTTTAGTGCCCATTTTCTTTTCTCAGTCATGTAAAGCATTCTGAGGTGTTTTTACAGCTCGATGTTGCAATGAAGATCAGTTGATGCATAAAGACCATGGAAAATAGGGGATAAAATTAACAGACACAAAATACTTCAAACATCGTTCAAATGCTGGCTGTAATCTTCCATTCTGGAGTCTAAGTTCAGTAGCGGGTGTGGAAGTGAGAGTGATTTCCACTGGAGGTCAAGATGGCTGACCATGTGTGATATTGCGTTGCTCAACTCATTAAATATACGACAAGAGAGTTCGATGATTCGCACCCACGGGGCAGGCAGTTAGTTACCGTCCCCACTGTTATATCATGGGGTTGAAAGTCTGAATGCCATATTTAAAAGGCACCAGGACAGCCTGCACTATCCCTCCCACCTTCATCCGCCCACTCCTCCACCCTTCCCCTGCTAACCCTTCCTCCCTTTCTTCATAATCCACCACACATCTTGCACTGCCCCCACCCGGTCTCAAGCATGGGCTGGTATTTATAGACACTCCCAGACAGGACAGTGCAGCGGCAACTCAACATTAATCATGGAATACATGCAATCAGAAAAATTAACGCTCTGATTTCTCGCAGACGTGGAAATTAATTTGGAAGGGGATCTTAATTCTGGAAAGGTGGTTTTTAATGTGCTGCATGCCTTGCTAATGGATATTAAAGGGTTCGTCAAAAGGCTCAACATGCCTTTAAAGGTCCTGAGAACTTCTTTCCTAAAGTGTATCCCACTGTTGGGAAATGGATTTTTGGTGGCACCTCAAATGAAGTTCCACCACCTTTCCAACTTCCTGCTGGTGGTGAGACTAGAAAATTCCAGCCCATGAAACTGACACCCACACTCTCTTGCCCTCAATTGACAAATGCATTGTCCAGTGCACAAGTAGGCTATACATGCTGTGAAGATTCAAAAACTCAATCTGTAATTTTGCACTCGGCACTGGTAGAGAAAGGAATAAAATTTAGCCTGAATGTCCTGATTTACATTTGGTGAAAAAGAGGTGGGAAGCCCAAATCCGTGAATGCTGATTAAGAACTAGACTGACTCAAATGTGATGCACTCCATAGACAAATACCACTCATGTTTCAAAAATCCTTTGGTGTTACTCTGGACACCTGCATTAATTTGGTGGAAGATTGGTGCTACTCCTAAGAAACTAGCAGAGGCTCATCTGTTAGGAAATTGACAGGATTGTTTGCAATTTTTCTCTTCACTGAATTTTGAAGGTTTCCTGCCGGTAGGTGAAGTTAAAATAACTCGCCTTCAACATTTATCCATATCATTAATTAAGATTGTGAAAACCAAAGTTCCTTTTCTTGTCCATCATATGCAGCACACTGGATGGAATTTAGCTCATTACTATGTGTTAAAACGTTCATATGCCACAGAATATTCACTGAAAAGTTACCAAAATTTTTCCGTTCTAAAATTGGTTGTGCAACAAATCAAAGAATTCTCTCCAGTAATTTCCCTACCACTGACGTAAGGCTCACCGACCTGTAGTTCACTGGATTATCCTTGCTACCCTTCTTAAACAAAGGAACAACATTGGCTATTCTCCAGTCCTCCGGGACATCACCTGAAGACAGTGAGGATCCAAAGATTTTTGTCAAAGCCTCAGCAATTTCCTCTCTCGCCTCCTTCAGTATTCTGGGGTAGATCCCATCAGGCCCTGGGGACTTTTCTACCTTAATATTTTGCAAGACGCCCAACACGTGGGCCGCAATTCTCCCAAAGGGAGACAAAGTGCCGACGTCGGAGTGAAACCTGGAGTGTTTCACTCCGGCGTTGGAGGCCGCTCCTCGCCCCCTATTCTCCCACCCCGAGGGGGGCAAGGAGCGGCGGCGCGTCAATATCGCGCGCTGGGCCTTGACGCTTGCATCAAAGCCGTGCCACCTGAATGACACGGCCGGCGGTGCCTACATGACGTCACCCGTGCATGCGCAGCTTGGCCGGCGCCAACCCGCACATGCTCGGTTGCCGTCTTCCCCTCCGCTGCCCCGCAAGACATGGAGGATTGATCTTGCGGGGCGGCGGAGGGAAAAGAGTGCGTCTTTCAGAAACGCCGGCCCGACGATCGGTGGGCACCGATCGTGGGCCAGACCCCTTCTGAGCACCCCTCTGGTGCTCGATCCTCCCTCCACCCCCCACAGGCCCGCACGCAGCGGTCGCGCGATGTTCACGCCGGCAGCGACCAGGTGTGGTTGGCGCCGGCGTGAACCGGTCGTATTAAGCAGGCCGCTCGGCCCATCCGGGCCGGAGAATCGCCACTCGACTGGAGCGGCGATTCTCCGAGTGGCCTGTCGCAAAACGCGACACACCGTTTTGGGGGGTTGGGAGAATCACATGTGGGTGCCAGGGCGGCGTGGCGTGAATTGCCCGGCACTCCCGCGATTCTCCCACCCGACGTGGGGGGTCGGAGAATTGCGCCCCTCGTCTTTTTGGATCTCAATGTGACCCAGGCTATCTACACACCCTTCTCCAGACTCAACATCCACCAATTCCTTCTCTTTGGTGAATACTGATGCAAAGTATCCATTTAGTACCTCACCCATTTCCTCTGGCTCCACACATAGATTCCCTTGCCTATCCTTCAGTGGGCCAACCTTTTCCATGGCTACGCTCTTGCTTTTTCTGTATGTGTAAAAAGCCTTGGGATTTTGCTTAACCCTATTTGCCAATGACTTTTCGTGACCCCATCTAGCCCTCCTGACTCCTTGCTTAAGTTCTTTCCTACTTTCCTTATATTCCACACAGGTTTTGTCTGTTCCCAGCCTTCTAGCCCTGACAAATGCTTCCTTTTTCTTTTTGACGAGGCCTACAATATCTCTCGTTATCCAAGGTTCCTGAAATTTGCCGTATTTATCCTTCTTCCTCACAGGAACATGCTGGTCCTGAATTCCTTTAACTGACACTTGAAAGCCTCCCACATGTCAGATGTTGATTTACCCTCAAACATCCGCTCCCAATCACGGTTCTTCAGTTCCCGCCTAATATTGTTATAATTAGCCTTCCCCCAATTTAGTACATTCACCCTTGGTCCACTCTTATCCTTATCCACTCGCACTTTAAAACTTACTGAATTGTGGTCACTGTTCCCGAAATGCTCCCCTACTGAAACTTCTACCACCTGGCCGGGCTCATTCCCCAATACCAGGTCCAGTACATCCCCTTCCCTAGTTGGACTGTATATATTGTTTTAAGAAGTGATAGTGGAGTTGGACACTTTCGGAACTTTCAAGCGGTTATTGGATAGGCACATGGAGCACACCAGAATGACAGGGAGTGGGATAGCTTGATCTTGGTTTCGGACAATGCTCGACACAACATCAAGGGCTGAAGGGCCTGTTCTGTGCTGTTCTGTTCTATGTTCTATAACCTGAGTCTGCAGAATGCAGGCTTCACCAGGGCCTCCAGTTTCTACATCCTTAAAAACAAATGGTTTCCATGCCGCTGATCTCTCCTGCTAAACTGAATAATTACAATCAGCCTTCATAACCCATGTGTAATTCCATGGTGTATTGGCTAGTTTTTTAAAAATGTCAAACTTTCTGACAATTAAACGGAGGTGATCTGTTGTATTACCTTGGCGGAATGGAAGTCTGAGTTTGGATGTCAATCATCTGGAAAGATGACTGATTTAAATGTAGTAGAACACACTTGCCAAACAAATCTGCTGAAGTGACAATAAATTTATCTTTGATTAAGTGGACAGACGAATTCCTGGACAAGGAAAAAGCAAGGTTCACTTAGTTCACCTTCTGTCATACTGGTCGTGGCATGATACAATGAAAATATGGCTTTAAATCATTATGGCAATCAAATTCTACCAAATGGTCAACAACAGACTCAGACATGAGATGACGAAAGTTCTCAAAGGCGGAGAGCTTTAAGCTAACACAAAGATATTTCCTAATAGCGCCATAGGAAGTATGTAAATGCTTTATTAAAATGCATTACTATTGACCAGCTTCTAGAATAGAATAAAATAATCCTTATTATTACAAGTAGGCTTACATAACAGTGCAATGAATTTACTGTGAAAAGCCCCAAGTCGCCACATTCCAGCACCTGTTCTGGTACACAGAGGGAGAATTCAGAATGTCCAATTCACCTAACAGCACATCTATCGGGACTTGTGGGAAGAAACTGGAGCACCCGGAGGAAACCCACGCAGACACAGTGAGAACGTGCAGACTTCACACAGACAGTGACCCAAGCCAGGAATCCAACCTGGGACCCTGGTGCTATGAAGCAACGGTGCTAACCACTGTGATACCGTGTCGCCAACGGTATCTAATAGATTCAACTCTAACTTCTGAAGACTTGGTAACGGCACCATTTACAAAACAGGATTCATAACATTCGTTATTGATTATTTTGTGATAAACTTCAGTGATGCAATGTTGTTACTACATTGTGAACTATGCCATTATTCTCTCCTGTCCACTCCTCAGATGAGTCTCCTTGTCAAAGAATTTATAAGCTAGAAATTTCCTTTTTAGGTCGAAGCAGTTTGTTTTATTGTTCTGCTGATGATTTAGGTGTTCAGGCCGTGAGCACTAGACACCAGTCTTCATTCTGAAGACACTCTCCATCGTGCTACATGGCACTATGACTGTGTTAAAGGTGATAGATTCAGATCAGATCCAAGAACTCAAATTTGACATCTATGCAACAGTCTTCAGCAGCAGCAGAATTGTATTCAACCACAATCTGTGACCCATGGCCCAGAATATCCCTCCAATCTGCTATTACTAAAAGGCCAAAGGACCGCAAACTTGGTTCAATGAGGAGTGCAGGTAAGCAAGTCAGGAGCAGCATCAGGCAGAAGTAAAATGAGCTATCACCCTGGTGAAGGACTGCAGACATGTCGAACAGCAAGAGCATCATGTTTTTGACAGAGCTAAGCTATCATTCACCCCACCATCTGGACTGAGCATACAAAATCATACCAACTGTCCTGGCTTGAGACAATTCACTCCTCTTTAACCTGTGATTATCCCTCTCTCCAGTCGCTCCATCTGGACCAGTAAAGACTTAATTACCTGCAAAGACTCACATTCAAAGTATCGTCTTGCATAATTGACTCTGTCTATATGTGTTTGTGGAACCCACCTCTTCACTCACCTGATTGAGGAGCTGTGCTTCAAAAGCTAGTAATTCGAAACAAACCTGTTGGACTTTAGCCTGGTGTTGTAAGACTTCTTACTCTGTCCACACAAAGCAGGACAAATCCAATCCACAATTACCATTCCATCAGTCCATTGTCAATCGTCAGCAAATTAAGGTATCATCGATAATATTATCAAATACACGTATCAGCCTTCTCACTGATGTTCACTCAAAACCTCATTACAGTCTTGGTTTAAACAAGGACAAAAGACTGAATTTCAGAGGTAACTGCAAGGCAGTGTTTAACTGACTGCAGCATCCAATAACCTGAGCAAAACTGGAATCTATAGAAATCAGAGGGAAAATAACTCTGGTTGGAGTCATAGCTAATATAAAGGCAGATGGCTGTGGTTGTTGGAGGTCAATTATCCCAGCCCCAGGTCATTGCCGCAGGAATTCCTCAGCTTAGTATCCGATGGCAATCCATCTTCAACTGCTTCATCAATGATGTTTTCTCCATCAGAAATTAAAATATATATATTTTATTTATTTATTTATTTTTTATATAAATTTAGATTACCCAATTATTTTTTCCAATTAAGGGGCAATTTAGCATGGCCAATCCACCTACTCTGCACATTTTTGGGTTGTGAGGGCGAAACCCACGCAGACACGGGGAGAATATGCAAACTCCACACGGACAGTGACCCAGAGCCGGGATCAAACCTGGGACCTCAGCGCCGTGAGGCAGCTGTGCTAACCACTAGGCCACCGTGCTGCCCAGAAATTAAAATATTAACAGATTATTGCACAACGTTCAGTTCCATGGATAACTCTTCAGAAATTGAAGCAGTCCATGTCCATATTCACCAAGACCTGCACAATATTCAGGACTGGACTGATAATTGGTAAGTAACATTCACACTACACAAGTCCCTGGCAATTTACGTCCCTACAAATAAAGAATCCAACCGTCTTCCCTTGATATTCAATGGCAATATCATCATTGAATCCTCCATCATCAACACCTTTGGGATCAAGAAACTTAACAGGACCAGCCATACAGATATGGTAGTTACCAGACCAAGTCAGAACCAGGGAATTCCACAATAAATATTTCCACTGACTTGGAAATATCTTGCTGTGTCTTCATTGTCACTAGGTTTAAATCCTGCAACTCCCTCCCTGGGTAGAGAAAGGTGACTCACTATCACATTCTCGAGGGGAATTAGGACAGGGCAATATATACATTGACCTTGTCTGCAAGCCCACATCACATGAACAAATTAAAAATAAAGAAGCCTGATTTCTATTGGGCAAATCGATTTAACCCAGATGGTGGTAGGGACGCTACCGTCTTCACTATCGCTATGGTTGGGATGGGTCAAGTTTCCAGCTCCAGATCACTATCCAACAATCCCTGCTGGCAGAACCAGTATAGTTAGTGGGTGAAGACAATGTTTAAAAAAAAATTTAATGTACCCAATTAATTTTTTCCAATTAAGGGGCAATTTAGCATGGCCAATCCATCTAGCCTGCACACCTTTGGCATGTGGGGCGAAACCCATGTAAACACGGGGAGAATGTGCAAATTCCATAGGGACAGTGACCCAGAGCCGGGATCGAACCTGGAACCTCAGTGCCGTGAGGCAGCAGTGCTAACTCACTGCGCCACCGTGATGCCCTGGGTGAGGACAACAGTAGACCTGACTGTCATTCACCTCAAATTCAACATGTATGCTACTTTCACTGTAAAATGCTCACCCATTAAGAATGTCTGAGATAACTGGGTTCACTAGCAAAGGAGCAGACACTCCCAGGTGAGGGGGAGGGCTTGTAAACGTAGAGGAAACACTACTGCTGAATCAGTCTGATTCTCTGATGTCTCATGTTTAATACAGCCAATTGTATATGATCTATTTTAACTGGTCAGGGTGAGTTTAACAATCAAGGGTATTATACTCACCAGGTCTTTCTCAACTGAAACATGAATCTGCACCAAGTTTTGTCCTCTCTGCTTAACAGAAGCTGCAAATCATCAGCAAATATTCCTATTGTAAGAGGCTCGTTTAGCACACTGGGATAAATCGCTGGCTTTTAAAGCAGACCAAGGCAGGCCAGCAGCACGGTTCAATTCCCGTACCAGCCTCCCCGAACAGGCGACTAGGGGCTTTTCACAGTAACTTCATTGAAACTTACTCGTGACAATAAGTGATTTTCATTTCATTTTCATTCATCTTTAAACAGTCCACAAGGCATGTATGTAATTCATTCTATTACCATCTAGTTAAATCAATAATAAGATTAATGCTTCAAACTAGGTTAAATAGAGAAGGAAAAAAATCAGCATAAGCAATTGTGAAATTATTTGAAATAAATATATTCATTGGCACAACATTTATTGGCCAGAAGTTAAAGACTGGCACGAAGATCTAATGGGAAAAGTTGGATGTAGCCCAAGCTACAGGAAAATTCTCTGCGCAATAAGATCTTACATGGGAAAAGCCAAATATATTTTCAGATACTGTGCTGAAGGAGCTACCAACTGAACTGTTGCAGAGATTTGGGCCTGAATTTCTGCTGCCCCAGAACCCGACCGCCATCATTTCCACATTGGGTAGAATGGAGGCATGTTCCAAATTGCATTTCCGTGGCTCCCACAGGCAGTTACCACATTGAGCAGTTGTCTCCATTTATATGTGATTTTGGTGAGGTAGGTATCTGAAACCTGTGTAGATTAAACGTGGTCAGAGCACATTTGAACCTTGTGGATTTGTTTGGATAGCCAGAGTTCACTTTTGGAGAGGTAAGGTGCCCTTTAGAATTGTTAAAAGTAGACATTAATGTATGTAAAAAGTGCATAAGCTCATTGGAAATTTGAAAAAAATGTCAAAGAACTGTCAAAGAGCTATTAAAGGACTATCACGTTATCAGAGAATTGGCAAAAGCCATTGCAACAGTCAAAGCTCATTGGAATTATTAAGGTTCATTGGGACTGTCAAAGTGCTACCAAAGCTCCTTCAATAAGTCAAAGAACTGTCAAGCTGTCATAGAACTGGCAAAAACATTGCAACTGTCAAAGCTCATTAGAGCTCGTAAAGTTCATTGGAACTGCGAACACCCATTCGAACCGTCAAACCCATCAAAGGATTAACTCTGTTAGACTGATTTTACAACCTAATATTATCACAGTGGGGTGTCGGTTAAGTAAGCAGTTGATTGACAGCACCAAGTCAATAGAGATGTTTGTTTTCATAAGAGATTAATTACGCAAGTGAAATGTTTGTTTCCTTAAAAGACCAGCTGAAGGAATTTCAATATATTGATTGTTTTTTTAATCAATGAGAGTTTTTCTTAAACAGTGACACCATCAACTGACACATAACTTTAGACCGGATCTCATAAAATCAATTACAGCAATTCAGCAATAACTCAGTTCAAACCCCACCCTGATCCATGGGGATTATCAGCACTGTAAGATGCTAATTTCTTTTCCAACAATTACCTCTGACAGCAATTCCAATAAATACTCATTGTTTTGGTATTCTTATTGTCTATTCCAAAAATCTTCAGCTCAGTGTTCATGAGTCGGTGAAGTGTTTGGAAGACATTTTCATATTTTAAAGGCACAATTTCACTGCACCAGTAGCACACATTGAAAATTGTGTTGAGCATCACCACAGTTAATCTCCAAAAGAAGAAAGTCAATTACTAGATGGTGCCCCACACCAACATTTTTGCATTCTGTCTAAAACTAAATTAATAAACAAGAATTGAGTGCTCAGCTCTTTTCAGTCATTCCAGGCAGAGATCCACCCCATGCCATTTACCCATTGCTCTTATTGTGCCCTGCATCAACCAGCAACAAACTAAACAGAATTTTATTTTGTGCAAAAAAAGGCAAAATAGAATACATAGCATTGTCGATTGGATAAAAAAAAATCAAGAATAGAAACAAGGGTCAAACAGAGCAGACTCTATTGAATTAATAAAAATGCAACACATCCAGCAAAAACTATAAAAGAGTAAGAAGTGTGTTTATAGGCACTCAAGATGTCAGCTTTTGGGCAAAAAATATTGCAAAGGGTGATCAGTTCTCCTTTGTTTTTGTTCCAATTCATTTTTTGAAGACATGTAATTAAAAACTGCATTAATGGCACCAATTATGGCCTCCAAGGGACTAGAAACCCCACGTTACTATGTGATGGAACACGTCTGAGCTGCAAACATCCATTTACCATTATAATACTCATTAATCCTGCCAAATACAACTCATTACCAGACTTCAAGGAAATCATCTCATAGGCAAACACAAGCCAGGATCTATCTGTCATTAAATTCCTTTCAGCCCAAGTTGTATGGGAGGGGAATTGTTCAATGTATCTAATTTGTGAATTGCAATGCACAATATATTATTTAGTCCATAACTTCAACAAGATGCTCTAGACCTGCTCCCAAGCTCCTGCTATTATTCTCACAGTTAAAGGTAAATATACAGTATCTGTACATTGCCTAAATGCACATTTGCATTTTAAAAAAGTATTTAAAAAAATACCAGTTCTCTAATATATCATCTGCCTTCTTTTTATTTAACTCAGGGAAAAATATTTGGAGGTAAGTGCATAGAGAGTGTAAATGTAAAGCAGAAAACCAACATATTGAAATGATCCCCCATTTTAACTTTTACAAGAATGTGGCATGTGAGAGCCTGCATAGTGGAAGCTGTGTATGGCTGGTACATGTGCATGAGGACGTTACCTACTTGTGGTGGGTGCCCCGCTCGGGGACAGCAAGGGGAAAGCATAGTGTTCATCTGTTAACTTCCCACCAACTTGCCCCACCACAGCCCAAATCCCTGCCCTTGTCAGATGAACTGGGTTGAAATCAGTCCATGGTTTTATTATGCACCACTGGGTGGCCCGGTAGCACAGTGGTTAGCACAGTTGCTTCACAGCTCCAGGGACCAAAGTTTGATTCCCGGCTTCAGTCACTATCTATACGGACTCTGAACGTTCTCCCCGTGTCTGAGCGAGTTTCCTCCGGCTACTCCGGTTTCCACCCACAGTCCAAAGGTGGGCAGATTAGGGGAATTGGCCAAAAACCTTAGGTGGGGTTACTGGGTTACGGGGATGGGGTGGGGGTGTGGGTTTGGGTGGGGTGCTCTTTCCAATATTAGAGAACTGGTGCAGACTCTTTGGGCTGAATGGCCTCCTTCTGCACTATAAATTCTATGATCTATGTGTGCTGCCAAGCAGTGTCCTTTTCAAATTAAAGTGCACCAGCCAACCACTAACTCCTTCATAAAGCGATCAAAATCATAATTCTTTTCACACTGCCATCATTGGCAAAAAGCAAGAGGAAGGCAACAGTGTTGTCTTCTTATGCTCTTGGTGTAGCATAAGCTGCTTCCTTGATGTTCACTCTGACAAAGGAAGGTTCAGACATGGAGATAACTTCAACATATTTATTAAACTATTAACTATTCTCCACCTCGGATTCGACTCTACTGTTAATCCTTCTATAGCTACTCAGACTTGTCTTGTTGGGTTGGTGAGTTGGTGATTTTGATGGTGGCATGTCCTTGTGAACACCATCAGTGTCCCTGTGCATAAGGAACCAAGAATTGGTCAAATCTCTTTGTTGTCTGATTTGGAGTCTTTTTTTCTTCCGATGCTTGTGATAGCGATGTTGGATGGCATCTGTCCTGAAAGCCAGGTTGCCTGTTGGTGGTGCAGCACATGTGAATTGGGAGATGCATCGTCCTGCCATGGTATGTCATTGTACTGAGCTGAGCAGTAACAGTGTCCCTCATGGGCAGAATTGTACCATGTCGTACCAGTCGTAGTTCCATTGGTGTAGTCTTTGTCGTGCTTGCTGTCGACTATGTTGTCTTTGGTATGCGTCGTGTCATTGTCTTTGATATGGTTTTCATAGGTTGTGATGTTGTGTTGGATCATTCTGTTGTTGTGGTCGCTGCGCTCAAGGACCACACTCTGTGGATAATACGAGTCCTTCACACAGTTACTCATGTCAGCGTGCTTTGTGGCATCTTCTGTCACCTTGAGCGTGCCGTCACTGAGTTTGCGGTGCTCCCCGTCTGGAGTCATGTCCGGCTTACTTGAATCACTCTAAGAAGTCTTACAACACCAGGTTAATGTCCAACAGGTTTGTTTCAAACACAAGCTTTCGGAGCACTGCTCCTTCCTCAGGTGAATGAAGAGATATACTTGAATCAGCTTTGGCTTGTTGATTCTCCCCATCTTGAGTCTGGTCTGTTTCACCTGAGTCAGTTTTGGTTTGTCGATACTCCCCGTCTGGAGTCGTTGCAGGTTCACTGGAGTCAGCTGAGATTTCGTGACACTCCCCGTCCGGAGTCATGTCAGGTTCACTTGAGTCAGCTGAGGTTTCTTGATGCTCCACATCTGGAGTCAAAACATTCAGAAATGCATTTGCTTGTGGAGAGGCTCAAGCGAATGAGGTTTGAAGTAACGTGGTGTCACCGGAGTCACCAGTAGTCTCACTGTGATCATTGAGTGTCTCTGTACATTCTAGCTGAGGTCTGTCACATTGCACATCTTCTTTGGGAAGTGGGATGGTGTCGTCACTTCTCACATACAGTGGGTAGAGCCTCAGTAGCTTTTTGTTGTTCACTTGAGCTGGGTAAACTGTCAGAGTCTTCTTCTGGTGGCTCAAACAATGTGGGTGGATTGTCATAGTCGCTTTGTTGTTCATTGGAGCATGGTAGACTGTCATAGTCTTCTTGCTGTGCACTTGAGCATGCAGACTGTCATAGTCTTTCTGATGTTCACTTGAGCATGGCAGACTTGCAATGTCTGCTGCTGGTTGCTCAGAGGAGGATGCTAAACCCTCATGGTCTTGTTCATGCAAGGACTGCGGTGTGCAGTCTTGCATTTCTTCTATCGTGGATTCTGTCCACGAGCTCGCTGTGGAGGCTTGTGTCACTGGAGTCACTTCTTGTGTGGAGACGTGCAGTTGTCTCGCTGTTGAGTCTTTCATCGCTTCCTGTGTAGAGGCTGGGACCCTTTGTGGTGCGTGGACCACTCTCTGTGTGGCAGCAGGCCGCTCTCTGTGGGCTTGTACCGCTCTCTGTCTCTTGGTGTCAGGCCGCAGCATAATACTGCACTCACGAGTCGGGATGTCACATTAATAGAACAGTACAGCACATAACAGGCCCTTCGGCCCTAGATGTTGTGCCGAGCCATGATCACGCTACTCAAACCCACGTATCCACCCTATACCCGTAACCCAACAACCCCCCACTTAACCTTACTTTTTAGGACACTACGGGCAATTTAGCATGGCCAATCCACCTAACCCGCACATCTTTGGACTGTGGGAGGAAACCGGAGCACCCGGAGGAAACCCACGCACACACGGGGAGGACGTGCAGACTCCGCACAGACAGTGACCCAGCCGGGAATCGAACCTGGGACCCTGGAGCTGTGAAGCATTTATGCTAACCACCATGCTACTCTGCTGCCCCGAAGAAATATGCTGGGCTGAAGATCCTAAAATCCGAAGTACACATCTGTGTCTGTGTTGGATTCTTCACTGTAGAACATATCTCGTTGCGGTTCAGATTTGGTACTGGGGCCGCCATCTCGAATGATGAAACCTTCGCCTGAGTCGTAGTCTTCTTGGACCATATCATCACTTTTTGTGTCGGAGCTGGCATTAGGCTCGTGATGTCCAAAGAAGAAATCAAGGTCGGAGTCGTAGTATTCAAGGACTGTATCATCTTTTTGGGCAGTGCTAACTGCTTGTTGCAGGGTTCTGCAGAGGTTACTTTCAGATACTGGTTGAATTTCAGGCATTGTGCTGACGTTCCAGGTGAAAGAATCGGGTTTTACAGCTTTAAATTTTTTTTCGTGTTTTGGGTCATTTCCCCTTTAAGTGGGCGTGGTCCGTGGCCTCTGACGTCACGAAGCATGTGACATAGTGCGTAGGAAGCTTTTGTGCATGCGCAGATCGCTGCTCCTTTACTTTGCGCATTTCTCTCAACTGCACATGTGCAGTTTTTTTCAAGATGGCCGCCGATCAAAATTGTCGTTTTCTGCTCCGGGATCTCGGCCTCGTGGTCAGTACTGGCACCTCTCTTAGCGTTTTCTGTTGGTTTGTTTATGTTTTCCTCGCAGTGTTGTTCGAATTTGTCCAGGACTGCCTGGAAGTCGCTCCTGTTTTGCCCTTTGGAGAACTTGAATGTTTTAAAGATTTCTTCTGCTCTGGCACCGGCGATGGTGAGCAGAAGCTCTGTCTTGTCAGGCGGTTGCTACCAGAAATATCTCAAACCTTTGCCTGAATGCACACCAGTCTTCGTAGAGATTGCTGTGGCCCTTGAGCTGCTGTGGATCCGGAATCTCGATCATCTTGCCTGGGTGTTGTTGCTGGTTGTCACTGTTCGCTGAGTTGTAACTATATGGATTGAAACAGTCACTCACTGGTACCATGTCTTGTTATGCTCTTGGCGTAGCATAAGCTGCTTCCTTGATGTTCACTCTGACAAAGGAAGGTTCAGACGTGGAGATATCTTCAACACGTTTATTAAACTATTAACAATTCTCCTACTCGGATTCAACTCTACTGTTAATCCTTCTATAGCTACTCAGACTGATGAACCAGTCTGCTACAATCCACGTGGTGGGTGTGATGTTCAATCAACCCTGTGTCTGTACTCACTGAGGGTCTCCACTGGAAAGAGGAAGATCATGTGTGCTGCGTCCTTTATATATGGGTTGGTGTAATGCCCCCCTGTGGTAATGTCACCTCTGTGCGTATCGTGAATGCCCATTGGTCGTGTCCTATCTTACTGACCTATTGGTTGAGTGTCTGTGTGTCATGTCTCTGGTGCTCCCTCTAGTGTCTAGCTAGTCTACGTGTATTTACATTAACCCCTTGTGTATCTACAGTGATGCACGTCACCACAAGTGTGAGGTTTTTTTGATGCAATTTAAATTTTTTATTGAACACCTCTGGATTGTATGACAGTTTCCAGGTGTTAATGTGTTTCCATTTGTTATGGGCCAGGGTTTAGAGAACCCCAAGTGTATCATGAATTTCACCTGACCCACATATTTTAATAGATTGTGGTATGGGGAGCACACGGCCCACTCAACAGGTGTGGTACAGCAGAAATGGAAAATTATTTTTTAAAGCAAAACAATGTTTATTCTATGAACTCAAGTTAACTTTTTTTTAAACATACAGGGAACATTTTAGCAACTATTATTTCAAACACAACCCCCAAAGAATACAACACTAAGTACTAAGTAATCCTTACTTTTATTTTAACATCCATAAGACTTAAGGAAAACCTTTTAACAGAAGCACATCAGGTTTAAATTCATTGCTGAGAACAGTTATAACTCTGAATTCACCAAATGATCAAGACATAGTCTTAACATGGCACAGTCAGTGACCCAGCCGGAATGGAACTTGGGACCCTGGCGCTGTGAAGACACAGTGCTAACCACTGTGCAACCATGCTGCCCTCACACCTCACTGTCGCTGGCCTGCTCTCAGCCATTGGCCGAGTTGCCTGCTTGCCTTGCTTGCTGCTCCCATCGGCGGCTGAACTCACCTCGTGGTGACTTTCGGTACCTCACTTTTGCCGGCCTGGCCTGGAGGTTGTGTCGCAAACCTGCTTGTCTTTCCAAAAAATGGTAAAACCTCAGCAGTCTCTGCCTTCAACTCCTCGCCTAGTCACCTCTCTTTGTTCCTCGTGCGTGCCTCAAGTTAACCATTATGCAGTTCGGACTTTCATTGTAAATCGGCCTCCGAACATGTCATTCAACATTACCAATCCTGTGCTTCCGTGACTCCTTGTTCCATGCGTCTCTGCTCAAGGCTGTCAATGATATTCTAGCTGCCTCCATTCTTTGAACTTTCCTGTAAGCATTGTTTTGTGTCCAAACAATGTTCTTATTGTATCATTTTTGATCTTTTCCATTGTTTCCCTCAATCAGTGCAACCCTGCTGTTTTTGTTTTTGCCTGACAACTTTTTTCAGTCTCAGCACTCATATCCATATTGCCTTGATTTTTCATGATATTCTGTACATTTGATCTTCTGTATTATGCTTAATCTTCCAGAATTCTTAAATTCCTCAGTATGTCAAATCATTTGAGTATTGAAATAGTCACACAGTTTGTTAAAGTAAGAAAAATATGCATTTCTGTTGCATCATTCTTGACTTAAGAACATTGCAAAACAGAGGTAGACTTACACTTTTTAGGGCCCTGCACTCTCCCTCTTTACAGGCGCATCATTTCACGCCCTGCTCCCTGGTGATGTGGCGGCCCACTCCGAATTAAGTTGAGCCCCACCCCAATGACGTCGAGCCCCTCCCTCCATCACACGAACCTGCTTCCCACCCATTGACTCCATCTACACCTCTCGCTGCCTGGGGACTGCGTAATCAAAGACCCCTCCCACCCGGCTTACTCACTCTTCCAACTTCTTCCATCGGGCAGGAGATACAGAAGTCTGAGAACACGCACGAACAGACTCAAACACAGTTTATTCCCCGCTGTTACCAGACTCCTAAATGACCCTCTTATGGACTGACCTCATTAACACTACACCCCTGTATGCTTCACCCGATGCCGGTGCTCATGCAGTTACATTGTATATCTTCTGTTGCCCTATAATGTATTTTCTTTTATTCCTTTTTCTTTCCATGTACTTAATGATCAGGTGAGCTTCTCGCAGAAAAATACTTTTCACTGTATCTCGGTACACGTGACAATAAACAAATCCATTCATCCATCCATGATACCGACGTCAATGCCCTCCTGCCCTCACCCACTCTCAACTCATTATTGCTGCCCATCCCAGCCCAGCGCTCTCACTCTCAGCCCTTCTGCCTGGCTGGCCACTGACACTAGAAGCGCTGCTTCCACTGGCCATTGTTCCTCAATTCCTCGAGAGATGTTGTCGTCGCCGCTTGTCTTGCCTTCTCTGCGCCTCCTGACTGCTGCTCTGCTCACCTCTCGGCTCTCGCTCGGCTGTCGGGCGCCTCAAGCCTCAATGTCTCAGTGTGCTCCTGGTTGGCTGGCTGCTGGTTATGTGGCTGGTGGCTTCTGTTCTTTTTGGTTGCTTGCCTGCCCGCCCCCCTCAACTCTGGCCTGGGGGTCAAGAGGTGCCCCGCTGCTCCTGTCACCAGCCGTTGGCCAGTGTTTCCACCTCAACTCGCTGAAGGTTTTGCAAATTTGTACCCCAATCTTATATCTGTGACCTCACTTTCCCCTCAGGCTGCCCACCAGACCAAATGCCAGAAACCGGGGCAATTCTCTGCTCCGCGGACCAAGTGCCTACGCCATCGTGAACGCCGTCGCTTTTCATGACGGCGCGAACAGGGCCCGGGCACGACCTATTCTGGCCCCCACATGCGCATGCTGTGCATGCGCGGAGAGCTTCTTACGTGCGCCGGCCCTGACGCAATATGGCGTGGGTGTTCAGGGACCGGCCGCGGTGGAATGTAAGCCCGAGGGTGGGGGGGGGGGGGAGAGGCCGGCCCGCCAATCGGTGGGCCCCGATCGCGGGCCAGACCCCTTTGGAGCCCCCCTGGTGAAGGAGACCCCCTCCCCTTCCCTCACAGGCCGCCCCCCGAACAGTCGTGTCGGAGCAGCCGCTCGGCCGGAGAATCGCCGCTCGCCATTTGCGACAATTCTCTGAGCAGCCCGGCGCAATTTGCGCGTCGCTGGTTTCGGGAGGGTGGGAGAATCGCGTGCAGGGGTCGGGGCGGCGTGGCGCGATTCACGCAGCGCCTTGGCGATTCTCCCACCCGGCGGGGCAGGGGAGAATACCGCTGCTAGCTGTTGCTTTGCACATTTACTCAATTATAGTTCAGAAACTTCACACTAATTTAGGAGATCCATGTCTGAACAGCCACCACATCTCCACCACATTTCAACATCTGGCTAACTGTTTTTCCACTCTAAAAGGAGTCCGCCAGAGACCGATGCTGTCCTGTATTGCCTGCTGATAGGCCCATTCTTCAGCCCATCACTACATTTAGAGCTACCGTTGCTCTGACTAGTGATCTCCCTCTGTTGCAAAGTGTTTCACAAAGTACCAGTGTAATGTAGTACTACATGGCAGGTCACACATTCACGCCATGTTGACAGAGTTGACAGACTTGATTGGTTCTCTCTTGTCCACATGACTGAGAAGGGCACTCACCCACTCTCTGGGCTAAAAAGTAATGCTCACAGACCAAACACTGTGAAAAGAAAGTCAAAGGAGAAATGCTTTTCCTATCTTCAAGGCAAGACAATAAATTACCTGCCAACTCTTCAAGTGGAAAAGATTAACTACACGTACAATGCATGAACAACTGCGATAAAAATTAAACCAATGCTAACATTTTTAATTTTAAAAAGTTACAGCACTCCATACGCAGCCTCTGGGATGGAATGCAACAAGCACACGTTCTAAACCATAAAAGCAGAGATTTTACACTACCGAAGTGTGTATCCTGAATGAGATCTGTGTGTTTATTAGAACAAAGAAAATACAGCTCAGGAACAGGCCCTTCGGCCCTCCAAGCCTGTGCCGACCATGCTGCTTGTCTAAACTAAAACCTTAAAGAACAATTGTAGAGTTTACTAACATTGATATTAATTCACTTATTTGCAGATAGATTATAGTAATAGTGGGAAGATGTTATTATAAAATACAACCAGGGTAATAAACAGCTATTGGATAAAGTCAGAAAAACCCAAAATAGACATCACCAAATGTGGTCAATGATGTGTTGGTCGAACATCGACTGCAACTGGATGCAGTAAAACAAGAAACAGGCTTCCGACACAGGAGATGGTCCAACACTGTTTTATTGAACCTGTTGATTGCTGTACATAATCTGCTGTGGGTTGACACTCTATTAACCGAATTGATAACCTCCTACTGGCTTGACCAGACTAGCTCTCTATCACATGGTGATGATGTTAATTGGCCTGTGCCCTGCAACTATCTCCCTGGCCGTGTCCTGTGAGAGAGGCACAGCCTTAATGCCCTGTGGGCTTTATAGTGGTGGTGTCCTGTCTGCTGATTGGTTGTTCTGTGTCGTGTGTGTTCATTGGTTATCCTGTATGTCAATCACTGCCTGTCTGCATCTCATGATATACATGAGTGGATATTATGACAGTCAACTTATGAAGAGGGAAAAAGCAGGAGAGATCTTGGAATTTCACCCCGGAGTCAACATACCGAAGACTTGCGATATGCCATGAACACTAATTATGCCATGAATTTATTAATATCTATCAGTTGAGACACTGGTTGGTGCTTTTCTATTCCGATGAAAGCTTAATGTTTTGACAAAACATCATCAACCGGAGCAATGACCGGAGCAGTGTAAAGTCCTGGTCTGCTGGAATTACTAGAGTTTAAAGTGCATTCATTCCTCTGGGAACAGTGTTCATACCTCGGCTGGCTGGAGATACTTGGAGCCTTCAGGCCTCAGCAGCGCAACTCCAGGCAGCTCAGGGAGGCAACACCCACTTTTTTACAGCCGGAAAGTAGGTTGGTTTAAAGGATCCATTGACAACCCGAGGAGAAGATAAGTGGATGGAATTTGGAATCTCCGAAGGGGGTGTCAGGTCCACTCTCAGGCTTGGAGTGAGGGGTCAGTGTGGAGGGTATGGTCAGGTGTACACTCTAGGCGTGGGGGCAGAGAGCGGAAAGGGGGTTGCCATGGTCAGGCCAACTCTGCTCTGCTCCCAGGGTGTTGGGATCCATTTGGTGAGGGTGCGATGCTCCGGGAAGATGTAGTGGGTTGTGGTGGGGGCTCGTGTCAGGTGTTGGGGGGGTGAAGGGGAGAAGTTCCGGCCTGCCGGAAGTCAGGGGTTAAGGGAAGGTCCCATGATGAAGGGTTGGGGAAAGTGTTGGGAATATCCTGGGGTGGATGATTAGTCAAGGGATTTGAGTTCCAGATGTGGGGAGTGTCCCTTGTTGGTCTGGGTGTTTAACATAGTTACGCTGAAGTTAGAAGTAGTTTAATTTCTTCTATCTCTTTCAGGGTAACTGTGAGTGTAAAACTTGCAGAACCATCTGAAGTTAGTGATTCAAATCGCTTTGTATGGCGCTTCCCAGTGCAGAACAGTTGTTAGTTCTTCTGGACAATTTCTGCGTAAACTCTTACCTATGACCTTCTGAGAGGGATTCTCCAGCGCATCTTTGTGGTACCCCGCCGAATCCAATGCAGAGGAGCCAGGAGAATATGGACCAATATTTTTATTACTCTCTCCACAGCTGCTGCCCAACCTGCTGAGTATTTCCGGCAATTCCTGTTTTGAATTCAGATTTCCAGCATTTGTATACTGCCTTTGCATTAGATATGTGCTCAATTTTGGAAATGTGGTAGGTGATGACATGATGCTGGGGTTCTCTGTTCCGCCAACGGCGTGTTTCTCTTTCGCTCGCCTTTCGCAGGTGGGAGTAATCTCTTCTTGCCGCTTGTCAAAGGGATTTCCCACTGTAAACACCTCACGCCACCGTGAAACCCGTTGGCAGGAGTGCGCTGCCAGTGGGAAAATTGAATCACAACGACCGGAGAATTCCAGCCTGTAACAGGATGACCCAACCTATCAAAACACAGTGCTGTCAGCCAATCACAACTGGCATCAGTAACAGCTGTGAGCAGCTCACACACCACCATACCAGTTAAAAGCAGAATTGTGGGCCGAGAAGGCCAGAGAAACACTATTAAAACATTCTTATAATGAAACCCTGATTTTTTTTAAAATTACATTTCAGTGAGTTAAAGGACTGCCTTTCTATCATTCTATCTTTCATAGGGGCTGGTTTAGCACTGGGCTAAATCGCTGGCTTTACAAGCAGACCAAGGCAGGCCAGCAGCACCGTTCAATTCCCCTACCAGCCTCCCTGAACAGGCGCCGGAATGTGGTGACTTTTCACAGTAACTTCATTTGTAGCCTACTTGTGACAATAAGCGATTTTCATTTCACTGTGAACTTAGGGCCACGAGTCATATTAGTGTCCCCCCCAGGCCACCCCCTTGGGTGCCCTCTGGCCCCAGCTGTCACATTAGCGGTATGGGCGTGCTCCAGCTTAGCCAATGCCATTTTGGTGGCTGGAATGAGTGTGTGTGGAGATCGAAATGTGTATGTGCGGCTGCAGCTTGTTAGCCTCCCGAGCCTCCCAAGTGTCAATCACGGACCCGGCGAATCCCGCAACATTTTTCATTGGAATCAATTATGTTCCAGGTGGCGCCAGTGGTAGCCCCTCCACAGTCGCTGAATTGGTCCAGATTCTGCGCCAGCTATGCTGTGTGGAAGTCCACGAATCCTGTGCCGGCATCAATGCTTCAATTCATAAATGCAGAATTCTGCCCGATATGTTCCTGACATATCAGCTCATGGGCAACATGGTGAAAATGGACTTCAGTGGTGGGACAACAGCAATATCAAATTGCCCATTATTCAAAATACCAATTTTATTTTTCATTTAGAAAAATAAAAATCTGTGATGGATTAAATGGGCCGCTGCTTCATTATGCCACGCCCCCCCCCCCCCCCCCCCCCCCCCCCCCCCCCGCCCCACTTCACACTACTGCCCAGGTCTAGTTTCATTATCAGTGTCTCCTGAAGACAATGCTCCCAATTGGTGAGGGCTGTTGTGAGGTTTTAATAATTTTTCATTTAACTCACATTCCACGTTTTCATTTTGTGACACACACAATTTCACTGACGTCCCTCTGCAAGGAAGGAAATAGCGTTGACCAATCAGATCGGCAGCAGTCAGAACTTTGGCTTGTTTGGTTATGAGCTTCCAACCAAGAAAGAGCAAAAGACTTCTAATAATTCCTTCCTCAAATTCTTCACAAGAGAAGAAATAAGTAATAAGCCCACTCCAAAAAGAAAGCACCCAAGGTCAAATTTAAGCCATAAATGAGATGAATCTTAAACAAGCTGGGCAGCATGGTAGCATTATGGGTAGTACAATTGCTTCACAGCTCCAGGGTCCCAGGTTCGATTCCAGCTTGGGTCGCTGTATGTGCGGAGTCTGCACGTTCTCCCCGTGTGTGCGTGGGTTTCCTCCGGGTGCTCCGGTTTCTTCCCACAGTCCAAAGATGTGCAGGTTAGGTGGATTGGCCAGGATCAATTGCCCTTAGTGTCCAAAATTGCCCTTAGTGTTGGGTGGGGTTACTGGGTTATGGGGATAAGGTGGAGGTGTGGACCTTGGGTAGGGTGCTCTTTCCAAGAGCCGGTGCAGACCCGATGGGCTGAATGGCCTCCTTCTGCACTGTAAATTCTATGAAGCTGAAAGGGCTGAAAACAGATATGATGGAATAGGCGCTATTTATCCAAGAATGTTGAGATTACAGGACAGTGACAGTCATTATGAGGGAGTCAATGGACATTGTAGTGGCACCAGGAGATTGGAAGCACACTAATGTGAAATCTTATTAAAAAGTAGTGACAAAACAGACATACACAATTACAGACCTATATATCTTCATTTCCATGTAAAAATAATAGAATAAGCAATCGGGTACAAACTTGTAGATTATTCATACAACAACCTAGCATCAGGTAGGAAAGATCCTGCCTGACCAAATGTTTGATTTCTTTAAGGAATTGACAACCCAGGTTAACTGCGGTAAACCTTACACCATAGTATACACCTCACAACAAAAGGTGTTCAATAAAGTTACAATTAGCGGTTTAAATATAAGGGGTCACCCATTCAGATGAGAAGAATTTACTTCGCTCAGAGGGTCGTGAGTCTCTGAAACTCTCTTCCTCAAAAGTCAGTGGAAGGAGAGCCTTTGATACATTATACTGAAGTGCTTCGAGAGGTTGGTCATGAGGAACATCAATTCCAGACTCCCAGAATGCCTATATCCACTGCAATTCGCATACCGCCACAACCGATCCACAGCAGACGCCATCTCCCTGGCTCAAGTTCATCTCTGGAACATTTCGACAACAAGGACTCCTACATCAGACTCCTATTTATTGACTACAGCTCTGCCTTCAACACCATAATCCTAGCCAAGCTCATATCAAAGCTCCAAAACCTAGGACTTGGCATCTCACTCTGCAACTGGTTCCTCGACTTTCTGACCCACAGACCACAATCAGTAAGAATAAACAACAACACCTCCTCCACGATAGTCCTCAATACTGGGGCCCCACAAGGCTATGTACTTAGCTGCCTACAATATTCCCTCATAGCAAAATTTGGCACCAACTCCATTTACAAATTTTCTGACGGTAAGACCGTTGTGGGTCGGATCTCGAACAATGATAAGTTGAGAATACAGGAAAGAGATAGAGAACTGAGTGGAGTGGTGTAACGACAACAATCTCTCCCTCAGTCTCAGCAAAACTAAAGAGCTGGTCATTGATCTCAGGAAGCAAAGTATCGTATACACCCCGGTCTGCATCAACGGGGCTGAGGTGGAGATGGTCGACAGCTTCAAATTCTGAGGTGTGCACATCTCTCAAAATTTGTCCTCGACCGCCCACATCGATGCTACGACCAAGAAAGCTCAACAGCACCTTTACTTCCTCAGGAAACAAAGGAAATTCGGCATGTTCACAGTGAGTCTTATTACCAACTTTTACATGTGCATCATCGAAAGCATCCTATCTGCCTGCATCACAGCCTGGGAAACTGCTTGGCCCAAGACCGCAAGGAACTTCAGAGAGGCATGAACACAACCCAGTCCATCATCCGAACGCGCCTCCCATCCACTGACTCTATCTACACCTCCCGCTGCCTTGGGAAGTGAGCAGCATAATCAATGATCCCTCCCACCCGGCTTACTCACTCTTCCAACTTCTTCCATCGGGCAGGAGATACAAAAGTCTGAGAACATGCACTATCAGGTTCAAAAACAACTTCTTCCCTACTGTTACCGGACTCCTCAACAACCCTCTTATGGACTGATCTGATCTCTTCACACATCTTCTCTACTGAGCAGTACTACACTCCTGTATGCTTCAACCGATGCCTGTGTCTATATATTTACATTGGGTATTTTATGTTTGTACTATGTATTTTCTTTTCATTTAGAGACTGATCTGTCCGAGCTTCACGCAGAACAATACTTTTCACTGTACCTCAGTACATGTGACAATAAACCAATCAAATCCAGATAAATCGAGATAGATTCTTGATTAGCAAGGAGGTGAAAGGTTTTCGGGGTTGGCAGGAATGTACGGTTGAGGTTATAATCAGATCAGCCTTAATCTTATTGAATAGCGGGGCAGGCTCAGGGCCGAACTGCCTACTACTCCAGCTCCTAATTTGTATCTTCGTAATTAAGCTCAAAGCTGGGCAAAAGTCATGTACAGATAAAAAAAAATGGCTGAGGGATAGAAAACAAACTAGAAAAATTATAGGTGGATGTGGAAGAAGTGTAGTTATTTTGTAACTTATTTTCTTGTTAATTTTTTCAATATTCCACTCTGTTCTGCGCAAATGTTAAAAGCAGATGCTTTCAGATGGACTTTAGAGTAATATTGTACGGCTCAGGTGCCACCTCCCTACCATTCTCTTCCAGCCTGCATTTTTCCAGGTATAGAACAACTCATTTTCATAACCCATCTGGTCTGTACCTCGAGAACCACCCACACGCAGGCTGCTGCATCCTGCAATGGTGAGAGCCATTTCTGAACTGCTGCCAGGTTGGCATGTTGACAGAATAGTCATATAACCATGATCAGAATCAGCTGATCTCGCACAATCTTTTGAAACAAAAATATGGTCCGCTTTCGGTTTTCACTATAATTTCCATCAGAAAAGTTCCGTGAAAAAGGATGACATTTTCCCAGAAATCTGCAAAGGCCAATGGCGGGCAGGCCAAACAGGGTTGAGCCCGTTGATGGCAATGGGGGCTTTTCCCGCCGTATAGTGTGGCACTTAGTGTCAAAAATAATCAGTGGTGGGTTCCATTCCGTATCATTGGTGGTGCAGCCTCTGATTCACCTGCCTTGCCATCACCTCAGCACTGCAATCATGGGCGCCACAGTTAAATGTTGCCCCAGCGGACACCAGCCACACTTCATAGGTCGCCGGTCAGTGATGGCTGCCAGGAAATCTTCCCCAAATTTGTTGGATGCCTCCATGGAGAGACTCCTGGATGCAGTAGAATCCTGATGTGATGTCTTCTATCCAAGCATGGAAGGAAAACCATCTAACAAGGTCATCAGCCCAGCGTGGGAGGCGATGGCGGTGCAGGTCAATGCTAACGCCCTGCAGAAAAGATGAATAATCCCCGTTCTGCCAGAGTTAAACTCTTCTCATCACTCTCAATGCACACACTCATCACACATCCACATGGATCTCACTCACTGTCAGCACAAGGAACACCACAACTCAGTCTCCCACACGTATCTTCATGTCCCCTGCGGGTCGCATCCTCATTATCTCATTGGGCCCACTCACCCTCCAAACATGCCAGGCATCCTTTTCATCTGCGTTGGCACATTTCCTGCTTACACTCTCTCCACCTGTTTTTATGCAGAAAACGTTGGCTCACAACAAGGGGGAGAGATCCAGACGGATGGAGGGACGACCAAACTGAAGGTCCTCACAGACTTGAGGACAGAGCCGTCCAGCTGTTCCTGCACTGATAGTGAGGTTGATGGTCTTAAACCAAGTGAGGACCTAGCACTGCATCGCCCGTCAGAGAACAATGCTGTGAGTCCCTGTTTCTAAAGGCCCCTGCCATGCACTAATGACCTGTCCTTTCTGTTGCAGGCATATCTGGGAAACAGCCCAGGGAGTGCACCAGCCAGCTCCTCTACTCCAGCCCCAACAACGGTGCAAAAGAAAAATTCACTGACATTGAAGACCCATGACAGTGCTCATCTACACCCTCCACCCAGTGGGACCAAGTGCTCGAGTAGCCTCGGAATCACAATCTGGTGAACACAGTACCATTTCAGATCCACAGCAGGTGGAGGCAGGGATGTTCCAGGGTGGCGGCACATGGCAGATTGCTGGAGGCCAGGAATCTACTGAGTCAGATGATGTGTGTCAGGACTTGGTCATGCCTCCATGTTGTTGGAGCTCCAAAGGAAAACGTGGGAAAATTAGGAAGGGATGTCTGGTACAGGCCTCGAATTGAAAGACTTCAGAGGATAGAGGGGCTTCTCGAGGTGCTAGGTTGGGTACTTTTTCAGAGGGTCGGTGCAGACTCGATGGGCCAAATTGCTTCCTTCTGCCCTGTCGGGATCCTATAGTTTTTGGTCTGATAATGATATGCAAATGTATTATAATGATGTTCCTGTCGTTGAACGGCAGGAAATACAGCCCAGCAGCTGATGGGATGGTGGACGATCACAGTAAGCTTTCACGGAGACATAAAACACATCTTGGCCGTCTCAGGGTGTTTTCCAGTCCCATCGCCAAACCTGCCCAACATGAACAGGAGTGGAAAATCCCAGTCAAAGTCTTAGGCAGGAAATGCTTCCTGCATAGTGAAGGAAGTATACCGATTGCAAAAATCTCAAATTGCAGTATGTCATTGGGAAGTTCACTGGAAGCCTCCCTCACATTGAAAATGCTACAGTTTTGCACACAGAAAAACAACTGGCTTTCCTTTAAGGAGGGTTGCTGGTAGACACAACAGTGTCTGCCAAGGAAGTATGTTCACTGCGTTTCAGTGTTTCTTGAGAATCAGAAGAGTTGTTCCCAATTTCTAAATTTCATAATTTAAAAAATAAGAAACAAGTGGGGCTGAATTCCCGAACCAGGCAAGCAGTGGCACTCAGAGGGAACAGTGGTCTTAGAAATACAGTCTGAAGCATCTGACTTTCCATTCATTAGCTCAAATGGAGTGAAAACTACAGGCTATAGGTTGTGATTTCTCAACCAGCACTCTTCTGAGCACCACTCAACACCAGGAGCGTGCGGGACATCAGCCCAAGAGAGTACTGATGAGAAGTGTAACGGCACAATGGGAATAAATGTTGAGTGATCACAACAAACTCACACCACTTAACCCTTATGCACTTCAACCTCAAATTTACTCCTGGTCTGGCATTGAATTTCTGCTCAATTGCATTGGTTTCTTCAGGGCAATTTGGCTGAAGTTGGTGTAAAAAATTGCAGAATTTTAAGCGCAACTTGGCATTGAGTGCAATTCAGGTCACTGTGATTGTTTGTGCTGGTTTTAAAAACATTGCAGTGGTAGTAGACTCACCTACAAAAATGGCCATATGCCAGAATGAATTAACCAACGGAGAGAGTTTATGCTGATTGTACTTATTTTCAGACCTTAAGAGAGACTTTAGAAATTAAGCTGGCTCCTTTTAATGCAAGGGCAATAAATGGTATATTTATGATGTTGTAGAATGCCTACAGTGCACAAGGAGGTCATTTGACCCATCAAGCCCGCACCTACCGTCCGAAAGAGCATCCTACCTAGGCCCAATCCCCCATCCTATCCCCACCTAACCTTTGGGCACTAAGGGGCAATTTAGCAGGCCCAATCCACCTTTTCTGCACCTCTTTTGACTCTGGGAGGAAACTGGAGCACCCGGAGGAAATCGACGCAGACATGGGAAGAATGTGCAAACTCCACAGACACACAAGGTCGGAATTGAATCTGGGTCCCTGATGCTGTGAGACAGCAGTGCTAACCACTGTGCCACCATACAAAGAATCTGACCAATATACCAAATAAAACAAAAATATTGCTTTATATGTTCTTAGAAATGGGTTTCAATAAATTAAGGTGGTGAATTGATCAAAAATGCTGACTCTGCGCTAAATCTATTTTCGTCTGTTTTAATCAAACTTCACCTTTTAAGTATATGAAGGAAAATTTCTGAACGCAACATTTTTTTAAAAATGAGTTTTAAAATGCGATCCAATATGTTGGTTCATGGCAGACTTTGTGTTTGATGATATGCAGCTGAGTTTGAGTTGAAACCCGGAGGAAAGAGGGGCGCATTTCAAAATGGGCTCCATTTTGTACGCAATTTGCGGCAATTGTGTCCAAACAGAAACTCTATCCCATACGCCTCCCGCCTATAATTTCTTTTTGCTTTCCTTTTCAGCAAGTTCTGATTCCACTACCCAGATTCCGAGAACAGAAACTTAATGAAACGGCTCGCATGCCACGAATGGTTGGGGGAGGTGAGGCTGGAAGTGAGCCTGTTGGTACTGTGATTGAAGGGGCCATGCTGTGGTTCTTTATCTCAACCACAGCATAAGCATTCCGCTTCCCAGACAATTACAGAGTGATGACAACCTGCACACTGTCAATGAAGGGTATCTACTTAAAAAGTATCCCAGTTGCAGGAAAGTTAGCTTCAGAGACAATGTGAAGGTAATAAGGTGGAAGAAAGACATGGGAAGGCCGTAATCCTGCCCACCCCACCCTCAACCCCCCCATGTGGATGGGAGATAGAGATCGGCCACCCAAACAAAGTAAGTGTGGCTAAAAGTAGCAGAGTCTGTGAATGGCGGGACTGTGGTCCCTCTGGACATGGATTCAATGGCAGTAAATGTTTAGTAGCATTATTTAGTTGAGAAAGGTGAGTGACTTATCTCCTTGAGGTGTCATCCATCATTCTCTGACCACCCTAGCATTCTTCCACAGGCCCCCACTCACGGCCACACTTTTATTCCCATATATTCCTTGCAATCAAGCCTCCTCCTCAAATTTCCATCTCTGCAGACAACATTTGCACTCACCGTCAATCTGTTGTTGGGAGCCCAAAACATGGAAGCGATTCACAGTCCCTTTTATTTATGCATGGCGGGGGTTACGAGGGATTCCCTAGCGATTCTCGCTATTGGCCTGCCATTCTGAGTGGGCAGTCCAACATTGAGTTCTTGTAGCTAGGCTCCCCCACAATGCAATTTGGCCCCCCCTTGGGATTTTCTGGGCCACTCCCCCTCCGCTACAATAGGAGGGTAACCTGACCCCCCATTGAGCCCCACCAGAAACCCATAATTTCAGAGACCCCCACCAGAGACCCATTACAATGACCACTACCAGAGTCCCCCATTACAAAGACCCCCACCAGAGACACCCCAATTTCAGTGACCCCCAAACAGAGATCGCACATAGGAGCGACCCCTACCTGCAAAACCCCCATAAGAGAGACCCCTGCCTGGAGTGGCTTTCAAGTAGTCAGCTGGGAAACTAATCAGTTAAGTGCTTTAAGTGCTCTAACTTCCTCCTTTTCTCTGCAGATAAACACTTGACTGATTTTGATGTGGTCCAGGAGCTGTCAATCATAGTTAGATGTTTATAAACACTGTGATCAGTTTCATAGCTGACGACTTGAAAGACACTTAAGTTGTCGTGAGATGAATCAAACAATACAGACAGCTGGGAGTGTGAGGAAGCTGTCAATCACTACCTAGTTAAAGCAATTTCACAGAGATATGAATGAAAGGCTATCAGAAAGATCAGAGTGAGGGCAGCATGGCGGCACAGCGGTTAGCACTGCAGCCTCACGGCGCCGAGGTCCCAGGTTTGATCCCGGCCCTGGGTCACTGTCCGTGTGGAGTTTGCACAATTCTCCCTGTGTTTGCGTGGGTTTCGCCCCCACAACACAAACATGTGCAGGGTAGGTGGATTGAACATGCTAAATTGCCCCTTAATTGGAAAAGATGAATTGGGTACTCTAAATTAATATTTAAAAAAAGAAAGATCTGAGTGGGTTTAAACCCAGCTGACTGGTTTTCTCTTTCCAGGAATTGACAGGGACTGCTTCCTATGCCTAGGTCAGCAGGTGTACTGCACAGGTGAAAGCAGTGGTTTATTTTCACTCTCTCTGTCTGGACTGCTCTCTGGCTTCCAGGCTGGGGTCTCTCTTCCGTGCCCTTCCATAAAGGGTCTCTCTGATCGCGGGTTTCTGGTGAGGATCTCTGTAATGAGGATGTCTCTGGTGGGGTCTCTCTTACAGCGGGTCTCTGGTGGAGTCTCTGTAATTGGGAGGGCTCTGGAGGGGAGGGGAGGAGCGGCAGGCTTTGCATCATTGGGGGGGGGGGGGGATGAAGGGTGGCTCTCTGATGCACTTTAGGGGCAACTCCCTTAAAGAGTACCCCCTTGGTCCTCTTATGAGGTCCATCGTGTCAGGGCCACGTTTGTAAATCCCTACACCATGGTGTCAGGGCCACGTTTGTAATCTCTGCACCATCGTGTAAGGGCCACGTTTGTAAATCCCTGCTCCATCGTGTCAGGGCCACGTTTATAAATTTCTGCACCATCGTGTCAAGCCACGTTTGTAAATCCCTGTACCATCGTGTCAGGACCATGTTTATAAATCCCTGTACCATCGTGTCAGGACCATGTTTATAAATTCCTGCACCATCGTGTCAGGACCATGTTTATAAATCCCTGCACCATCGTGTCAGGACCATGTTTATAAATCCCTGTACCATCGTGTCAGGACCATGTTTAGAAATTCCTGCACCATCGTGTCAGGACCATGTTTATAAATCCCTGCACCATCGTGTCAGGATCATGTTTATAAATCCCTGCACCATCGTGTCAGGGCCACGTTTATAAATTCCTGCATCATTGTGTCAGACCATGTTTATAAATCCCTGCACCATCGTGTCAGGGCCATGTTTATAAATTCCTGCATCATTGTGTCAGACCATGTTTATAAATCCCTGCTCCATCGTGTCAGGACCATGTTTATAAATCCCTGCTCCATCGTGTCAGGACCATGTTTATAAATCCCTGCACCATCATGTCAGGACCATGTTTATAAATCCCTGTACCATCGTGTCAGGGCCACATTTGTTAATCCCTGCACAACCATGTCGGGGCCACATTTGTAAATCCTTGCACCATCATGTAAGGGCCACGTATGTATTCCCTGCATCATCGTGTCAGGGCTACCATTGTAAGCCTCTGCAACAATTCTTGCCTATGCGAATCCTGGCCCAGAGGACCAGAGAATCACACGGACTTGGAGAATATGATTTCTGCCCCATCGCGGGGTGTGAATGTTGATGCCACCGACAGCGGGCACTGGAGCATTAGAACGGGATCGACCACCATTTTTTGGCCGACGCTGGATTCTCTGCAGCATTGGGAGCACTGCTACCAGTGGCGGCAGTTAAAAATTCAGCCCGATGTCTTCATTTCCCGCAGGGAGGAACTGATAAAGGACCAGGATGAGTAGGTTTCAAAGGAGGGTGTGCACTCTAAGCATGCACTTTCACAAGCACCCTCCCCATCACAGATAGACTCACCTCAGTAGCTACTTCACTAGAGATAACCAGGTTGTTACAAGGTGAGGAGCACATCATATGTGAGCCCAAACAAGTGCTGGAGACAGGGAAAGCAGTGGAGGATCTCTGCAGGGTATTCCAAGGACTACACAGCTGGACAGATGCTGATCTGCAAAGGTCTTCAACAAGAAGAGAATTTGTGAAGCAGTAATAGGAAATGTGCATGTTGGCATTTGCACAGGTAGTCAGCACTCCGTGGAGAGAAAATGAAAGAACCCATTTCTAGCACGATGTCTCAGGCATTGGGTGTTGATGTCTATGTCCAATGAAAGATTAGCACCTGCATGAATAATCTTATGCACAAATGCATGCGGGGCTACATAAATGCCACTTTACATTGAATGGACTCAACACTATTCGGTGCAGCAAAAGAGTATTCCAACTGTTGGTAGCAGAGAAATGCAGGTGGGCAATGAGGGAAAAGGTGGAGAAAGGACACATGGAAGTGGATGCTATTCTTCTCAAGATGCTTCCACTTCTCAGTGGACAGAACTGCTCTTGATGCTTCCTACCCCAGTGAGCAAGTTTGTTCCCAGACTCGTGCTGGTGGAGCAGGTATTGGCAGGACCTTCACAGGCCCATTGACATCTACAGTGGACATCTTATGTGTCAGATCAGGGAAAGGAGCAGCCTGCTTTCATCTTAGCTGAAGCACAGGATTGTAACCTACGCTGCAGGAGTAAGAGATGTGAATGAGAAAGACTTAATGGTTGTAAAGGGGTTATCACTGGGATGCATGGAGCAATGTTCTTATCTTCATTTTTATTTCAATGGGTGAAATGACTTATTAGAATTCCTCATTCTCTTTCTCTCTGCTTGTCTACATTTCCCATCTACCCTGAACAGTAACCTTCAAGTGTGACTATCTTTTACGAGGAGGAAAGGATGTGAATTGTTGGTTGGTTGATTGGCTTTTGGAATAATTTGAATTTGAGGCATGGGATGTGTGGGCACAGGACTTTTTTTGACCCTATCCAAATGATCTCACATGCACAGATTAAGTAAAGCATGCCCAGACAAGCTTGTTGCAGGTTTATCTGGTAGCCAGCTCTGTCGCTGCAAAGATGGCTCCTCTTGCTCCACCATCTACTCAGGTACTGGTCAGTCCTCTCTGCAGCACCATCTTTTGAAAGGCACAGCAGACCATAAAAATTCTCCTGAATAAGGTATACTGAAGGACGCCTCCAAATCCAGAGGGGGTTCACAAGGGGGATCCTGGAATGATGAGCTTGTCGTATGAGGAACAGTTGAGGACTCTGGGTCTGTACTCGTTGGAGTTTAGAAGGATGAGGGGGGATCTCATTGAAACATACAGGATACTCTGTAGCCTGGATAGAGTGGACGTGGAGAGTACGTTTGCATTTGTAGGAAAACTAGAAGCAGAGGACACAATCTCAGACGAAAGGGACGATCCTTTAAAATAGAGATGAGGAGGAATTTCTTCAGCCAGAGGGTGATGAATCTTTGGAACTCTTTGCTGCTGAAGGCTGTGGAGGCAAAGTCACTGAGTGTCTTTAAAACCGAGATAGAGAGGTTTTTGATCAATAAGGGGGTCAGGGGTTATGGGGAGAAGGCAGGAGAATGGAGATGAGAAAAATACCAGCCATGATTGAATGGTGGTGCAAACCCAATGGGCCGAGTGGCCTAATTCTGCTCCTGTATCTTATGGTCTTAAATATGTTGAAGCAGCTGAACTGCAAACTGAGCAATGCAATGTGTGTCCTATTTTTGCCCGTGTGGTGATGTTGCATCATTTTCTGGTTCTATTGTAGGGTTTCTTACTGGGGTCAACAGCAAGGTCTTTAGTGGGTAGTCCTCGTCTCCCAAGAACTGGCCGTTGAGGTTGTGAGGTGGTGCAAAAAATTGTGGGAGATGTGGCTGCACCGAATGGATGATTATGGAAGGTCTTTGGATATCAGTATAGAAATGTTGCAGGATTGGAAGCCCTTCTGATTGACGAAGATTGCAGACTGATCGGAGAGTGGTTTGATTGCCACATTGTATGAAATGAATGCCTCCCTTCACCATAGTGAAGAACATAGCCACTGCAGAAAAGCCTTTGTGTTTTACGGGTTCAGTGCATGTAAATGAAAGGCCTGGGAAAACCAGACGCACTTATGGACACCAGATTGAGAGATCCTTGAAATGTCACTGGCAGATTCCTGGAAGGAGCCCAAGGTGAAGAAATTCAGGAATTGCCAACCTTGATGATCACTGACAATACCTGCCTGCCTGGTTCACTGGAAGAAAGTCTTCTCCAAGGAGCTTGCAGATATCAGCATTGACCTGCCGCAAAACTGGAGGCACTGGTACGGTGTCATGTTGAGAACATTTACCCTCTGTCTGCAATCCCTGTGCTAGTGTGTCATCTCCTTCAGGCTGAAGCTCTCTATCCATCCATTCTGCTGTGGAGTGGCATGCGGCTTGTAGCCACCTGGGGTGACCACTGCCCGACACAAAATGGAAGATTGCAAGGCATGCAGGGAAAATGGACATGTTGTCAAGCAAGCAGCTTGCAAAGCGCTTGTATATTCAGACTACTGCAGAAACCAGTTTTGACTGCTGCAGAAACTGGACAGCACTATGAAAAGAAAACAGTTAGCATACTAATGAGGCGATACCGGGCGATCCCCAGATAAAATGGAAACAAGTTAAACACAGATCGATACATTGAATGGAAGGCCAGACTTTTCGGCGCCAAAGAAGCCCAAAACAATAAGTCCCAAGAACCGCCCCAGTGATCGAGATACTGCCCCATTATTGGGGAATTCAAATGAATCGATTGGGAAGAGACTCAATTGATTGAGAGAGTATAAAAGGTCCGCCCAGGTGGGCGCAAGATCCTGAGAGGAGTATAAGACAGAGACCGTGACCCCAGCTCTCTCTCTCTGCCAGCCTCTCCTCGACCAGTCAGCCCTCCCAGCAGAACACCGTTGCAGCAGAACAACGTTGAGGAGGAGAGGTCTGGACAGAAGCGCCAGCAAGTAAGTCACAACGCACACTACAAGATAGACACTCCTGACCCCCTGTAGTCCATAACTACTGGAAGCCTGCGGACTCAGGACAAGCTAGAGGCCGTTGTTCCCTGATCCGGCAGTCCCCTTATCCAGATAAGTATTTGGCCTATTAGTGGTAGGATTAGCCTAGTCTTATAGTTTTATATGCATGATTAGCAGATTACTGTAATATAATAAACGTGTCTTGTTTGGACTTACTGATTGGTGTATGGTTTTATTGCTTTGAACTTGACATTGAAACTTGTGGCGGTATCTTAATGATACCTGGCAACTCCAAAGCTAAGTAATGAAACAGAGCCAAATTGAGTGTTAAGCACACTCACCCAGAACGAGCAACAGGCTATAAAGATGACAGCTGCCATTGCTATTATGGTGTCTGTTGGTACCATACACCAATATAGAGAGGTTTTTGGTCAATAAGGGGGTCAGGGGTTATGGGGAGAAGGCTGCAGTTGTTGGTTTGTGCTGCAGTTGTTGGTTTGGCTCCTGGTGCAGCTTCTCATCAAGGGTCCAGGCAACAGTTGCACTAGGTGCTCACCTGCTGCAGTGATGTCTGTGAGCAAAGAAGTGGAAATCAAGGTGCATGTACTGTGAGTCAGTTGAAAATACTTCCAAAGAGTTGACGCAGATGGCGGGTTCTCCGGTGCGTCAGCCATGTGTTACTCGGCCATGCGCTATTCACTAGTGGCGGAATTCTATCTTCCCGCATATTGTCAATGTGATTTCCCATTGGGACTATGATACGCCGCCGCAAAACCTGTTGGCGAGGCAGAGTGCTGGTGGGAGAATCGAATCGCAACGGCCAGAGTATTTAAGCCAGACCCACAAAATAGTGAATTCAGGCTCTCCGTACTATTTCTGCAAACACAAGCCTTTCACTGTGGCTTGCTAGAAGCTTTGCATTTTTACTGTTTAAAAGCTTCCCAGCATGTCAATTTTATTGAACAATAACTCCCTGTTATCCTCTCACCTTGTTGGCCCTGGCAAGTTGCAGGCAGCTCAGGATATGCATGCACTGGCTATTGCAAAATGCTGGGTTAAATTCAAAGTTAATTGCATTTTTGAAAATTGTAATGACTTTCCCGACAGCTGCATGCGAGTTTCCCCTTTACCGCCAAACCCATCCAGGTCAGTTCAGGCTCATTTCAGGTTTCCAATACAATTTTTTGGGAATTTAGTCCCAGGTCCACACGCAAGACATCTCCCCCTTACAGTTAAAATTCTTCCCCTATACTTTGTTTTGTTAATATTGTATGCTATTTTGCTTGTAGGTTTTTGAGAGTCAAAATAGTTTAGCTTCCAGTGATGAATGCTGTCTGGCCCAGGGAATTTGCTCCTTTTGAGTCCTGCTGGTTTATCAAACACTCAATCACCATTTCTTTTAATATGTTGTAGGATATTGGATAGATATCCACAACAATAAACACTTGCAGAAAATATCAATTTCATATTTCAATTATTTTATTTATTTCAACTTCACTTCCCCCTTTATCTGTTATAGACTTCTAATTTGATGTCAAACTATTTTTCCGTTATCATGTTGACAGAGCTTTGAGTATTAACCATATCATTAGCACTGCATGACTTAAGAAAATGAATACATTATATCTTGCACGCTGTCATTCTTTCACCATGCAAAATATGGAAGATCAATAGCCCATAAACCAAATAAAACTATTTGCAATACACAGCAAAAGTGAAATAAAAATGCCAAACACCCATTCCATGAACGTAAATATGCCCAAAAGAAAACAGCTGCCTTTAATTGCACCATTCACCGGGAAAACATAGTATTGAGATCCTCATTCATCTTTCTTCCTGCCTAGGTTAACTGATTTGCTGTGGTTGCTTCTGAGATGTGTGATGAAGGTGCATAACTATTGAAATCTTCAGTTATCTCTTTGTTCATCAGCACCCAGTAAAACAATTGACTTTAAGAAACCTTTAAGAAAGGTGAGAGAGGGAAACTGGAGAATTACAGACCTGATTAGCCTAATAGTTGTTGTCAGGAAATTGCTGGAGTCTCTAATTCAGGTTAGGGTGACTGAACGCCTTGAAAATGTTCAGCTAATCAGAGAGAGCCAGCAAGGATTTGTGAAGAGAGTCTGCCATGCCTGAAGAACCTGATTGAATTTTTTTTGAATAAGTGACAGTAGTAGTGGACAGGAGGAAATCTATGGATGTTATTTATATTGACTGTAGAAAGCATTTGATAAAGTCCCTCATAATGAGACCAATAGTTGAATTTAAAGCTCATCGAATTGAAGGCAAATGATTTACCCTGTTAGGAATCACTGAACGTCAAGAGGTAAAAAGTAGGGATAATAACAGGGCCTGGGAGAGAAATCATCGATCCTGGTCTTTCTCCTTATCGTCCGCCCTTTCTAAACATTGCTAACTGCAAATTGGGTTTCAGAATTCCCTACATTACAACATTGATTATAAAAGTACTTCAGCAGCTGAGAAGCACTTTTGTGAAGTTGTGAAAAGCAGTCTACGAACCCAAGCTTCTTTCTATTTAAAACATTTGCAAAACACAGTTGGTGACAAAAGTAAGCTAAGTGTCTAACAGGTGACATGAATACCAAATCCAGGAAATCAACTGAGCAAATTTACTGCTTCTGAAAAAAGTAACCTGTAAAATAGCTTCATCCAGCACTATGGTCAGAAACGAATGTCGATATCTCTGAACTTTTACGCATAGTTATGTGAGCAGCATGGTAGCACAGTGGTCAGCACTATGGCTTCACAGCGCCAGGATCCCAGGTTCAATTCCCAGCTTGGGTCACTGTCTGTCCGGAATCTGCACGTTCTCCCCGTGTCTGTGTGGTTTTCCTCTGGGTGCTCCATTTTCCTCCCACAAGTCCCGAAAGACATGCTGTTAGGTAATTTGGACATTCGGAATACTCCCTCTGAACAGGCACCGGAGTGTGGCGACGAGGGGATTTTCAAAGTTACTTCATTGCAATGTTAATGTAAACTGACTTGTGACAATTAAGATTATTTTAAAAAATTGTTCGGATTATTTATACTACTTCCTCACATCTTGTATCATTGCCAAGAATTGGTTCACCAATGGGAAGACCTTTAGTTATTTTGTTCCCATTTGTATGCAATTGCATATTAATTTGCAATTTATCTTTTGATTTGTAGCAAGTTTGAAAATACCTGTTTTAATGGTCCTCTCAGCTTGTCCAACTTTGAAGGAAGTCTCCAGCAGATTAAGAAGATAGAGAAAGGATGAACAATAGAAAGGAAGAACACGCATTTTTAAACAGTATGCATTAATATTAAAACTGTTGTGTTTTCATAACGATAGAAAGGCACCAATACTCATAAGGGATTGGCTAAACACATTCTGGGGTCATTTATTGAGTCTAAGAATGAGAACATATACATGGATAAAAATCTTGGAGCCATCAGTACTGTGCTGTTTCTGCTGTTTGCGGCTCACAGGCCAAAGTGAAATCACAGGCCATAGTGTGGATCACATGCCACACTTTCTTCCTAGTGATGGCATGCTGCTATCCCTTAAAGGCATACCACAACATCCCCCTTTCTTTTTAAAGATACTTTTCCCTCGCATCTCAAAAAAGTATAATTATTTATAGTACACGTTCATGTTTAGTTACCATTACACAATTGTATATAATTAATGAACCTATGAGGCTTTAAAGTGTAGAAGTAATCAGTTGGTACATGCAAATCTTGTAATGGTAACCTTGTCTGGTGGTGCCCTTGGTGAGCAGAGGTACTTGATAAAGTAGTCATTGATGACAATAAAGTCTGTGCCATGGACTTGAAAGAGGTTAGATGTAATTTGGACTGTGGATGGTGAGAAACATTATGTGGAATGAACTATTCTATGTGCTGACTAGGAATATGCTCTTGATATTCCTCACATTTCTTGATGATGACATCAATGTCATTCTTCATACCCAGTCGATAAACAGTCTCTTTTGGAGTCTTCTTGTCCAATCTATGCCCGTGTATGAGTGATGAAGTTGTTGAAGTAGATCAGGTCACAATTATTCCAGTGTGATGACCTGCCTGCCTTTAACAGTGAATTAATGCTGATGCCTTGTTCATTCCAGTAATGCCAAAATGTTCTCAATGTTTGTGGGTGTGCTGAATTGGATCAGACCATCCTTCAATGACAGTTGTTCACATTTTTTGTGATGTGGAATCTTTTATCCTTTTTTTCTTGCAGTTGCTGGCATTTGCATTGTGCAAAATCTATCAGATGAGCCGACAGACTTGCATTCTCCTGCAAGTGTGATGTTGCAGCTCCCTTGAAACTGACAATTGTTTCTGAATATTCTAGTGCGATCTACCAGCCTTGTTATGCCCAAAATGCAGTGTGGCACAGCCGGTAGATGGCGGGTGATCCCTCTTCGGGAACTACCCAGCTCACCTCGCCTCTCAAGATCTAACGCAATCTAGCGAAACATCATGATGTGAATCCTGTCCATTGTGGGTGGGATCACTTTAAGGCAAATTTGCACATTAGAGTGAGACACCTTGTCTCACTCTAATGTGCATGTCTGAGATATAGCCCCTTCGCCTTGGGAGACTTTGGGCAAGCGCCGTTCAGTGTTGGTCTTCACAAACGAGGAGCAGAAGGAATGGCACTGGTGGGGGTCTCCCAGGGAATGGGAGGCTCCCAGGTGCATTCCCTCTGGGCAGGGTGCCAACCTAGCATGTTGGCTATGCCAGTTTACCACCCTGGCAGTGCCACCTGCATGCCAGCCTGGTCTGCAAGGCAGCCATCTTGCTGCACACCTCACTGACTGTCCACCTTTTCCCGTGGTTGTGCACAGTGCCATTGGCCAAATGGGTGCCACCACCCCTGCACTTCACCACCTCCTCCCCACAATTGGGTGCGCCTACGGGTGGGGCATCATGCGGCCCACACAAGGGACGGCCACAAAAGACCCTACAGGAGGGCCCTGGGTTCGGGCTGGAGAGCCTACGTCTGGCATGCGTAGCACCAACCACCAATACCCCTGCCAGCTGTAATGGGTTCTGGGGCGAACGGCCCATACAGGGCCAGGAACCGACAGGGCAAGATGTGCAGGGGAACGGCCAAGGGTAGGTGTGGCGATAGGGAAGGGGGATTCAGGGGGACATGCGGGGGCAAAGAATGCAGTGCAAACAGGGGTCATCGTGTTGCCCGCTGGACCTGGTTGGGCACCGGGGTACATGCCATGCTAACACGTCTGCCTTTCACTCCCTGCAGACAATGGACTTCTAAATCCAATCAGGAATGGTTTTCTTCTTCCTGGCCACCGCAGCCCTGAGGGTATGCACTGAGTCTGCAAGAGTGGGAGCTGCTCAGATGGCCCTGCAGCAGCGGTGCCTTCCTTCCTGAGGAACAGGAGCCATTCAGTGAGGGTGGAGAGCCGGCCGCCCACAGGCAGAGACGGAGGTGGGAAGGACTCACCGCATCAAGACCCGAGTCATTCAAGGATCTGCTGGACCGGGCATGCTGTTGAAGACCCTGGCAGAGCAGGGGAACAGTGCGACATATCTACCAGATCATGAAGCACCTGACACCGCAGAGGTATGGGAGAGGACACCCGTTCCCGGTGACTATCAAGGTGATGGTCACACTGAACATTTTGCCACAGGGTCCTTCCAGGCACCGAGTGGGGACCTGTCTGGGATCTCGCAGACCTCTGCACAGGTGTATCTGCGCTGTCACAGTGGGCCTGTATACCCGCTCGGCACAATAGTTCAACTTCGATGTGAACCGAGCACACCAGGCTGCTTGGGCAACAGGGTTCGCTGCCATCGCCAGGATGCCCCAGGTTCAGGAGGTGATCGATGGGATGTCCTCCTACGAGCGTCAGCCCATGATGGGTCGGTCTTCACAAACCAAAAGTGGCTTCACTCCACGAAGATGAAGCTGGTGTGTGACCATGATACACATACAGATCATGCACATCACGCCCAATACATGGGCAGTGTGTACGATGCCTTCATCCTGGTACATTGGATGGTTCCTGACATCTTCGAGGTTCACTCCCAGGTAAGGGGTTGCTCCTGGGTGACAGGGGTTATCCGCTGCGGTTGTGGCTAATGACGCCGATCCGGAGGCCACAGCCATCGCGGAGAACCACTACAGTGAAGTTCATGCTGTGACCAGAGGCATGATCGAGTGGTGCATCGGCATCTTGAAGATGAGATGAAGGTGCCTGAACCGCTCTGGAGGAGCCCTCCAGTATAACGCTAGGAGGGCCTCCCACATCATGGTGGACTGCTGTATCCTCCACAACATCACGCAGCAGAGGGGCGATGTGTTAGTGGAGGCGGATGAACACCAGGTCTCATCTGATGAGGAGTATGCGGAGGATGGTCAGGCTGAGCAGGGCATGGGGTCCAGGAAGTCACAGGAGGTTGCACAATGTGTGCGCCAGGGCCGGCGTGCACAGGATGACGGGACGCTTTAATCGCCTCCAGGTTCACCGACTAGGGAGCCTGGCTGATGGCACGAATAGTCCATCCCAGCCCCAAACCCTCTCCCTCCACCCCCCCCCCCCCCCCCCCCCAATGGGATGGCAGATGAATACGACCTGCTCTGCGACGAGCTCTGGTGATCCGCATCATTTGACAATGACTGACTCCTTTCCACCGTAGCACATTCCACGGTTGACCTGGGTGGTCCCTGCCTATGAGCTGACCATTCCATCACACGGTCCACCGAACCTAGGGGTGGTGCAGGTGGGGACGAGGTGCTGAGGGGGTGGTTGGAGATGAGAGAGAGGAGGAGGAGTAGGATTTCGGGATGATGTGCCGTGTCCAACCTGGTGGCCCCGGCCTGTGCCCGGATCCACTGTCCGCCCATTTCCCCCCAACCTCCTCTCCGGTCAGCCCAGCCCAGCTCATCACTCATACCTTTCTGAAAAGAGCACTGAGGCAGGTTGGTACTTTTGGGAACAGGGATGTGACTGGAGCGAAATCCTGGGGTTTCCCTGCAGGCTCTGCCAATCCTATAGGCTCTCTCATCTCTACCAGGCTCTCTAATCTCGCGGTCATGCAACACAGGAACTGGGCCACCTCCCCCAGGACAGTGCCATATCATTCAGTGATGGTCAGCCGGCGCCCGGGCAATGCCATCAAGCCCCTCATACATAACCCTTTGTAACTGAGTAAAATTCTGGAGCACCATTGCAATGTCCAGGTAGCCCTGGTATGTGGCTGCCTGTCGGAGGGCAGCCTGTCCTGTGCCTCCAGGCCTTGGATATACTGACCCATGGCCGATAACCTCACCCCCAAGGCCTCCACTGCGGACACGGCCCATGCAGTGGTTGCAGGCACTGGACGGTTCCTGACAGCTCCTCATTTAGTTCCTCGCTCTGTGTCTGCATCTTGATTATCGAGACCCGTTAGTCCCTGGGGTCGGGCCACCCTCCGTTCCCCTCAGGGGTTCTTACCTCCACCGCTGCACTTGTTTGGTGCGTACCAGATAGTGCCTCAGGAGCCTCTTCACTAACATGCCCAACCGAGGTGAGTGTCTCTGGGGTGGTGGCGGGTGTTGGAGACAGCTGTAACAAACGTCGGTGTCGTAAATGGACTGGTGCCCTGGGGTGTCTCAGGCTAGCAGTTGGGGGCTCCCTTCACTAACCGTTGCCACCTCGTCGCTGGAATCTGCTTGGGGTTGGGGCTAGAAGGGTCTGCCTCGTCGCCAAGTCCTGCAAGACAAAAGACATGATGCATGATGGATCACCAGTTGGGGTGGTGAGTAGCATGAAGGAAGATGAGGGGGTGGTATAGGTGTGGCGAGGGGGTGGTGCATGGGAGGTGGGATGGGAGCCATGCTACGCGTGCCATAGGGGCACCGCAACTCAACAGGGGCTCATTTGGTTGCCTGATGCGGATCTCCGCCTCGGTGACTATCCTCTCTCCGGGCCTACCGACCATGTCCAGTGCCCGCTGCTCTGTGCAGGTGAGGGGCTGTATGTTCAGCAGTCCCCCTCTGGTCTCTTCTCTCTCACTGCGGTTATGCACCTGAGCAGCTGGTAGCCTTTGTGGCCAGGGCACCCGGCCATGGTGGGCGGTATGGGTGCTGGCATGTGGCGCAGGGTGGGGTGCAAGCAGACTTCTGGTGGGTGGGGTTTGGTCACGGGGTTATGGGTGCGTGGAATGGTGGTTGGTGCCCGGGGCACAGTGCAGTCTACTCACCCTGGCCACCCCGAGAAGGTTGTCTTAGCGGTGGGGCCCATGACACTCACAGCCTCTGCCGCCTGCACCCAGGCCTGGTGTGCTGCAGCAGGGGGCAGTCTCCTTCCCACCCTAGGGAACAGTGTAGCCTGCCTCTTCTCCATGGCTTCCAGTTAGGTCTCGAGCTCTGCCTCTGCAAATCGGAGTGCCGCTCTTCGTGTTGCCTGGGATGAGTGTGAGGGGGGAGTGGAGCGCTGATATGTAGCTGAAGCTTCTCAGCCTCTCGAGAGTTAATCCCGACCCCGTCGAATCAGACACTGCATTTGTTTGGAATCGATCCAGTTCTACGTTGTGCTGGTGCTAGCCAATTAACGGATCATGAATTGCTCCAGAATTGGTGCCAATTTAGTTGTCGTGGAAGTCCATCGATTCTGTCCTGGCATCAACACCTAGGTTCTGAAATGGAGAATCCGCCCAGAAACTAGGAGAGTAGGCCATTCCTCCAGGCCTGCATCACCATTCAGTTTTGACCATGGCTGATCCTCGATCTCAAAATCATATTTCCAATTCCTCTCCATACCCTTGATGCCATTAAAATCTAAAAAATGACATATCTCTTCATTGAATACACCCAGTGACTTGCCTCCACAACCTGATGTGGTAGAGAATTCCTCAGGTTCATTACCATTGGATGAAGAAATATTTCTCATCTCAGTCCTAAACGGTCGACCCAATATCTTGAGACTCTGTCCCCTAGTTCTGGATTCCTCAATCAGGAAAAACATCCTCCCTATATTTAGTCTATCCTGCCCTGTTAGGATTTTATATACTTCAATCAGATCACCTCACATCCTTCTAAACTTGGGTGAATACAGGCGCATCGAACCAAAGAAATAGCTCAGGAACTGAATGTTCCTGTCTTCAGAAAGGAAGACATGAATAATGTACCAGAAGTTCTGAGAAACACATGTTTTAGTGAGGAGCTGAAGGAAATTAATATTCGAAAAGAAATGGTTTTTGGGGAATTTAATGGGATTGAATGCAGATAAATTTCCAGGGCCTGATAATCTTCATCCCATAATACTTAAGGAAGTGGTCGAGAAATAGTAGATCTATTGGTAAACATGTTCTAAAATTCTTTGGACTCTGGAATTGTTCCTACATATTAGAGGGTAGCTAATATAACCCCACTATTCAAAAAAGGAGTTAGAGAGAAAGCATGGAACTATAGAACAGTGAGCCTAACGTCGATAGTTGGGAAGTTGCTGGAGTCCACTATCAAGGATTTCATAGAACAGCACTGGTATAATCAGACAAAGTCAGCATGGACTTACAAAAGGAAAATCATGCTTGACAAATGTACTAGAATTCTTTGACGATGTAACTAGTAGAGTTGACCAGGGAAAGCCGGTGGATGTGGTTTATTTAAATTTTCAGAAAGCTTTCAATAAGGTCTCACACAGCAGATTAATATGTAAAGTTAAAAGTAATGGGATTATGGGTAGTGTCTTGAGATTGATAGAAAGCAGGTTAGCAAACAGGAAGCAAAAAGTTGGAATAAATGGGTCTTTTTTTGATTGCCAGGCAGTGACCAGTGGTCTCCTTATTTGAGGAAGGATGTCCTTGCTCTCGAGGGAGTGCAAAGAAAGTTTACCGGACTGATTTCTGGGCTGGCAGGACTGACGTACGAGGAGAGATTGAATCAGTGAGGATTGCATTCCCTGCAGTTCAGAAGAATCAAAGGAGATCTCATAGAAACCAATTAAATTCTCCCAGTACGAGACAGGTTAGATGCTGTGTGGGCAAAGATTAATTTGTCTGATTTTGTTGGTACAGGCTGGGTCTTCCTAGCTTGCCTTTTATATTTTACTGCCTGTATTCTTTGTTGTTTGAAGAAAGCAATACCGCTACTTGAGACCACTCCCCAGGTAGGTTTTATTGGTGCTTTTGTGCATTTTACTCCAAATCTGCAGCGGATATGCCACAATTCCTGAGGTTCACTTTCAAAGAGACCTTGGACCGTAATCCCAGCCTACCTCACAGGCGGTGTCCAAAGTTAAAGTTGTGAAGTAAAGAGGGTCTTGAAGGAATAGAGGGAGTTGGATAGGGGAAAACACTTGGAAAAGGAATTTCATGGAGTGGGTGTGAGGCAGCTGAAGGCAGGGCCCCAAATGTAGGGTAGAGGTGGAAAGGGAGTTTCAAAACAGAGCAACAGAGGTCATTGGGAGGTTTGTAAGGTTTGAAGGCATTAAAGAGATAAGGACTGGGATTCTCCCCTACCCGGCGGGGCGGGTGGTCCCGGCATAGCGGAGTGGCGCCAACCACTCCAACATCGGGCCTCCCTAAAGGTGTGGAATTCTCCACACCTTTAGGGGCTAGGCCCGCGCCGGAGTGGTTGGTGCCACGCCGACTGGCGCCAAAACCGGCGCCAACGGCCTTTGATGCCCGCTGCCCGGTGTCGGGGCTGGCCGAAAGGCCTTCGCCGGATCGTGCATGCGCCGGTGCGTCAGCGGCCGCTGACGTCACCACCGGCGCATGCGTGGTTAGGGGGTCTCTTCCGCCTCCGCCATGGTGGAGGCTGTGGCGCCGGCGGAAGAAAAAGAGTGCCCCACGGCACTGGCCCGCCCGCCAATCGGTGGGCCCCGATTGCGGGCCAGGCCACTGTGGGGGCACTCCCCGGGGTCCGATCGCCCAGCACCCCCCCCCCAGGACCCCAGGGGCCCGCTCGCGCCACCAATCGCGCCGGCACCAGAGGTGCTCCAATTCCCGACAGCGGGAGGGGCCTGTCAGCGGCGGGACGTCTGCCCATCACGGGCTGGAGAATCGCCGCAGGGGTCCCGCCGATCGGTGCAGGGCGTGATTCCTGCTCCCGCTGATTCCTGGGTGGCGGAGAATTCCGGCCACGGCGGGGGCGGGATTTACGCCGGCCCCGGGTGTTTCCCCGACGCTGCGGGGGGTCGGAGAATTCCGTCCAAGAAGTGGAGCAGTCATGGAGGATTTTAAATACAATGATAACAAGCTTAATGTTAAGATGTGAGGGACTGGAAGCCAATGCAGGTTACTGAGGGCAGAGGTTGAGAGAGAGACTTGCAGCAAAGTTTAGGATCATTTTTTAGAAAGTTTTTTTTAGAAATATTTTTATTTTCCTCCTTTTTCACATTTTCTCCTAAATGTATACCCACCAACAATAAACAATAATCAGTAACAAATATGTCAATCCCCATATCAATAACAATGATCCCATCCTCCCACCAAACCCCAAACATTAGCTCGCATGTTCACATAGACAAATGACAAAAAGGAATCAGGAATCACCCATAGTCGCCATGAACACACACATTCCCCCTCCCCCCAACCCTCCCACCCAACTCTCCCCAACTAATGTTTGATGTTATCCAGTTCTTGAAAGTGCATAATGAATAATGCCCATGAATTATAGAACCCCTCCATCCTTCCCCTCAGTCCAAACTTAACCTTCTCAAGAGTCAAGAATTCCAACAGGTCCCTCCGCCACGCCAGGGCACAGGGTGGAGAGGTTGCTCTCCAACCCATCAGGATCCGCCTTCGGGTGATCAACGAGGCGAAGGCTACAACATCTGCCTCCGCCCCCGTTTCCAACACTGGCTGGTCTGACAGTCCGAATATGGCCTCCCGGGGGCCCAGATCCAGTTTCACGTGCACCACTTTAAAAATTACAGGATCAAAACATATGAACGTGATTAGCTGGGCTGTCCCCGCAACGTTCACAAACATCTACTCCTTCAAAGAATCAGCTCATCCTCACCCTTGTGAGTTGTGCTCTGTATACCACCTTCAGCTGTTTCAGCCCCAACCTCGCACACAAGGTTGAGGCATTTACTCTCCAGAGCACCTCACACCAGAACCCCTCCTCCATATCCTCTCCCAACTCTTCCTCCCACTTTGCTGTGATCCCTTCCAGTGGTGCCTTCTCCTCTTCCAAAATAGCTCTGTAAACCGCTGACACTACCCCCTTCTCCAGTTCCCCTGGTCGTCAGCACCTCCTCCAGTAATGTGGAGGCCGGCTCCACCGGGAAGCTCTGTATCTCCTTTCTGGCAAAATCTCGAACCTGCATGTATCTAAACATTTCCCCCTGCTCCAGCCCACACTTCGCTTCCAGCTCCTTCAATCCTGCAAGCCCACCCCTAAGTAACAAATCTTTTAGTGTCTTCATCCCCTCTTCCTCCCATTTCCAAAAATTTCCATCCCACTTCCTTGGCTCAAATCTGTGGCTCCCCCGAATCGGCATTTTCCTTGACCCTGCCCCCAACCCGAAGCAAAACTGCCTCCAAATTCTCAATGAAGCTATTATTATAAGCTCAAATCGCGAGTGCAAACAGCAGGGGGGACATAGGACATCCATGCCTAGTCCCACGGTGGAGAGAAAATTATCTTGAGCTGATGTTGTTTCTGCGGACACTCGCCCTCGGCTCCTTATATAGTAGCTTTACCCAGTTCACAAATCTTGGTCCAATCCCAAACTGCTCCAGAACTGCCCCATTCTACCTAGTCAAACGCCTTCTCAGCGTCCAATGCCACACCACCTCTGTTTCCTTCTCCTCCGTCAGTGCCAAAACCACGTTCAATACCCTTCTAACGTTTGAAAAGAACTGCCTCCCTCTCACGAACCCCGTCTGATCCTCACCCATTACCTTCGGGAGGTACTCCTCCAGCCTCCCTGCCAGTACCTTCGCCAATACTTTTGCGTCCACATTCAAAAGTGATATGGACCTAAAAGACCCATACTCCGTCAGCTCCTTATCTTTTTTTAGCAACAGGGAAATCTATGCCTGCCCCAAAGTTTGTGGCAACACCCCCTTCCCTATCGCCTCTTCAAACATCCCCACCATCAGGGGTGCCAGCGTATCCTTGAATTTTTTATAATATTCCACTGAAAACCCATCCGACCCTGCCACCTTCCCCGGCTGCATCCTCCCAATCGCATCTTTTATCTCGAGCTCCACTATCGCTCCTTCCAAGGTAGCCCTGTCCCCCTCCCCTAACCTCGGGTACACCAACCCATCTAGAAATTCATTCATCTCCTGGTCTCTCCCAGGTGGCTCTGACCTGTACAAATTCTCATAAAATTCCTCAAAGTCCTTGTTAATCAGATCCGGATCCACCACCTGTCCTATCCCTCACTTGAACAATTTCCCTTACCACTGCCTCCCTCCAGAGATGACCTTCTAACATACTTATCTCCATGCTCTTAAACTGCACCCCTTGCTCGTTTCAGTTGGCGCACCGCCTTCCTGGTAGATAGTCGGTGAAAGCTCGCCTGTAGTTCCTTCCTCTTTTCCAACTTCGCTGAGTCCCCATCTTCTGCATAACTCCTATCTACCTCCAACATCTCATCTATTACCCTCTGCCGCCCCAACCTCTCCTCTTTGTCCGCATTGGCCTTAAACGAGATCACCTCACCCTCACCACTGCCTTTAGAGCCTCCCAGACAACTCTCTCCGACACCTCACCCATACAGTTGAGACCTACATATTCCTCAATTCCCTTTTCAATTTTGTCACAGAACCCTTGATCCCCCAAAAGTCCCACATCAAACTTCCACCCTGGCCTCTGCACTACCCCCTTCTCCAGTACCATATCCACCCAATGCGGACCATGATCTGATACTGCAATTGGCGAGTATTCTGACCCCTTAACCGCAGCCAGCAAAGCCTTCACCACGAAAAAGTCGATCTGCGAGTATACCTTACGGGCTGCCGAGTACTCCCGTTCCCTCGGGTGCAGAAACCTCCAAGGGTCCACCCCTCCCATTTCCACCATTAGCCCAGCCAATGCCTTCGCCCCCCTGATGGGACCAGCGAGCGCGGCCGTGACCTGTCCAACCTTGGCTCCTGCACCAAATTCCAATACCCCCCACTATCAGTTTGTGTGTGTCCAAGTCAGGGATTGCCCCAAACACCTTCTTTGCGACTCTCACATCGTCCCAATTGGGACCGTATACACTTAACAGCGCCACTAACCTCCCCTCCAACGCCCCTGTTACAATCACATATCTGCCACCACATTCTCCATCTGGAAATGTACTCTTTTGCTGACCATTACCGCTACCCCTCGAGCCCGGCCATCAAATCCAGAGTGAAACACCTGACCAAACCAGCCCTTTTAAGTCTCATCTGGTCCTTTACCCTCAAGTGAGTCTCCTGCAGCATTGCTACATCGGCTTTCAAACTTTTAAGATACGCAAGCACCCTTGACCTCTTGACCGGACCTCCTAAACCCCTCACGTTCCATGTAACTATCCTAACTGGGGGTCTCTCACAACCCCCCCCCCCCCCCACCCTTCTTATCCACCATCATCATACCACCGGGCCCTGCCCCATGAGCCTGACCCGCCCCTATCCATTATTAACATTGAACCCCTTCCCCAGCTCCAAACAGCCCCCCCCCCCCCCCCCACATTTCCTCTCGAAAAAACATCTCCCAGCATCGGTCCCTTCCCCTCCCCTTTCTCACCTCGTAGGCCAATCAAAACCTGCTAACCAGGCTCCAATGTCCGCAGTCCTCCTTTCACCTCACCTTCGCTCACTAGCCAACTTTAGTTAGCTAACACGCAACCACCCATCCGCCCCCCAGGTATGACTCCAACCAGGGAGTGTTTTCCCCATGATTCCCATTCACTCCAGTTTTGTGGCTTTTGATGTCATACTTGGTCAAATGCTGTCTTGATGTCATTCTCACTTCACCTCTGGAGTTCAGCTCTTTTGTTTGAACCAAGGTTGTAATGAGGTCAGGAACAGAATGATCCTGGCAGAACCCAAACTGAGCGATCATGAGCTGGGTATTGCTGAGTAAGTGCCGTTTAACAGCACTGTTGATGACTCCTTCCATCACTTTGCTGATGATGGAGAGTTAACTGATGAGGAGGTAATTGGCTGGGTTGGATTTGGCCTGTTTCTTGTCAGCAGACATTCCTGGGCAATTTTACAAATTGCCGGTTAGAGGCCAGTGTTGCAGATGTAATGGAATAGCTTGTCTAGGGATGCGGAAAGTTCTGGAGTAGACGTCTTCAGGACTGTTGCCAGAATTTTGACAGGGCCCATAATCCTTGCAGTATCTACTACCTGCAGCCTTTTCTTGACATCAAGTCGAGTGAATTGAATTGGATGAAGGCACTTGTGATGTTCGGGATCTCTGGAGGAAGCAGAGATGGCTCATCCACTCAACACTTCTGGTTGAAGATTGTTGAGAATGCTTCAGCCTGATCTATTGCACAGATGTGCTGGGCACCTCCATCATTGAGGAATGACATATTTGTGGAGCCTCCTCCTCCAGTGAGTTATTTAATTATCCATCACCATTCATGGTTGGATGTGGCAGAACTGCAGACTTTAGATCTGATCATTGGTTGTGGGATTGGCTATCTCTGTCCATTACTTGCTGCATATGCCATTTGGCACACAAGAGTTCCTGTGTTGTAGCTGCATCAGGTTGACACCTCATTTTTATAAATGCCTGATGTTGCTCCTGGCATGCACTCCTGCACTTTTCATTGAACCAAGGTAGGTCCCCTGGCTTAGTGGGTAAGAGTGGAGGATATGCTGAGCCATGAGATTACAGATTGTAGCTGAGTACAATTCTGCTGCTGATGACCGATAGCACCTCACGGATACCCAGCCCTGAGTTACTCGATCTGTTCGAAGTCTGTCCCATTCAGCATAGTGGTTGTGCCACATAACATGATGGAGGGCATCCTCAATGTGAAGATGGATCTTTGTCTCCACAAGGAATGTGCGGTGACCACGCCTACCGATACTGTCGTGGACAGATGTATCTGTAGCAGGCAGGTTGGTGAGGATGAGGTCAAGTATTTTTTTCTCTCATATTGGTCCCCTCACCAAATGCTGCACATCCAATCTAACAGTTCTTAAGACCCAGCCAGCTTAGTCTGAGGACAGTGAACTCCCCCATAGGGGCTGGTTTAGCACAGGGCTAAGTAGCTGGCTTGGAAAGCAGACCCAAGGCAGGCCAGCAGCACGGTTCAATTCCCGTACCAGCCTCCCCGAACAGGCACCGGAATGTGGCGACTAGGGACTTTTCACAGTAACTTCATTTGAAGCCTACTCGTGACAATAAGCGATTTTCATTTCATTTCATTTCACTCAGAGTAAATTCTGTGCCGTTTCCACCCTCAGTGCTTCTTCCAAGTGGCCTTCAGCACGGAGGAGTACAGATTCATCAGCTGAGGGGCGAACAGTACCGAGTAATCAGCAGGAATTTTCCATGCCCATGTTCGACCTGGTGCCATGAGACTTCATGAGGCCCAAGGCCAATTTTGAGGACTCCCAGGATCGATGCTGGGTTCATCTGGTTTCATTCCTTTTACGTATTTTTGTAGCAGTTGGATTCAACCGAGTGGCTTGCTAGGCCATTTCAGAGGGCATTTAAGAGTCAACCCCGTTAGGTCTGGAGTCGCATGTAGGCCAGACCAGGTAAGAATTTCCTTCCATAATGGACATTAGTAAACCAGATCGTTTTTAATGGCAATCAAAACTGTTTCATGGTCATCATTACACTTTTAATTACAGGTATCTAATGGAGTTTAAATTCCACCACATACCGTGGTGGGATTCGAACCTGGGTCCCCAGATCATTACCCCAGGTCTCTGGATTACTAGTCAAGTGACAATGCCACTACGTCATCACCTCCCAAATTTCAGATGTTTTTTATTTAATTTTTAAATTCGACCGCCTCCGAGAGTGTTACCCAGAGTCTCGGGGTTACTCATTCAGTGACAATACCACTGTGCCACTGTCTCCACTTGTGACGGAAGGAACTTGGTTGAATTTTAGCCAGGGCTTGAATTTTAAAAAATTCATTCATGTGATGTGGGTAATGTTGGCTGGGCCAGCATTTATTGCCCATCCATGAGAGCATTTAAGAGTCAACCACATTGCTGTGGATCTGGAGTCACATGAAGGCCAGACCAAGTAAGGACAACAGATTTCCTTCCCTAAAGGACATCAGAGAACCAGATGGGTTTTTATGACATAGACATAGACATAGACCAGTACAGCACAGAACAGGCCCTTCGGCCCTCGATGTTGTGCCGAGCAATGATCACCCTACTCAAGTCAACGTATCCACCCTATAACAGTAACCCAACAACCCCCCCATTAACCTTATTTTTAGGACACTAAGGGTAATTTAGCATAGCCAATCCACCTAACCTGCACATCTTTGGACTGTGGGAGGAAACCGGAGCACCCGGAGGAAACCCACGCACACACGGGGAGAACGTGCAGATTCCGCACAGACAGTGACCCAGCCGGGAACTGAACCTGGGACCCTGGAGCTGTGAAGCATTTATGCTAACCACCATGCTACCGTGCTGCCCATACCCCAGCTCGGAGGTGGGATCTACTTGCCTCTTGACCAATTGGTGAGCAGTCACATGACTAGTCTCAGCCAATTGGACGAGAGGCACATGACCAGCCAGAGCCAATGGGAAACCCATGCTC